>NC_090371.1:96633923-96942746 GCF_036365525.1 Heterodontus francisci
TAGGGACATTTAAGCGACTCTTGGATATGTACATGGATGATAGTCGAATGAAGGGTAGGTAGTTAGTTTGATCTTAGAGTAGGTTAAAGGTTCGGCACAACATCGTGGGCCAAAGGACCTGTACTGTGCTGTACTGTTCTATGTTCTATATATCAAAAATTATTTTCTCCATTCTGACTTGTCCAGAATAGGATTAAAATTCTATTGTACACCTCTCCCCCAGGCGGACATATACAATCTAATATATCTTTTGTACTATAAAATAAAGCATGTATGAGAGTCTTTTCAAGGTTATTGCAGTTGTGACTCATTCAAATGCCTAAGAAACTCTGTAGCACACACTGAGAAATACTTTATTCCATGAAAATAATCAGAGTTTAACAAATTCATGAATGCTCTAAAATTTGAGCTACAGCATTTTCTGAAGCACCTGGCACGGTTTAAAGATAGAAAGAATGAACCTGCATTTATATAGTCCTTTATCCTGTGTGGTGCCAATATTTTATATTTTTCCTCTTGACCCTTTATACACGTGCGGCCAAGGTTTGTATATTTTTCTTACTGGGTCTTTACATTTTTGTGTCTGTGGCAACATATTAACAGCGAAAGTGCTGCTGTCATTGGCTGTTGCTCATTGCACATTGTAGTACATAACAAAGTGCAACAAAATTGTAACTTCATGTTGGTAGCATCAGTTAAACTATGGCAATGATGACACTTATGGAGCTAAACTGGAAAACCCCAAAAGCAGCAGCAGGACTTGCAATGCATGATTAACCCGTGCTTGTGGTTTGAAATGCAGGCAGCACACCAACTTTGTGGTTTCTGCATTCAGCCAACACTAAACACACTGTTCATTAGCTTCACGCAGCAGCAGAGGACTCAGATGAAGTCTTGTATCCTGCGGGCTATAGAAGAAATTTGATGGGCATACACAACAAAATGTTTGGTGCATTGGGAAGCCAGTCAAGGAATATGACCCACTTAATCAAGACTTATAATGTTGCAAAGAATTGTAGTAAGCCTGAGTATTGGGAGTGTTTTAGAAATCAGTGAAGGGTGACCAAAAAGTTGATAAAAATGGAAAAAAAATGAAAGTAAACTAGCCAGGAATATAAAAACAGATTGTAAGAGCTTTTACAAGATATAAAAAGCGTAGCTATAGTAAACATGGGTACCTTAGAGGCAGAGACAAGAGAAAATATAATGGGAAATGAGGAAATGGCAGAGATGTTGAACAAATATTTTGTGTCTGTCATCACAAGACACAAAATTCATACCAGAATTAAAGGGTAACTAAGGGGCTAGTAAGAGTAAGGAACTTAAGGTAATTAATACCAGCAGAGAAAATGTATTGGAGAAACTTAAGGGACTAAAATCCAACAAATCCCCAGGACCCAATGGCCTACATCCTAGGGTTCAAAAAGAGATAGCAGCAGAGATGGTTATGATTTTCCAAAGCTCCCTAGATTCTAGAATGGTCTTAGCAGATTTGAAGTTAGCAAATGTAACACCGCTATTCAAGAAAGGAGGGAGAAAGAACCAAGGAACTACAGACTAGTTAGCCTGACATCAGTCATCAGGAATTGCTGGGACCTATTCTTAAGCAAGTCTTAATAATGCACTTAGAAAATCATGGTATGATTAGACAAAGTCAACATGGTTTTACAAAAGGGAAATTGTGTTTGACGAATTTATGAGTTTATTGAGGATGTAACTAGTAGGGTAGTTAAAAGGGAGCCAGTAGATGTAGTATACTTGGATTACCAAAAGGCATTCAATATGGTGTCATACAAAGGTTAATATGCAAGATAAGAGCTCCCGGATTTGAGGTAATATATTAGCATGGAAGGAGGATTGGTTGGCAGGAAGCAGAGAGTAGGGATAAATGGGGCATTTTCAAGTCAGCGGCTTTAACTAATGGAGTGCTACAAGGATCAGTTCTGGGACCTCATCAATTTACCATTTATATTAATGAGTTAGCAAGAGACTGATAGTAATGTATCCAAGTTTGCTGATGATACAAAGCTAGGTGGGGATGCAAGCTGTGAGGAGGGCACAAAAAGGCTGCAAACGGATATAGACAAATTGAGTGGGCAACAAGCATGAGGTGATAGCCAAAGTTCTAATGGCAAAATGAAAAGTAAAAACTTCAGCATAATTACAACCTTGGCAGATTGCTAACATAGAATGTTGTAGATGTACGGAATGCAAAAATTAGAACTTTGGCTATCACCTCATGGCAAATAGAGTATAACATGGGAAAGTGTGAGATTTTCTACTTTGGTAGTAAGAATACAAAAGTAGAATATTTTTTACAAGGTGTGAAACATGTAAATGTTGATATTCAGAGGGACTTGGACGTACTCGTACAAAGAACGTAAAACGTTAGCATGCAGGTACAGCAGGCAGTTAGGAAGGCAAATGGCATGTTGGCCTTTATTGCAAGGAGGCTGGAGTACAGGAACAAGGAAGGCTTGTTATCATTGTATAGAGCTTTGGTGAGATCACACTTGGAGTACTGTGTGCAGTTTTGCGTTCCATTTAAGAAAGGATATACTAGCATTGGAGGCGGTACAGCAAAGATTCACTGGATTGGTCCCTGGGATGAGGGTGTTGTCCTATGTTGAGAGGCTGAGTAAATTGGGACTATATTCTGGAGTTTAGAAGAATAAGAGATGGTCTCATTGAAACATACAAGATTCTGAAAGGGCTTCACAGGTTAGACACTGAGAGGTTGTTTTTCCTGGGCAATCTGGAACACGGGGGTGCAGTCTCAGCATGAAAGGTCGATCATTTAGGACTCAGATGAGGAGAAATTTCGTCACTTACAGGGTTGTGAATCTTTGGAATTCTCTGCACCAGAGGATTGTAGATGCTCCATTGTTGAATATATTGAAGGCGAAAATAGACAGATTTTTGGTTTCTCAGGGAATCAAAGGATATAGGGAGCAGGCAGGAAAGTGGTGTTGAGACAGAAGATCAGTCATGATCGTATTGAATGGGACGGTAGGCTCGTAGAGCCACAAGGTCCACTCCTGCTCTGATTTCTGATGTTCTTACGTTCTTAATCCACATAAGGTGGTTGGGACAGTTGGATAATGGAGCATCTGGCTTGCGGTTACTGGTATCACACTCAAATTAGTTCTTCATGGATAGCCTGGCCAGAAAGTGGTTGTTTCGGTTGACACCTCATTCCTCCAGTTCCTCCTCTTCATCCTCTTGCCTCTGATCGTTACTGTTACCATCACCTTCACAGCCATTGGCAATGCAGTCCTTGCCCTGCTCTGTGGTTGCAGTTGTGGCTGCAGCAGGTGGCAGATTTCAGCGAGGACGTTTTTACTGAAATGCAGACATCTCACATATTGTTCCTCACTGAGGTTCAGGCAGTACAATTTCTCCCTGAACACCCTGAGAGGATATGGCCTCCTGCTGTGAGCCCTTCTCCCACTCCTCCTCCCTCTTCCAGCAGCTTGCCCTGTGCCTGCCCTCTGCTCATTCTCCCAGGCATGTTGTATTCCAAGGGGAATGCCAATTACTGAAGCCATGTGTGGGAGCAACTGGTTTGTGCAGAAACCTTGAAATCAGCATCTGCCACTCCCTATAGACTTTTGCAGGTTGAAACAAGTATAGAAAGTACCAAATGCATGTAGAATTGAAGCAACAGCCAGAAGAAGTTAACCAGCAACTAACCTGTAGGTAGTTGATGATTCCTTTAAAGAGCACTGTTTGGGAGGGGAGGGGTTGCAGACAGGGTCCTTCCTGCTGCCAAACACATATTCAGTTGTGCAAGGTAAAGACAGGGCATTAGCTGGAAGTTTGAGCTCCAAAATGGCACCATTGGCATCTAATCAATTTTGCATGCTGACTGATGTCGAGAATTTTTTTTATTCGTTCATTGGATGTGAATGTCGCTGACTAGCCAAGCATTTATTACCCATCCCTAATTCCCCTTGAGAAGGTGGTAGTGAGCTGCCTTCTAGAACTGCTGAAGTTTTTGGGGTGTAAGAACACCCAAAGTGCTGTTAGGAAGGAAGTTCCAGATTTTGACCCAGTGACAGTAAAGGAACGGCGAAATTGTTCCAAGTCAGGATGGTGTGTGGCTCGGAGAAGAACTTGCAGGTGGTGGTGTTCCCATTTATCTCCTGCCTTTGTCCCTCTAGGGGGTAGAGGTCATGGATTTGGAAGGTGCTGTTGAAGGAGCCTTGGTGAGTTTCTGCAGTGCATCCTATAGATGGTACACACTGATGCCACTGTGTGTTGGTGATGAAGGGAGTGAATGCTGAAGGTGGTGGATGGGTTGCCAATGGGCTGCTTTGTTCTGGATGCTGTCGAGATTTTTGAGTGTTGTTGGAGCTGCACCCATCCAGGCAAGTGGAGGGGAATCCATCACACTCCTGACTTGTGCCTTGTAGATGGTGAACAGGGATTGTGGAGAGAGATGAATTACTTGCCGCAGAATTCCCAGCCTCTGACCTGCTCTTGTAGCCACAGCATTTATGCGGCTCGTCCAGTTCAGTTTCTGGTCAATGGTAACCCCAGGGTGTTGATAGTGGGGAATTCAGTGATGGTAATGCCATTGAACATCAAGGGGAGATGGTTAGATTCTGTCTTGTTTGAGATAGTCATTGCCTGGAACTTGTGCGGTATGAATATTGCTTGCCATTTATCAGTCCAAGCCTGGATGTTGTCCAGGTCTGGCTGCATCTGGATATGGACTGCTTCAGTATCTGAGGAGTTGCGAATGGTGCTGAACATTGTGCAATTAGCAGCAAACATCCCCACTTCTGACCTTATGATGGAGGGAAGGTCATTGATGAAACAGCTGAAGATGGTTGGGCCTAGGATACTACCCTGAGGAACTCCTGCATTGATGTCCTGGAGCTGAGATGATTGACCTCCAACAACCACAACTATCTTCCTTTATGCTAGGTATGACTCCAACCAACTCACCTCATCTTTTGAGTTCAGCTCTTTTGTCCAGGTTTGGACCAAAGCTGTAATGAGCTCAGCAGCTGAGTGGCCCTGGCAGAACCCAAACTGAGCGTCAGTGAGCAGGCTATTGCTGAGCAACTGCCGATTGATAGCACTGTCGACGACCTTTTCCATCACTTTACTGATGATCGAGAGTAGACTGATACGGCAGTAATTGGCAGGGTTGGATTTGTCCTGCTTTTTGTGGACAGGAAATACCTGGGCAATTTTCCACATTGCCGGGTAGATGCCAGTGTTGTAGCTGTACTGGGACAGCTGGGCTAGGGGAGCAGCTAGTTCTGGAGCACAAGTCATCAGTACTATTGACAGAATATTGTCAGGGGCCATAGCCTTTGCAGTATCCAGTGCCTTCAGCCGTTTCTTGATATCACATGGAATGAATCGGATTGGCTGAAGACTAGCATCTGAGATGCTGGGGACCTCAGGAGGAGGCCAAGCTGGATCATCCACTTGGCACTTCTGGCTGAATGTGGATGCAAATGCTTCAGCCTTATCTTTTGCACTGATGTGCCGGGCTGCCCACCATTGAGGATGGGGATTTTGTGGAACCTAGATGTGTTAGATGTTTAATTGTCCACCACCATTGTCCCCCACCACCAGCCTCACAGCTCCAGCGACCCGGGTTCAGTTCTGGGTACTGCCTGTGCGGAGTTTGCAAGTTTTCCCTGTGACTGCGTGGGTTTCCACCGGGTACTCTGGTTTCCTCCCACAGCCAAAGACTTGCAGGTTGATAGGTAAATTGGCCATTGTAAATTGCCCCTTGTGTAGGTCGGTGGTAGGAGAGTTGAGGGAAGGTGGGGATGTGGTAGGTAATATGGGATTAAATGTAGGATTAGTATAAATGGGTGGTTGTTGGTCGGCACAGACTTGGTGGGCCGAAGGGCCTGTTTCAGTGCTGTATCTCTCTATGACTCTATGACCATTCATGACTGGATATTGCAGGACTGCAGAGCTTAGATCTGATCCATTCGTTGTGGGATCGCTGAGCTCTCTCCATTGCATGCTGCTAACGCTGTTTGGCACGCAAGTAGTCCTGTGTTATAGCTTCACCGGGCTGACACCTCATTTTGAGGTATGCCTGGTACTGCTCCTGGCCTGTCCTCCTGCACTCTTCATTGAACCAGGGTTGGTCCCCCGGCCTGATGGTAATGGTAGAGTTGGGGCTATGCTGGGCCATGGGATTACAGATTGTGGTTGATTACAGTTGTGCTGCTGCTGATGACCCACAGTGCCTTATGAATGCCCAGTTTTGAGTTGCTAGATTTGTTCAAAATCCATCCCATTTAGCATTGTGGTCATGCCAGACAACACGATGGTGAGTATCCTTGGTGTGAAGACAGGATTTTGTCTCCACAAGGACTGTGCAGTGGTCACATCTACCAATGGACAGATGCTTCTGCGACAGGTAGATTTGTGAGGATGAGGTCAAGGAGGCTCTTCCCTCTTGTTGGATCCCTCACCTCTGCCACAGACCCAATCTAGCAGCTTTAGGACCCAGCCAGCTCAATCACTTGTCGTGCTACTGAGCCAGTCTTGGTGATGGACATTGAAGTCCCCCACCCAGAGTACACTCTGCGTGCGCCCTTGCTACCCTCAGTTGGTGTTCAACATGGAGAAGCACTGATTCATCAGCTAAGGTGGGGCAAGAGGCAGTTTCCTTGCCCACGTTTGGCCTGATGCCATGAAACTTCATGTCGTCTGGAATCAATGTTGAAGACTGCCAGAGTAATTCCCAACTGTATATCACTGTGCCGCCACTGCTGGTGAATCTGTTCTGCTGGTGGGACAGGACATACCCAAGGATGGTGATGGTGTTGTCAGGGGCATTGTCTTTAAGGTATGATTCTGTAAGTATGACAATACTTACAGGTCGTTGCCCCCAGATGTTAGTAAGGAGGACTTTGCAGGGTCGACAGGACTGGGTTTGCCGTTGTCGTTTCCAGTGCCTAGGTCAATGTCGGGTCGTCCCTCTGGTTTCATTCCTTTTCTTAGACTTCATTGTGGTTTGATACAACGGCAGGAGTGTGTGTACGTGTGATGAATGCATTTTGGTCCCTGAACAGCACCAATCAGCACTACCGAGCCCAATTTCACACCTCTACACTCTACTTTTGAATATGTTTGTAGATCAACAACTGGGTTGGATTGGATTTGGGTAGCATCAGATATCAGAAAACTGAAGAATCTCATGTCAAGTTTGATAAATTCAGACATTGCAGTGGTTAGCACAGCAGCCTCACAGCTCCAGTGACCCGGGTTCAATTCTGGGTACTGCTTGTGCGGAGTTTGCAACTTCTCCCTGTGACTGCATGGGTTTTCGCCGGGTGCTCCGGTTTCCTCCCACAGCCAAAGACTTGCAGGTTGATAGGTAAATTGGCCATTATAAATTGCCCCTAGTATAGGTAGGGGAATTGTGGGGATGTGGTAGGAATATGGGATTAATGTAGGATTAGTATAAATGGGTGGTTGATGGTCGGCACAGACTCGGTGGGCCGAAGGGCCTGTTTCAGTGCTGTATCTCTAAAATATACAAAAAAAAATATACAAGTGTTTCTGCAATTACATGCAATCCTCTAAACATGTAAATAGTCAGTCAGACCTAAGCAGTTCCCACCACCTCTTCCTTTGCGTGTCTCTTTTCTCACCTCATATTGATTTTTTCACATTTACTCAAACCACATACAACTTTTAGATGGGTAGATAGGCTATGTTTTGTAGAGTTTTGGTTTCATATAACCTAGAGTGGAGTTAAATTCTTATCTCTTTGCTATAAAACTTTTATGTCTTCATGTATGTTGATATTTTTCTAGCTTTGTTACAGTTGTATATTGGTTAACATTCTTGTATTTTTGTTATAGGTTTTTTCATTGGAAATTTCCTGAGGGTTCAGCTAATCAGTCACCATTACTTTGGAACCCTGGGTAGACAACAGTAGTTATACCATTGGACAGAGCATTAAACAAGAAATTGTGGTGGATTTTAATCTTCATATAGATTGGACCAATCAAGTTGGCAAGGGTGGTCTAGAAGATGAATTTTGGAATGTTGTTATGACAGTTTCCTGCAGCAATATATTGCGGAAACAACTAGAGATAAATCTATTTTAGATCTGGTATTGTGTAATGAGGCAGGGTTAATTAGTAATTTTATAGTAAAAAAATTCACTGGAAAATAGTGATCATAATGTAATTGAATTCCATGTTAAGTTTGAAAGCAAAATACTCCAAACTCAAACAAGAATCTTAAACAAAGCCAATTACATAGGTATGAGGAGATAGCTGGCTGAGGTTGATTGAGTACACAGACTAAAAGGTATGGCACTAAATAAACAGTGGGAAACATTTAAAGAAACAATTTAAAATGTTCAACAAAATACAGTCCACTGAACAATAAAAGCTCAGCAAGAAAGATTCATCTGTGGCTTACTAAGGAAGATAAGAATAGTATTAGATTAAAAGAAGAGGCTTACAAAGTTGCAAAGAATAGTGTGAAGTCTGTGGATTGGGAGTGTTTTAGAAACCAGCAAAGGGCCAGCAAAAAGTTGATAAAAAGGGAAAAAATAGAATACAGGAATAAACTAGCCAGGAATATAAAACAGACTGTAAAAGCTTTTACAAGTATATAAAAAGGAAGAGAGTAGCTAAACTGAGCATTGGCCCCTTAGAAGCAGAGGCAGGAGAAATTATTATGGGGAATGAGGAAATGGCATACACATTGAACAAATATTTTGTATCTGTCTTCACAATAGAAGACACAAGATGCATACCAGAAATAGAGGGGCTAAAAAGTGTTAAAATGAAGGTAATTAATATCAGAAGAAAATGTATTGGAGAAGCCTAAGGGAATAAAAGCCGACAAATCCCCGGGACCTGATGGCCTACATCCTAGGGTTCTAAAAGAGATAGCTGCAGTGATAGTGGATGCGCTGGTTATGATTTTCCAAAATTCCCTGGATTCTGGAACAGTCCCAGCAGTTTGGAAGTTAGCAAAATAACACCGCTATTAAAGAAAGCAGGGAGAGGGAAAACAGGGAACTACAGGTCAGTTAGCTTGACAACAGTCGTCAGGCAAGTGCTGGAATCTATTATTAAGGAAGTCTTAACAATGCACTTAGAAAATCATAGTATGACCAGATAAAGTCAACATGGTTTACAAAAGGAAAATCATGTTTGGCAACCTTATTGGAGTTTTTTGAGGATGTAACTAGTAGGATAAAGGGGAACAATTGATGTAGTATACCTGGATTTCCAAAAGGCATTTGATTAGGTACCACACAAAAGATTAATAGGCAAGATAAGGGCTCATGGAGTTGGGGTAATATATTTTCATGGATAGAGAATTGGTTAACAGACAGGAGCAAAAAGTAGGCATAAAATGGGGCATTTTCAAGTTGTCAGGCTGTGACTAGTGGAGTGCCGCAAGGATCAACTGAGTCTCAACTATTTATAATCTATATCAGTGACTTAGACAAAGAGACAGAGAGAATTGTATTCTAAGTTTGCTGATGATACAAAGGTAAGTGGAAATGCAAGCTGTGAGGAGGACACGGAGAAGCTGCAAAAAGATATAGTTAAGTGAGTGGGCAACAAGGTGGCAGATAGAGTATAATGTAAGAAAGTGAGAGGTTATTCACTTTAATCATAAGAATAGAAAAGCATATTTTTTAAAAGGTGTGAAACATGTAAATGTTGATATTCGGACAGACTTCGGTGTGCTCGTACAAGGAACACAGAAAGTTAGCATGTAGGTACAGCAAGCATGTTGGCCTTTACTGCAAGGGGATTGGGGTATAAGAATAAGGAAGTCTTGCTACAATTGTACAGGGTTTTGATGAGACCTGGAATACTGTTTGCAGTTTTGGTCTCCATATTTAAGGAAGGACATATTTACACTGGAGGCAGTAGAATGAAGGTTCACTAGATTGGTTCCTGGGATGAGAGGCTTGTCCTATGATGAGAGACTGAGTAAATTGGGTCTCTGGAGTTTAGAAGAATGAGAGGTGATTTCCTTGAAACATACAAGATTCTGAAGGGAACTTGACAGGGTAGACACTGAGATATTATTTCAACTGGCTGGGGAATTTAAAACACGGGGCACAGTCTCAAGATAAGGGAAAAATCATTTAGGACTGAGATGACAAGAACTTTCTTAACTCAAAGGGTTGTTAATCTTTGAAATTCCCTACTCCAGAGGGTAGCTTATGTTCCATTTAAGGCTGGGATAGAGAAATTTTTGGTCTCCCAGGAAAGCAAGGGATATAGGGAGTGGGAATGAAAGTGGAGTTGAAGCCCAAGATCAGCCATGATCGTACGTATGGTGGGGCAGGCTTGACGGGCCATGTGGTCTCGTCCTGTTCCTATTTCTTATGTTCTTTCTTAAGTTTCCACCAATCTTCCGCTGAAGTTAGGGTGGCTGATCAGCTGAACACATAAGAAATTCTGGTGTTTTTATGTTGATGTGAGGTTAACAATTTTAAATTTTTCATGTCAAGTCTTTATATAATTTTTATACATATTCATGTAGATCCTTTTTGTTATTAGCTCTTTGATATTTACACGTGTAATATTTTTATATTTCTGCTTTTGACTTTTCACACACCATTAACATATTTCTTGTGCTCCACTCCTAACCTCACCATCATCCCCTCAAAACTACACTTGGTCGTGACTCCCAGCATTCAACGCCAAGGGGGATAAATTACTATTTTCCAAATTCGAATTTTTTAATGAAATTTGAAATTATGTACCTTTCTACTGACATTGTTTTTGTTTACTTTATTCAGGGTGATTCAGGTGGTCCACTAATATGCATAACCATGTTCAGAAGAAATAATATATACAGGGGCATTGTTTCAGCAGGAGACGGTTGTGGAAAAATTAAAAAACCTGGCATTTATACTCTTTTATCTGAAACATTTCTGAAATGGATAAATGAGACCATGACAGTTAAAACTCAAAACAATAGATAGAGTTGTTCTTGAAAAGCAATGTTTCCTCCGCCATACATGGCACTAGTTTGCTTGATAAACAATCTTTTGATGTTTTACATTCTACCCATTTAATATCTATATAATTAATTTCTGTCACTATCCACCACTGAATGTTATAAAATGGAATAATGTAAACACAATGAATTGCAAAATAAGTCTTTGTCATTTTCTTTCTGAATAAACTATTGCACTGCGTCGAGTTTGGTGAACAGTTTGATTTTCTGAGGCCTGACACCTGTAGTCTTGATGCCTGTTAGTTTTTGCTTGATTTACGTTTTGATATCAAGGACCATTTTCCTCTCCATCTGCCAACCTCCACAGCTGCTGGATGTGATGTGACCTGGCTGGTGACCTCTAGGCTTTCTTAGAGCCATAGAGCTGAATTTTATCAGCCCTCTAGGGACAGACAGGGAGTGGGGTTCCCATAAAATGGCAAGGGAAGGTGGGGGTGGAGTGATCGTCGCCTTCCTGACACCATTGAATTTTGTCAGGGGCGGGGAAGGTCGAGGATGGCCTTCCCACCCACAAGCCAATTTCCTACTGCTGCTATTTTACCCCTGCCACATGGGGAGACCACCCAGTAGAACTAGACGGCCTCCCTGCAGGCTGAGGGGGGCGGGGGGGGGGGGGTCCCATGGAGGGCTTCCCGGTGGCAAAGGCTGCCCCTTTGCCAATGCCACCCCAGCCCCACCACTACCCATTCCCCCCCCCCCCCCCCACCCTGTGCTCAACAACCCCAAATCCAACCACTCACCAAGGCCTGCCTGACTGGTCCCAGCAAACCAGACACCACTTAACCTGCTTCTGAGGCTGGTCTTGCCTCTTCTAGTGGATGCAATCCCAGCAGTGGCCCAGTGGTAGCTCTTAGAGATGAGATACCCATCCATAAAAGGGCAGGAACCCTGTCGCCAGGCAGTTAACTGCCTGAGCAGCGTAAAATGCGGCCGGGGCCCCCAAATGGCTGAGGCGGAGTAACTCCCGCCCTTCTGGCCTGGCATCAGAACTCCTGCGGCCTCCATAAAATTCAACCCACAGAGTTATTATAGTACAGATGGAGTCCATTCGGCCCATCGGGTCAGTCAGTTCCATTCCCCACCCCCACTCTATCCCCGTGGCCCTGCAAGTTTATTTCCCTCAAGTGCCCATCCAAATTCCTTTTGAAGTCATTCATCGTCTCCAGTTCCATCACCCTTGTGGGTAACAAGTTCCAGGTCATTACTGCACACTGCAGAAAAAAAAGTTCTTCCTCGCATTCCCCCTGCATAGCTCTTGCTCATAGCTTTAAATCAGTGTCCCCTAGTCTTTGTACGATCAACTAATGGGAAAAGCTTTACTTTGTCTACCTTATCTAAACCTATCATAATCTTGCACACCTCTGTCAAAGATATTAAAGTTTGAGGGTGAACATTCGGGACCGGAAAAAAGATTTTTCAGGGGGGAGAGGGGAATAAATAACCTGGTTGGTCATTGGGGAGGAGTGGAATATGGGCTTTGATCTTTTATTGAATGTTTAAATTTAAATGCAACTTGCAGTTCTCTTTAAAAATTTAAATGACTTGTAAGGGCTTGAAGCCCTTTAAGAATGGCCTGTGCGGTGGCGCCAGACGCATTGCTGGGGACCGAACATCTGTCTGCTCTACATCATGGGGGCAGGCGTTCTGTCCCCTCCATATTAATGAGCTGCCGTACGAAGTATCACGGTGGCTGCGTGGTGCACATTTCATGCATGCGCCACGCCAGTTTTGAAGCTCGCCGCTGAAATTCGGCCCACTATCTATATGCCAGTAAAAGATTTTTGGGCTCCTTTTTATGTTAACTGCCATTTTATTCTCCTATTTTCTCTTTGCCAGTCTTATTTTCTTCTTCACTCCCTTCTCAACTTAATATATTTGGCCCAGCTCTTGCTTGAAGAATTCACCTGAAATGCATCCTATACCCTCTTTTTCAACGCATTTTCCATCTCCATCGTCATCCAAGGAGCTATGGTCTTGGTTCCCCCACCTTCCCACCTTGTTAGAATGTACCTCACCTGCACCTGAAACAACTCCTCCTTAAAGATCACCAATTGTTCCATTATAGTTTTTCCTGTCAGTTTTTGGTTCCATTTTACCCTGGTTAGATCCCCTCTCATTCCATTGAAGTTGGCCCTCTTCCAATTTAGAAGTTCTACTTTAGATTGTTTCTTGCTCTTCTCCATTGTTAATCTAAGATTTATGATACAATGACCACTCTTATCCAAGTATTCCCCCACAAACACTTGTTCCACTTGGCCCACCTCATTTCCTAGCACCAGATCTAACAATGCCTCCTTCATAGTGCTAATACTTTTATTATTAATTCACTTACTGTTGTTAACACTTACTCCAATCAAGCGGATGATAATTTTAGTTTTTTTAAAATCTTGCTACCCGTCGCTCACGCTCACTCTACTCTATTGTTCTGAGTTCTCAGGAGCGATAAAACAATGCAGCCCCCGTAATCATTTAAAATGCATTATGAAATATTTAGTTGCAATAGTTAAACCAGTACAAGGTGACAACTTCACCCATACCAGTGTAACTTATACTATGAAACTTTCAAATATGCTTTTAGATCATCAACTAGCTGGATTAGATAGGGTAGCATCAGGTATCAAAAAAAACAGAGAATCTCATTTGAAGTTTGATTAATTCTGGCATTGTAAGGCAAATGCTTCTGCTCTGATATGCCATTCCCTAACGATGTAACTACGTGCGTATTGGATTTATCAGATCTAAACATTTCACACTATCTCTTCCTTTGCATTGCCCCTTTTCTCACCTCTATTCAAACCATCTACAACTTGCAGCTGCTATAGATAGACTATGTTTTGCAGGTTTTGGTTTCATTGATTTGGAGAAGCATCCATATTATCACTATATGCATTTTTAATCTCTAAACTATTCCCCATTTTGTGTCTGAAAGTGTAACAATGTGGTAGAATGTTTTTCTTTTTGTGTTATATTTCTGTAAAAAAAATTACTAAATTAAGCAATTTTAATGAAGAATCTTGAATGAAGTATACAAATAGTCATAGAGTCACAGAGTTATACAGCACAGAAACAGGCCCTTCGGCCCTCCGTGTCTGTGCTAGCCATCAAGCCTATCTATTCTAATCCCATTTTCCAGCATTGGCCCGTATCCTTGTATGCTATGGCCTTTCAAGTTCTCATCTAAATATTTCTTAAATGTTGTGAGGGTTCCTGCCTCTACCACCCCTTCAGGTAGTGTGTTCCAGATTCCAACCACCCTCTGGGTGAAATTTTTTTGTGTCAAATCCCCTCTAAATCTCCTGCCCCTTACCTTAAATCTATGCCCCTTGGTTATTGACACCTCCGCTAAGGGAAAAAGATTCTTCCCATCTACCCTATTTATGCCCCTCATAATTTTGTATACCTTAATCATGTCTCCTCTGAACCTTCTCTGTTCTAAGGAAAACAACCCTAGCCCTTTCAGTCTCTCTTCATAGCTGAAATACTCCAGCCCAGGCAACATCCTGGTGAATCTCCTCTGCACCCTCTCCAGTGCAATCACATACTTCCTATAGTGTGGTGACCAGAACTGTACACAAAAGTTGAAAAGGAATAAAACCGGATGGAACACCAGGCATTAACCTTGGCACCGGAAACGACAATGACAAAACCAGCCCAGTTGACTCTGCAAAGTCCTCCTTACTAAATCAAGGGGCTTGTGCCAAAATTGGGACAACTGTTTTACAGACTAGTCAAGCAACAACCTGACACAGTCATACTAACAGAAACATACCTTACATCCCATATACCAGACACCACCATCACCATTCCTGGGTATATCCTGTCCCACCAGTAGGGCAGACTCATCAGAGGTGGCAGCACAGTGGTATACTGTCTGGAGGGAGTTGCCCTGGAAGTCCTCAACATCGACTCCAGACCCAATGAAGTCTCATGGCATCAGGTCAAACATGGGCAAGGAAACCTCTTGCTGATTACCACCTACCGCCCTCTCTCAGTTGATGAATCAGTACTCCTCCATGTTGAACACCACTTGAAGAAGCACTGAGGGTAACAAGGGCACAGAATGTACTCTGGGTGGGGGACTTCAATATCCATCACCAAGAGTGGCTCGAAGAACCTCTACTGACTGAGCTGGCCAAGTCCTGAAGGACATATCTGCCAGACTGGGCCTGTGGCAGGTGGTGAGGGAACCAACAAGAACTAACATACTTGACCTCGTCCTCACCAATCTACCTGTCACAGATGTACGTGCCCATGACAGTATTGGTAGGAGTGATCACTGCACAATCCTTGTGAAAATCCTCCATCATGTTGTGTGGCACTACCACCGTGCTAAATGGGATAGATTCAGAACCAATCTGGCAGCTCAAACTGGGCATCCATGAAGTGCTGTGGGCCATCAGCAGCAGCAGAATTGTATTCAACCACAATCTGTAACCTCATGACCTGGCATATACCTCACCCTACCATTACCATCAAGCCAAGGGTTCTACCCTGCTTCAATGTGGAGTGGAGGCTGATATGCAAGGAGCAGCAACAGGCATACCTAAAAATGAGGTGCCAACCAGTTGAAACTACAACACAGGACTACATGCATGCCAAACAGCGAAAGCAGCATGCAATAGACAGAGCTAAGCAATCCCACAACCAATAGATCAGATCAAAGCTCTGCAGTCCTGCCACATCCCATCCTGAATGGTGGTCGACAACTAAATAACTAACTGGAGAAGGAGGAAGCTTCATAAATATCCCCATCCTCAATGATGGAGGAGCTCAGCATATCAGTACAAAAGACTGAAGCATTTCCAACCATCTTCAGCCAGAAGTGCTGAGTGGATGACCCATCTCGGCCTCCTTGTGAGGTCCCCAGCATCCCAGATGCCAGTATTCAGCCAATTCGATTCACTCCGCATGATATCAAGAAATGGCTGAAGGTACTGCATACTGCAAAGACAATGGTTCCTGACAACATCCCGGCAGTAGTACTGAAGACTTGTTGCAGAACTAGCCATGTCCCTAGCCAAGCTGTTCCAGTACAGCTACAACACTGGCATATACCCGACAATGTGAAAAATTGCCCAGGTCTGTCCTGTGTACAAAAAGCAGGACAAATCCAATCCAGCCAATTATCACCCCATCAGTCTACTCGCGATCATCTGCAAAGTGATGGAAGGTGTTATCGACAGTGCTATCAAGCAGCACTTACACAGGAACAACCTGCTCACTGACACTCAGTTTCAGTTCTGCCAGTCCATCCCGGCTCCAGACCTCATTACAGCCTTGGTACAAACAACAACAAAAGAGCTGAGCTCAAAATATGAGGTGAGAGTGATTACCCTTGATATCAAGGCAGCACTTGACCGAGTATGGCATCAAGGAGCCCTAGCAAAACTGGAGTCAATGGGAATCAAGGGAAAGCTCTCCACTGGTTGAAGTCATATCTGGCACAAAGGAAGATAGTTGTGGTTGTTGGAGGCCAATAGTCTCAGTACCAGGACATTCTTGCAGGAGTTCCTCAGGATAGTGTCCTAGGCCCAACCATCTTCAGTTGCTTCATCAATTGCGATCCCTCCATCATAAGGTCAGAAGTGGGGATGTTTGCTGATGATTGTGCGATTTTCAGTATGATTTGCAACTCCTCAGATGCTGAGGCAGTCCGTGTCTATATGCAGCAAGACCTGGACTACATACAGTAATCATGGGTGATCTCAATCTGCATATAGACTGGGTAAACCTAATGAGCACTAATGCTGTGGAGGACGAGTTTCTGGAGTGTGTTAGGGATGGTTTTCCAGAGCGGTATGTTGAGGAACCGACTAGAGGACAGGCTATTTTAGATCTAGTCATTGAGTTTTACAGCACAGAAACAGGCCCTTCGGCCCAACGTGCCTGCACCGACCATCAAGCACCCATCCAATCTAATCCCATTTTCCCACACTTGGCCCGTAGCCTTGTATGCTATGGCATTTCATGTGCTCATCTAAATACTTCTTAAATGTTGTGAGGGTTCCTGCCTCTACCACCCCTTCAGGCAGTGTGTTCCAGATTCTAACCACCCTCTGAGTGAAAAAATATTTCCTCAACTCCCCTTTAAACCTCCTGCCCCTTACCTTAAATCTATGCCCCCTAGTTATTGACTGCTCCACTAAGGGAAAAGGTTTTTTCCTATCTATCCTATCAATGCCCCTCATAATTTTGTATACCTCAATCAGGTCCCCCCTCAGCCTTCTCTGCTCCAAGGAAAACAACCCTAGCCTATCTAGTCTCTCCTCATAACTGAAATGCTCCAGCCCAGGCAACATCCTGGTGAATCTCCTCTGCACCCTCTCCAGTGCAATCACACCCTTCCTATAGTGTGGTGCCCAGAACTGTACACAGTACTCAAGCTGTGGCCTAACTAGCGTTTTATACAGCTCTGACATATCCTCCCTACTCTTATATTCTATGCCTCGGCTAATAAAGGCTAGTATCCTGTATGCCTTTCTAACCACCTTATCTACCTGTGCTGCTGCCTTCAGTGATCTATGGACAAGCACCCCAAGGTACCTCTGACCCTCTGTACTCCCTAGGGTCCTACCATCCATTGTATATTCCCTTGCCTTGTTAGTCCTCCCAAAGTGCATCACCTCACACTTCTTAGGATTAAATTCCATCCGCCTCTGCTCTGTCCATCTTACCAGCCCATCTATATTGTCCTGTAATCTAAGGCTTTCCTCCTCACTATTTACGACACCACCAAGGATCTCAGCACCGATCCCTGCAGTACACCACTGGTCACAGGCCTCCATTCGCAAAAACAACCCTCAACCATCACCCTCTGCCTCCTTCCACTAAGCCAATTTTGAATCCAATTAGCCAAATTGCCCTGGATCCCATGGGTTCTTACCTTCTTAACCAATCTCCCATGTAGGACCTTATCAAAAGCCTTGCAGACTACATCAACTGCTTTACCCTCATCTACACATCTAGTTACCTCCTCAAAAAATTCAATCAAATTTGTTCGACATGATCTCCCCCTGTCAAAGCCATGCTGACTATCCCTGATCAAACCCTGCCTCTCCAAGTGGAGATTAATCCTGTCTTTCAGAATTTTTTCCAATAATTTCCCTGCCACTGATGTTAGACTCACAGGCCTATAATTACCTGGTTTATCCCTGCTACCCTTCTTGACTAATGGTACCACATTTGCTGTCCTCCAGTCCTCTGGTACCTCTCCTGTGGTCAGAGAGGATTTGAAAATTTGTGTCAAAGCCCCTGCTTTCTCCTCCCTTGCCTCACTTAGCAGCCTGGGATACATTTCATCTGGGCCTGGGGATTTATCCACATTTAAGCACGCTAATACAGCTAATAATTCCTCCTTTTCAAGGCTAATATGTTCAAGTATATCACAATCTCTTCCCTGATCACTGCACCTACATCATCCTTCTCCATAGTGAACACAGATGAATAGTAATAATTCAAAACCTCACCTATTTCCTCCAGCTCCACACACAGATTGCCTCTTTGATCCCTAATGGACCCCACTCTTTCCCTGGTTATCCTCTTCCCCTTCATATACTTATAAAACGCCTTGGGATTTTCCTTTATCTTGTCTGCCAGTGTTTTTTCATGCCCCCTCTTCGCTCTCCTAATTACTTTTTTGTAATGTGAAAGGGCTAATCAATAATCTTGTTGTAAAAGAACCTTTAGGGATGAATGACCATAAAATGACAGAATTTTACATTATATTTGAAAGTGTAGTATTTCAATCTGAAGCCAGGGTGTTAAATTTGAACAAAGGAAATTATCAAGGTATGAGGGGCAAATTGGCTGAGGTGGATTGGGAAAATACATTAAAAGGTATGACAGTATATAAGTAATGAATAGTCTTTAAAGAAATCGTACATAGTTTAACGCAACTATACATTCATTCAAGGCAAAAAGAAACTCAAAAGTAAAAGCAGTTGGCCATGGATAACAAAGGAAGTTAAGGCTTATATAAGATTAAAAGACCTATAAACATTGCCAGAAATAGTAGTAAACCTAAGGATTAGGAGGATTTTAGAACACAGCAAAGGAGGACAGAGAAACTGATAAAGAAAGGGGGAATAGAATATGAATGTAAGCTAGCAAAAAGCATACAAACAGACTGTAAAAGCTTCTTCAGGTACGTAAAAAGGGAACATTTGGCTAAGACAAATGTGGGTCTATTACAGGCAGTTAGGAGAATTTATAATGGGGAATAGAGAAATGGCAGTGAAGCTAAATGTTTACTTTGTGTCTGTCATCACTGAGGAAGATGCAAGAAATCTCCCAGAATTAGAGATCCAAGGGATTAGGGAGAATGAGGAATTGAAGGAAATTAGTATGAGTAAGGAGGTTGTATTGGAGAAATTAATGGGGCTGAAGGTGGATAAGACCCCAGGACCTGATATTCTACATCCCAGAGTGTTGAAAGAGGTAGCTATGGAGATAGTGGATGCATTGGTGATCATCTTCCAAAATTCTATAGATTCTGGAATGGTTCCTGCAGATTGGAAGGGACCAAACGTCACCCCACTATTTAAGAAGGGAGGGATAGAGAAAACAGAGAATTACAGACCTGTTTTCCTTACATCAGTCATTGGGAAAATGCTAGAATCTATGCTGAAGGATGTGATAAATGGACACTTGGATAATAATGATCTGTTTGGGCACAATCAACATGGATTTATGAATGGGAAATCATGTTTGACGAACCTGTTGGAGTTTTTTGAGGATGTTGCTAACACAATTGATAAAGGGAAGTCGGTGGACATGGTGTACTTGGATTTTCAGAAGGCTTTTGATAAAGTCCCTCACAGGAGGTTGGTTAGCAAAATTAAAGCAAGTGGGATAGGAGGTAATATACTGGCATGTATTAAGGATTGGTTAACAGGCAGAAAGCAGAGAGTAGGAATAAACAGGCCATTCTCATGTTGGCAGGCTGTGACTAGTGGGGTACCGCAGGGATCAGTGCTTGGGCCCCAGCTGTTCACAATATATATCAATAATGTGGATGTGGGGACCAAATGTAATATTTCCAAGTTTGCAGATGACACAAAACTAGATGGGAATGTGTGTTGTGAGGAAGATGCAAAGCGGCTTCAAGGTACTTTGGAAAGACTTGGTGAATGGGCCAGAACGTGGCAGACAGAAAACAATGTGGAAAAATGTGAGGTTATCCACTTTGGTCGGAGGAGCAAATGTGCGGAGTATTTCTTAAATGGTAAGAGATAAGAAAATGTAGATATACAAAGGGACCTGGGTGTCCTTGTCAATAAGTCACTGAATGTTAACATGCAGGTGCAGCAAGCAATTAAGAAGGCAAATGGTCTGCTGACCTTCATTACAAGAGGATTTGAGTACAGGAGTAGGGAAGTCTTGCTTCACTTGTATAGAACCTTGGTTAGACTGCACCTGGAGTACTGTGTGTGCAGTTTTGGTCCCCTTACCTTAGGAAAGATATTACTGCCATAGAGGGAATGCAACGAAGGTTCACCAGACTTGTTTCTGGAATAGCAGGACTGTCCTATGAGGAGAGATAAGGGAAAATGTGCCTTTATTCTCTGGCGTTTCAAAGAATGAGAGGTGATCTCATCGAAACCTACAAAATACTTAAAGGGATAGACAGGGATAGAAGCAGGTAAGATGTTTTCCCTGGTTAGGGAGTCTAGAACCAGGGAACACAATTTCAAAATAAGAGGGAAGCCAATTAGGACAGAGATGAGGAGGAATTTCTTTAATCAGAGGGTTGTGAATCTCTGGAATTCTCTACCCCAGAGGGCCGTGGAAGCTCAGTCATTGAGTATGTTTAAAGCAGAGATTGACAGATTTCTAAATACAAATGATATAAAGGGATATGAGGATAGTGTGGGAAAGAGGCATTGAAGTGGATGATCAACCATGATCGTATTGAATGGCGAGGCAGGCTCAATAGGCTGAATGGCCTATCCTGAATGGCCTACTCCTGATCCTCTGTTCCTATGCTCCTATTCAGGTTTGGACTGATAAGTGGCAAGTAATGTTTGCACCACACAAATGCCAGGCAATGACCATCTCTAACAAGAGATACTCTAACCATCTCCCCTTGACGTTCAATGGTATTACCATCACTGAATCCCCCACTATCAACATCCTGGGGGTACCATTGATCAGAAACTGAACTGGACTAGCCATATAAATACTGTGGCTACAAGAGCAGGTCAGAAACTGGAAATTTTGAGGCAAGTAACTCACCTCCTCACTCCCCAAAACCTGTCCTCCATCTACAAGGCACGAGTCAGCAGTGTGATGGAATACTCTCCATTTGCCTGGATGAGTGTAGCTGCAACAACACTTAGGAAACTTGACACCATCAGGTCTAAGCAGCCCGCTTGATTGGGTCCCCATTCACCACCTTAAATATTCACCCCATCCACCACCGACGCACAGTGGCAGTAGTGAGTAGCATCTACAAGATGCACTGCAGCAACTCACCACACCTCCTTCGACAGCACCTTCTAAATCCATGACCTCTTCCACCTAGAACGATAAGGGCAGCAGATGCACGGGAACACCATCACCTACCAGGTCCTCTCCAACTCATACACCATCCTGACTTGGAACTATATCACCATTCCTTCACTGTCGCTGAGTCAAAATCCTGGAACTTCCTTCCTAACAGCACTGTGGGTGTATCCGCACCAGATGGACTGCAGTGATGCAAGAAGGCAGCTCATCACCACCTTCCCAAAGGCAAATAAAGATGGGCAACAAATGTTGGTCTTGCCAGCGACATCCATATCCCATGAATGGGATAAAAAAAAAGATGGTATACAGGATCTGCACCCAGTGAAATTGCCTTCGGAATGTATAAAAGTTTTAAAGGTTAATTGTGCTTGCTGAAAAGAGTGGACATTATAGGTGTACGCTTTTTTCTCTACTGGGGCAAAGGTTGCAACTTGGTTGAACCCCCATCCTGTTAATATTTTCAGACTCTAGTTATATGAGACCCTTTCCTACAAAGAGGCATACAGCTGAATGAAGAATGAGACAAGGTGCCCAATTTACCCCATGTAGGCAGTGTGCTTGGTATTTATTATGTGATACAGTTCATGGGCCACACAGCAAACGCATTGTGTTGGCAAAAATACAGACTGCCTGGTAAAACATAAGCATGCCTGTACATTTAGAATGCACAAACAGTTAGCAGAATACCATGCATTCTCCATTTGTGGTGTTCCACCAAGCATGCTGTGAAGTCCTGTTAAGATACATTTAGGGTAACATTATTATATGAAGTAAAATGTGAGACCATTTAATTTCTGACCTTCCCGAAAACAGTTAAATGCTTCCTCATCTGCTCCCATGCTCAGGGCACAATTCAGACAGTGGCTGTGAAATTCATCTGCACAGCCCCACTTCTAGCTGTGTTCTCTGTGGCATCTAAACATGTGAAAACAGCACCATCCTGATGTCTCACAGCCTAACTGACTGATGAGTCATCAGGGTACCAAAAGTGAACAACGCAGGTCCTGGCATTGCCCTTAATATCTTGAAACCTTCAATCAAATCACCCCTTATCCTTCAAAATTCCAGGGAACACAACCCTGGTTTATGTAATTTCACCTTGTAAATTAACCCTTGGAGTCCAGGTATCATTCTGGTAAATCTAGGCTGCACTCTCTCCAAGGTCAGTTTATCCTTCCTATGGTATGGTGCCTAAAACTGTTCACAATACTCCAATGTGGTCTAACCACGGCTTCATATAATTTTTTTTTTACAGATACAGCACTGAAACAGGCCCTTCGGCCCACTGAGTCTGTGCCGACCATCAACCACCCATTTATACTAATCCTACACTAATCCCATATTCCTACCAAACATCCCCACCTGTCCCTATATTTCCCTACCACCAACCTATACTAGTGGCAATTTATAATGGCCAATTTACCTACCAACCTGCAAGTCGTTTGGCTGTGGGAGGAAACCGGAGCACATTACACAGTGGCGCAGTGGTTAGCACCGCAGCCTCACAGCTCCAGCGACCCGGGTTCAATTCTGGGTACTGCCTGTGTGGAGTTTGCAAGTTCTCCCTGTGTCTGCGTGGGTTTTCTCCGGGTGCTCCGGTTTCCTCCCACAAGCCAAAAGACTTGCAGGTTGGTAGGTAAATTGGCCATTATAAATTGCCACTAGTATAGGTAGGTGGTAGGGGAATATAGGGACAGGTGGGGATGTTTGGTAGGAATATGGGATTAGTGTAGGATTAGTATAAATGGGTGGTTGATGGTCGGCACAGACTCGGTGGGCCGAAAGGGCCTGTTCCAGTGCTGTATCTCTAAACTAATTGTAGCATAATATCTACCTCCTTGTATTCTAGTCCTCTAGCTATAAAAACCAGCATTCTATTAGCCCTTTTGATTATTTTCTATACCTGTCCATGATATTTCTATGTACCTGGACCCCAAGTCTCTTTGGACCTCCACTATTTCTAGCTTTTCAATAAGAATGGAAGAAAATGAAAAAGTAGGGAAAAAGAATAAAAAGGGCAAACTTAAGTAATATTCAGCAATTTTTAACTTTTTATATTGGTTATATAAGATTAATATTATAGTATTAAACTGACTTCTGACTTTTGAGTAGTATTATTGCTGCAGTGTTAAGATTTGTTTTAGCAACAGTGTTCAGCAGTATTTCTTTTTAAATGGACAATCCAACGAGCCTGAAAATCTTTAAGCTACCAGTCTCCTAAAGTTAAGCTACTGATATAAGAATTGCAGAATTTCCACTTGAGGTGTAAATCAAAACATTTTCTGCCACCTAAGTGTCTAACGGTTTTAGGAGCCTACAAATCAGACTACCACCCACATAGTAATTTGACTAATTTCCAACCATTGCAAGTGGGATGGTTAATTATGTCTAAAGTCAGTTTATACTTCCAGATAAAGCTAGGCATGTGTAAAAAATGTGTAATCTAATTGCCCAAACAATATTAGCTCCCAGAAGCAGCCATGCAAATTCCCTGGCGCATCAAAATGCTATAATGTATTTTGCTATAAGGCCTGTGTTGTGACTGTTAGGACTCTACCTCAGAAGGGGACTGTGGAACATTATGTGGGTGTAGAATCTCACACTACACAATACAGGATAGCATCACCATGGGGTCGATTTTAGCCCATCACCGAGAAGGACAAGGGCAGCAGATACAGGAGAACACCACCACCTGCAAGTTCCCCTCCAAGCCACACACCATCCTGACTTGGAATTATATTGCTGCTCCTTCACTGTCACTGTGTCAAAATCCTGGAACTCCCTTCTGAACAGCACTGTTGGTGTATCTAGACACCAAGGACTACAGAAGTTCAAGAAGGCAGTACATCACCATCTTCTCAAGGGCAAGTAAGGATGGCAATAAATGCTGGCGTAGCCAGAGACACCCACATGCCATGAACGGATAAAAGAAAACCCATCCACTTGCACAGAGTAAAATCGAGCCCAATGTTTCAGATAGATAACCTCTGACAAAAGGTCATCAACCACAAAAGTTAACTGTTTTTCCCTTTCCACAAATGCTGCCAGACCTGCTGCGTATTTACAGCATTTTCTATTTTAATGCCTTTTAGTTCGGCATTGGCTTGCAGGGTTACCTGGAGACAAATTGAAAATATTCTAGCTCCATGCGACAGGTTGATCCCTCCAGGTCTCATTAATGAATCAGGTTAATTGTTCATGATGATGAATATCTACAGTTTTGCAGATCTGTTTAGTATGGGCATTAGATTACCAAGTCTGCCGCAGCAGTTCCAATTTTGCATTGTCAGGCTTGTTACCTTGACTCAAAAAGAGTGATCTGGCTGACTTTTCACCCCTCCCACCTTTTTCCCCAAGGAGGAAACTCTTCAGCCACGGCTCAGTTGGTAGTACACTTGTTGCTGAGTCAGAAAGTTGCAGGTTTAATTCCCAATCCAGAGACTTGAGCACAAAAAGTCTAGGCTGACTCTCCATTGCAGAACTGGAGGAATGCTGCACTGTCAGAGGTGGTGTCTTTCAGATGAGATATGAAACTGAGGCCTTGTCTGCCCTCTGTGGTGAATATAAATGATCCAAAGGCACTATTTTGAAGAAGAGCAGGGGAGTGGGCAATCTTTATCCCTCAATTAACAGCAGAAAAAAACAAATTGTCTGGTTGTAATCTCTCAGTTGTTTGTGGGACTTCACTGTCCATGTTTCCTACATTACAGCAGTGACTACGGGCCGAATTTTATGCAGGTGGCGAAGATCCCGATTCCAGGCCAGAAAGGCGAGAGGAAAGCCACCTCAGCCGTTTGGGGGGCCTCCCGTTGCATTTTAAATTGCTCATGCAGTTAACTCACGGTGCCCGAGTCCCTATCCCTTTAGGATGGGGATCCTGCCTCGAAGAGCTGCCGCCCAATCGGAGGGCTGGCAGCTCCACAATCCCAGCAGCGTCATTGGGAGTGGTGGACACTGCTGATACTGCAGTAGGCCTGGGACCAGGAGCAGCATTGGAAGCTGTTCGACTCCAGAAAGCTTGTTGTTGAAGGATTATGCTAGAGCCAATCTTTACTCAGTCTAGCATTTATTTTACAAAGTAAAAAGATTACAAACATGCAACTCCTCACTCAAACCTTCACTCAGTTTCAGTGTCACCTTAAACATGCTCAAGTAAGACTATATTGAACATCCTCCAGCTGCTTATGAATAAACACAATTAATAGAGGCCCGGAGTACAGGTAAATGGAGCTTGCTCACCGGAGCCAGTCAGGCAAGCCGTGGCAGGGGGTGGGGGGGGGGGGGGGGGGTAGGGTGATTGTTGAGGCAAGGTGGGGGTGTTGGTGCAGGGGCAGCCTTTGCCACCTGTGGTCCTCCACCTCACAGACTGCAGTGGTTCAAGTAGGCGGCTCACCACCACCTTCTCAAAGGTAATAAATGCTGGCCTTGATAGCGACACTCAAGTCCCATGAATGCATAAAATGAAAAATGTAAGTTGCTCCTCGAAATAACAGTTATATATGATCCAAGTTGTTCATGTAAAACTGCTTCAATTAAAATAAAACAGCATTACTGGACAAAACAAGTCAACTATCATTGTGCAACAACATAGCAACTTTCATTGCAAAGACATCTATATGGATTGCAGCGGTTTTGGAAACTTTTTGTTGCTTTGCTCTATAACTTAGTAAAACCACTTCCTTGTACAAAAACCATTAGGTTAAGCTATTATTCTGTCAACGTTACCAAGAAGAACAAAATGCCCAATTTATTTTGTGTGGAGCTTCTAATTTTTAAAATACTTTTCCTGACCCTGCAAAACTGTACGTGTCCAACAGGTCCAATGGTTCTATCAACCAGTCCTATTGTTCTATTAACTAATTCTTTATTACATTCTACTATAGGTGGCTGCACAGAAATTATTGGGGGCCGTGAGGTTAAACCTCATTCTAGACCGTACATGGTGTCTATCCAGATGAATAAATATCACGTTTGTGGAGGAGCTTTGATCGCACCGACATGGGTCCTGACTGCAGCACATTGCACAGAGTAAGTTCATATATTTCTCTTAATCTGTGTGATGTGAATGTTATTTTCAAGGGAATACTGAGGATTAACACTACTTGTATTTTTCTTGTGACACACTGACACATAGCCAGAGGACGGCAGTGTCTGGAAACATTTGTGCGATGTTGTTGCAAAATTAAGCAAGCAAGGATATTTTTCTGCTCTTCTGCCTCAACCATAAAGACAATCGGGTAGGATTTCCAATCGGGCATTAGTCAGCTGATGCATTATTAGCCCTGGTTTAGCGATTAATGTGTTCACCCAGTCTGGTCAACTTTATGAATGTTTTGTGTTGGAAGATTATAAGCTGGGCATGAGAAACTGTTACCCCGGGCTGAATTTTACCAGCCCCCCAACGTAAGGGGTCATGGCAGGGGGTGGGGGGGTGGTTTTAGATTAGATTAGATTAGAGATACAGCACTGAAACAGGCCCTTCGGCCCACCGAGTCTGTGCCGAACATCAACCACCCATTTATACTAATCCTACACTAATCCCATATTCCTACCAAACATCCCCACCTGTCCCTATATTTCCCTACCACCTACCTATACTAGTGACAATTTATAATGGCCAATTTACCTATCAACCTGCAAGTCTTTTGGCTTGTGGGAGGAAACCGGAGCACCCGGAGAAAACCCACGCAGACACAGGGAGAACTTGCAAACTCCACACAGGCAGTACCCGGAATCGAACCCGGGTCCCTGGAGCTGTGAGGCTGCGGTGCTAACCACTGCGCCACTGTGCCGCCCGGAAAATACTTCCAGGAGAGGCCCGCCATGCTACCCAACACCGGTAAGGCCCCACCCTATTTTACCGGTGGCAGCAGTGGGACCTTGGAGCAACCCCCCGCCGCTCGGCAGTGGCACCCCAATTTAAATATTCAAAGCATTACTTACTGTGCCTCATTATGCATCCCGCTGCCTCTCAGTCCACAGTTCTGCATTTTTATGTGATTGGGCGTCTCTCATGTGCCGTCCCGTTGATGACTAAGAAAAGCTGGCGGGACAGCAGAAGTAGCAGTCATCGGAGCCCGTCCATGTATGTCTTGGGAGATGGGTCTCAACTCTGCATGCATGTGTACAGAGGTGGGAGGGGGGACGGCATTATTGGGGGCACAACTATGCAAGCATGAAGGGAGGTGGAAGAGGGGCTGGTATTAGTGGGGGCACAACTCTGCAGACATTAAGGGAGGTAGAACATAGAACGTTACAGCGCAGTACAGGCCCTTCGGCCCTCAATGTTGAGCCAACCTGTGAAACCATCTGACCTACACTATGGCACTGCTGCACATTTAACTGGCTGAGATGGAGGGGTCGCTTCTTGGAAACAAGAGCTACTCGTTGCAGACACCAGTGAGACACCCCACCACGGCTGCATAGGAGAGATACAACGCCAGCCCTGGAGCTACAACAGCCACCATTGAGCAGGTGATCGGCATGCAAAAAATGCACTTCTGCTGCCTCCATAGATCGGGTGGTGCCCTGCAGTATGAACCGGAAAGGGTAGCTCATATTTTGCTGTTTGTTGTGCTCTGTACAACAACGCACTCAATATGGGGGAGGCCTTGTAGGATGAGGAGAGACGTCAGAAGGACTCCTCGGACAATGACGATGCAGAGGACTTACAGCAGAAAAGGCGCATGGGAGGACAGAGAGCATCCAGACACTGCATGCAGGGTGAGCAGCGAGCAAGAGATGCACGACAACAGCTTATTGATCTAAGGTTCTCCACGCCATAGGAACCACCATGTGCTCTGCAAGCCATACAGCACCCTCGTTCACCTGTTGTGCAACAATCCACATCTGCAGCATCTTTGCATCCACCATTACTGGCAGCAGCAGACTGAGCCATTGCCCATATTACTACATCCATGGAGACGCACATGAGTAATACTGGCATGGCAATGATGTTATTCCATACATTGGCAGTTCTGAAAGGCGATTGGTACATGCTGGCACACTTCATTCACACAGTAAAAGCAACACATATGTTAGTGAAGATGATTTAGAGATTGAACTTTTTACAGTGTTGTATCACCTGTGCAGACCCATTTGTGTCACAGTGTTTTTCGTTAAATGCTTGCGGGTGCTCTAGCAGCCTGACTGGAGGAAGGCTGCTGATCAGATTGCCCTTTGGCTGTGGATGACTTTAGCGGTCATCCTCTTGGGCACAAGGCCTGAAGGACCCTGGCTGGCTGGGGGAATCCTGCATCAGTGCACAGCTCTCCTCAGATGTCGTGGCAGCTGGAGCTTGGAAGGGCGGAGGGGCCAGTGGTCACAATAGGTGCACCTTGAGGGGGGACCCCAGATATGGCACGCAGCCTCGCCTCCTCCAGCTCAAGGCTCGCTTGAACCTCTCTGCTCTCCTGGGAAGGACGAGGGGCAGGGGCAGTTTCCATGCCCCTGGTCCCTGTCTCGCCTTGCTACTGATATGTGGATCTGATGGCCTCAGCGAGGGATTGCAGCTCAGTGCAAATTAGTGGAATCTGACTCACCAGGAGGGCCACTGCCGTCTCCATGTATGACGCCATGTGCTCAAATGCCTGGGACACGGCAGCAGTCATGGCCTGGATGGACTCCCCCATAATCCGCTCAAGGTTATGCATAGCCTGTGACATCTGTACCAGATGTTGCCATGACTGCTGCTGCAGCTCCAGCATGCCCTGTGCTGTCGACAAGAGAGGGTCATCATTAGCCTGGGGCTCAGCATGGGCCTGGACACCCACAGCCCTCCGACTGTCAGGGGTGTCGGTTTGCTCAGCCTCAGTCAGCTGCTCAGACGCGTGTGCAGTGCTCTCACCATCCCATGAACCAGACTCTTAAGGGCAAACGGTTTCCCACTGAGGTGACTGCATCTGTGCTGGTGGAAGGGGTAGGAGTGTCACGGGACACTGCTTCCTCAGAGGATGTCTCTTCTTCTGAGGTGCGGGAGGTGTACTGGGTCGCCATTGCCGATTCAGAACGTTGATCTGCAAGATACAATGAGAAGAGCACACTGACAGTCTTTATGGTGAGCATGTAATGATTATGATAGCATTGTGTCAAACAGCACGATTTTCACACTGATCACTGTGTATATCAAATGGATGCATGTTCACCCAGGAGCCTGAGCTCAACGTCACCTAATGCAGGGTCCACATATGTTGCAGCCAGTTCGGGGGCCTCCTCCTCAGCCTGTGTCAGTTTCCACATATCTGACACTCCTCCACCAGTCCAACTTGCCTCATGAGCAAGGAGCAAGGAGGCAGTGATTAAGGATGGCAAGGCAACAACACAACACATGTCACAAGAGGGGTGCTGGGCCCAAACATGGGGAAGGCTGTTCACTACTGAGTGAGCCACGCAAGGTGCCATGCTCTGAGCAGCAGACAAGAGTGAGTTCTTTCACACTTTCATCCATTCATGTCACATCATCCCTCCCTGCCAAACCTCACTGTCTTTGGCATCGCAGTGGCACACCCAGGTTCAGTGGGACCATGATACAAAATGCCACTTACTTTGACGGTGCGAAGCAGATCATTCATCCTCTTCCAGCATTGGACCCAATCACGTGGATGGCTCCACAGCTATTATCTCCTCTGCCACCTCCAGCCAGGCAGCCTTGGTCCGGCGGGAGGGCCGCCTCTTACCATCGCTGGGGAAAAGAATGTCCCGCCTTGCCCGCACAGCCTGGAGGAGAGTGAGCAGGGAGGCATCATTGAACCATGGGGCCAACCTGGAGCGCCCCTCTGCCATCTTTGGATTTTTGCTCTGGTCCTTTAAATGCAAAGCTTATTCCACAGTGTAACGGCTCTAACCTCCAGCTACAAGGCTTTTTTCCTCAGGTTTTAAAACTAGTGAAGAAATCTGTGCTGTCGTACTAGTTTTTTTATATGACAGATAGACACAGATATGTGTTGACGTCCACTTTGCTTCTGCACCTGTTTATCATAATTATTGATGTAACATTTCAGGTTTGCAATGCAGCTACAAGAGAAAAATATTTTCCTGGTTCTTTGAGAAATAGTTTTAATTCCACTTGCATGTCTTTTCACATAACAGTTAGATAAAAAATGAATACAGATTCCAAATGCATATTAGTCTGCGGCTTTTCACATTCAGGAAATGAAAATTCCATAGTATGTAGATATTATTAAATGATGCTTTTATTTCGGAGAGAGTATTTTCCTTTTATGATAGAATTCAATCTCACTTTCACATTTGTGCAAAGTTAAGATTATTCACCCAGGTGCAGCAAGCCTACAAGAACAAATGTTACACTTGAGTGGAAGAAGAGGATCTCAACTGCACAGGACACTGGGACAAAGCAGAGTCACAGACCTGAAACATTAACCCTGCTTCTCTCTCCACAGATGCTGCCAGACCTGCTAAGTATTTCCAGCATTTTTTGTTTTCATGCCAGGTTTCCAGCATCCACAGTTTTCTGTATTGAGGTGAGTATTTGGCAACTGTCAGGAAGCAGGTGCTGGGGTGCTTTAAATAGGGGCCCAGCACCTGCTCCTCAGCTGAGCCGACGCCGATACCGGCACCGGAAATCCCTCTCCCTCCACAGCACGGGGGGCGTGGGCGTGGCACTTCCCTTTCATTATAATGAGCCACCACGATCAATGTCACAGTGACTCCGCGGTGCGGACAGCCATTTTTAAAGCACACAGCAATAAAATTCAGCCCAATGTTTTGTATTTATCTGAAGGGCTGTGGCCACTTAAAAGTAGATGGTTACATATGAGAACAAAAATGTTGGCAGTTTTTATTAAAAGCTGCTAATATTGTTTAGGTATATTTCATCCTTTGTAACATGAATACTGTTAGCGTTAAAAAAAATGTGTGGCTCCCCAATTTATCCAGGCCTTACTGTCTGTGATCAGTCACTTCCTGTTGTTTGCAGTCCCTCGTAGTTTGTTATCATGTACAAACTTAAGAGAGCTGTGATTCTATCATCACTTGCAGGTCCCTTATATATATATTGTAAAGAGCAATGTCCCCAACATTCATACCTGAGGTACTCCAATAATTACTACCTTCCATGCTGTTCAACCTCTACATACAACTTTACTCTGCTTCAACCAATTTTCAATCTGTTTCTGAAGAATTCTACTTTTATGTCTTGCAACCTTGTGGATCAATCGCCTGTTTCACTGTATCGAAAGCTTTGCTGAAATACAAATAAACAATACTCACTTTGCTTTCCCCACTCACAGAAAATTAATGGAGTGAAAGCAGAGCAGTTTTAATTTGATAAGCTTTCGTCACTGATTCTCCACAGCACTGGAGCAGAGTGAAGTAAATATTCCAAATTATCATCATTTCATGTTTCCTATGCTCCATCCACTTGTCAAAATTTTCTTTTTAAAACAAGGATGGGATTTAAACATTCCCCTGTTTTGCATTGCCTTGCAGTAAGTTTGTATGGAACCTGTGCCCATACATAGTCATGCTACCAGATGGCTTTAACATTGGCTCATGACAACACCTGATTTTATGTTAGTCCTTATCTGAAGTGTTTTTTCTGGCTACTCACTATTATTGACACTAGATTTTCATAATGAAAGAGCAGGAGTTACAGGGTAGAAAATAGACAATTAGGAGCTGGCAGTGGGGGTTGGTGCTGGGGGGCAGTTGGGGGGGGGGTGGCATGGGATGAGCTGGTGAGTGTTGGTGGTGGAAATTTTGTCTTTCTTTTGAAGTTCTTCAGTGAAATTTACAGTTCTGTTTGAACATTCTTCATCACAACCTCTCCTTTCTCAAACAGTCACGCATTTAATGCTTGCCAATTTGGAAAAGTTAGCAAGAAGAATTCAGTCATCTTGTGCATTTTTCCAGAAAAGGCAATTACACAGGAGACCTGTTTCCTGTTCCAGCATGCTATTAAAAGCCAGGCAATCTCCTTTGTTGCTAAGTATTATTAAATAGTTAACTTTTTAAAATTATTTTCATTTGCCAGAATATGTATTACATATTTCCTCTTCAACAAATTTCAAATATCCAGCACATAGTCTTCAGCTTATCTTTTTTCTTTTGGGCCTCCTTATCTCGAGAGACAATGGATACGCGCCTGGAGGTGGTCAGTGGTTTGTGAAGCAGCGCCTGGAGTGGCTATAAAGGCTTATAGTTGTATTATTATATTGCAGGCTTTTTTACTTCCTAAATTTCCTCACTACGTTGTTCTCTCATCTCCTTGTCTCTTCATTGGCAACATTTTCTGAATAACCTTGTGAAAATGTTATTTTGCTATCCAGTTTCTTCTAAGCTTCCTTTCGCTTTCCATCCTAATACCATTCAAATATCTATCATTCCCCCATTTTTGTAGATTCATAGGGTTTGTATTTGTATAGATCACACTGACTAGAAACATGCCTGCCAACTGCATTTTATATAGGCATTCAGCATTTCAGGTTCAGGGTCCACTTGATCATATTGCCTGTGAAATTTATGGATTCTGCTTTCATCCTTGTACTTAATGATACCAGGAATGACCACACCAGGTAGGTGTGGAGGGTTAGCATAACACAATGCTGGTGTGAAATTGGGAGAGGGGATGAATCGGAGAAGAAGCTTCTGTAAACCGGGTGAAGATTGAGGGAGAAGAGTGGCTCTGTGTCATGGTGACAGCCACATAACAATTGTTTTCAACAATCAGATTTAATAACTGGCAGTACCAACACATCAGCTCTACAAGAAATGAAGGAAAATTCCCCAAATTGTAATCAGTTTTCCAATATACCATAGATAGAACATTGGGTATGCCATCAGCTGTAGTTGCGATAAGCTGGTGCCAAAATACACTTTCAGAGTAACTACATGTCACAGAACTATATTCAGGGCTGTTTTGAAGCGTCAGCTTTTTGGGGCTGTGCTAAATGTTTGAAGCTGTTGATCAGCTTTTCCTAGCTTTCTAAATTGGTATGTATACTGGCAGGACCTTTACACTGCATCTAGCCTTTAATATAACTGACGTAATGTTTTGTGTCAACAAAAGGTGCCCAAAAATTGAAAGCTTTCCCCAAAACTAACATACCTCACCTCAATGAGTGCAACGTTCATAAAAAGAATAAGTACTTAATTAACTTTAGAACTTTGATGTTTATGTTATGTGGTTTGGACTATTTACACCAGTAGTATCATGCCAGTATCAGGGTAGTCGCCTCTTTTTATTGCCTTATTACAATTTTTCTGTTTTTTGTTCAGAATATAATGCTACTTCATGCTGATAGAAACAGTCAAAGGTAAACTTGCACAATAATCCCGGAGAATTAAAGATTTTGTTTTTAAAATGCTTTCTGAAATCTTGAATAATTCAGTCACCTTTCCAACTACAGGCTTGGTCAACTGAAACTATATAAAGTGGTCATCGGAGCACATTCACTTTCGAAGACACAAAAAGGGAAAAAATCAATTAAAGTGAGAAAAGCATTTCCTCACCCAAAGTTTGATAATAAAACTCCAGAAAATGACATCATGCTTCTTCAGGTACTAAATATTTGTTCAGATAGATATCTAAAGGCTAATTCCACAGTTCGTGCTGTGCTGGGCTTGAGAATGAGAGCTATAATGTTGCAACTACACTTTTGATCCTTACACAGCTTTGCACTGGGGATGCAAAAGCAGTAATATCTGCAATGGCTGCATGTCAAACTCATTAGCCTACAAATTCTATGCCAAAGATGGCACAGAATTAATGTAAACTGGACTAAGAAGGAAAGTGAGCAATTTAGAGTGAAATTTGTTTCTGACCCTTTCCAGTCCCATTGGTAAATTCTGACAATGGCTAGAAGTGCACCTCTTCCATTCAGCTCTCCTCTGTTGTGACGTCACTTTTGGAGGTGGGATGGCCAGGAGGCGGGGCTTTAGCTCAATCCCACCAGTTCACAGAATAGAAACACTGAATTGTTACAGCACAGAAGGAGGCCATTCGGCCCATCGTGTCTGCACTGGTTCTCTAAAAGAGCAATTTATCTAGTGCCTCCACCACACTCTCAGACAGTGAATTCCAGTTCCTAACCATTCGCTGTATCGAGAAGTTTCTTCTCATGTCACCATTACTTCTTTTGCCAATTACCTTAAATCTGTGCTCTCTTGTTCTTGATCCTTCCACCAATGGAAACAGTTTTTTCATGTCTGCTCTGTCGAGACGCCATAGTTCATAGAATCGTAGAATCATACAGCACAGAAGGAGGCCATTCAGCCCAATGTGCCTTTGCCAGCTCTTTGGCAGAGCTATTCAATTAATTGACACCCCTGCATTTTCCCCGCAGCCCTATAATTATTTTTCCCTTCAGGCACTCATCCAATTCTCGTTTGAATGTTACTGTTGAATCTGCTGCCATTACCCTTTCAGACAGTGCACTCCAGATCACAATATCTCGCTGTGTAAAAAAAAAAATTCTCATGTTGCCTCTGGTTCTTTTGCCAAGCACCTTAAATCCATGTGCTTTGGTTACTGACCCGTCTGACACTGAAAACAATTTCTCCTTATTTACTCTATCAATACTGTTCATGACTTTGAACACCTCTATCAAATCTCCTCTTGACCGTCTCTCCTCTAAGGAGAACAACTCCAGCTTCTCTAGTCTCTCCACACTACTGAAGTCTCTCATACCATTCCAGTAAATCTCTTCTGCACCGTCTCCAAAGGCTTGACATCCTTCATAAAGCGTGGTTCCCAGAATGAACATAATACTCCAGCTGAAGCGTAATCAGTGCTTTATAAAGGTTTAACATAACTTCCTTGCTTTTGTACTTTATTCCTCTATTAATAAAGTCAAGGATCATATATGCTTTTTTTAAAACAACATTCTCTACTTGTCCTGCTACTTTTCAAAGATTTGTGTACATACACCCCCTCTGTTCCTGCATTCCCTTTAATATTGTACTATTAGATTCATATTGCCACTTCTCATTTTTTGTACCAAAGTCTATAATCTCTGGGGACGGTAGCGAAGTGGTAATGTTACTAGACCAGGAATTCAGGGGCCCTGACTAATGCTCTGGGCACATGAGTTCAAATCCCACCACAGTAGTTGGTGGAATTTAAATTCAATTAACTAATATCTGGAATTAAAAGCTAGTCTTAGCAATGGTGGCCATGAACTTACCTGATTGTTGTAAAAATCCATCTGGTTCACTAATGTTCTTTAGGGAAGGAAATCTGCTGTTCTTACATAGAAAATAGGAGTAGGCCATTCGGCCCTTCGGGCCTGCTCCGTCATTCAAAAAAATCATTGCTGATCGTCTAATTCAGTACCCTGTTCCCGCTTTTCCCCATATCCCTTTAGCAGTAATAAATAGATCTATTTCCTTCTAGAATATATTTAATGATTTGGCCTCCACTGCCTTCTGTGGTAGAGAATTCCATAGGTTCACCACCCGCTGAATGAAGAAATTTCTCATCTCGGTTCTAAATGGCATACCCCATATCCTGAGACTGTGACCCCTGGTTCTGGACTCCCCAGCCATCGGGAACATCCTCCCCTCATCTACTATGTCTAGTCCTGTTAGAATTTTATAGGTTTCTGTGAGATCCCCTCTCATTCTTCTAAACTCTAGTGAATATAGGCCGAGTCGACCCAATCTCTCCTCATACGTCAATCCTGCCATCCCAGGAATCAGCCTAGTAAATCTTCTTTGCACTCCCTCCATGGCAAGAATATCCTTCCTCAGATAAGGAGACCAAAACTGCACACGATACTCCAGATGTGGTCTCACCAAGGCCCTGTATAACTGCAGTAAGACATCTTTGCTCCTGTACTCAACTCCTCTTGCTATGAAGGCCAACATACCATTCGCCTTCTGAACTGCTTGTGCACCTGAATGCTTACTTTCAGCGACTGGTGTACAAGGACACCCAGGTCTCGTTGCAACTCCCCCTTTCCCAATCTATCACCATTCAGATAATAATCTGCCTTTCTGTTTTTACAACCAAAGTGGATAACCTCATATTTATCCACATTATACTGCATCTGCCATGCATTTGCCCACTCACCCAACTTGTCCAAATCGCATTGGAGCCTCTTTGCAATCTCCTCATAGCTCACATTCCCCCCCCCCCCCCCACCCCCTTTTGAGTCGTCTGCAAACTTGGAAATGTTACATTTAGTTCCCTCACCCAAGTCACTTATATATATTGTGAATAGCTGGGGCCCAAGCACAGATCCCTGTGGTAGCCCACTAGTCACTGCTTGTCAGCCAGAAAAAGACCCTTTTATTCCTACTCTCTGTTTCCTGTCTGTCAACCAATTCTCAATCCAGGCCAGTATATTACCCCCAATCCCATGTGCTTTAATTTTGCACAATAACCTCTTATGTGGGACCTTAAAATCCAAATACACCACATCCACTGGTTCCCCCTTATCTATTCTACTCGTTACATCCGCAAAAAACTCCAGTAGATTTGTTAAGCTTGATTTCCCTTTCGTAACTCCATGCTGACTTTGTCCAATCCCATTTATGCTTTCCAGGTGTTCTGCTATCACATCCTTTATAATAGACTCTAGCATTTTCCCCACTACTGATGAAAGGCTAACTGGTCTGTAATTCCCTGTTTTTTCACCCCCTCCTTTTTTAATGAGTGCGGTTACATTTGCCACCCTCCAATCTGTTGGAACTGCTCTAAAGTCTGTACAATTTTGGAAGATGACCACCAATGCATCCACTATTTCCAGGGCCACTTACTTTGGTACTCTGAGATGTAGAGTATAAAGCCCTGGGGATCTGTCAGCCTTTAACCCCATTAATTGCCCGAGCACTTTTTTTTTTTACTAATACTGATTTCCTTGAGTTCCTCCCTCTCATTAGACCCTTGGTTCCCTAACATTTCTAGGAGGTAATTTGTGTCCTCCTTTGTGAAGACAGAACCAAAGTTTGTGTTTAATTGTTCGGCCATTTCTTTGTTCCCCATTATAGTTTCCCCCGTTTCTGACTGTGAGGGACCTACATTTGTCTTCACTACCAGGTCTGGCCTAAATGTGACTCTAGACCCAATGTGGTTAACTCTTAACTGCCCTCTGAAATGGTCTAGCAAGCCAATTAGTTGTACCAAACCACTGCAGAAAAATGGAATAAGAATAAAACTGGACAGACCACTTGGCATCGACCCAGGCACCAGAAACGACAATGGCACATCGTGCTGAGTCGACCCTGCAAAGTCCTCCTTACTAACATCTGGGGACTTGTGCCAAAATTGGGACAGCTGTCTCACAGACTAGTCAAGCAACAGCCTGACATAGTCATACTCACTGAATCATACCTTACAGTCAATGTGCCAGACACCATCATCACCATTCCCGGGTAAGTCCTGAAGTGGCAGCATAGTGGTATACAGTGGGGAGGGAGTTGCCCTGGGAGTCTTCAACATTGACTCCAAACCCCGTGAAGTCTATGGCCTCAGATCGAACATAGGCAATGACGCCTCCTGCTGATTACCATCTACTGCTCCCTCCCCCCCAACCTCAGCTGATGAATTAGTACTCCTCCATATTGAACACCACATGAAAGAAGCACTGAAGGTGGCAAGGGACTTCAATGTCCATCACGAAGAATGGTTTGGTAGCACCACTGCTGACTGAGTTGGCCAAATCCTGAAGAACACAGCTGCTAGAGTGGGCCTGTGCCAGGTGGTGAGGGAACGAACAAGAGGGAAAAACCTACTCTAAACCTGCTTGACCTCATCCTTATCAATTTACCTGTCACAGATGCATCTGTCCATGACACAGTCCTTGTGAAAATGAAGATCTGATTTCACAGTGAGAATACAAGCCATCATGTCGTGTGGCCCTACCGCTGTGTTAAATGGGACAGAATTAGAACAGATCTAGCAGCTCAAAACTGGACATCCATGAGGTGCTGTGGACCATCAGCAGCAGAATTGTATTCGACCACAATCTGTAACCTCATGGCCTGGCTTATCCCTCTACCATAACTATCAAGCCAGAGGATGAATCCTGGTTCAATGAAGAGTGCAGGAGAGCATGGCAGGAGCAGCACCAGACATGCCTAAAAATGAGATGCCAACCTGGTGATGCTACAGCACAGGGCTATATGCAATCTAAACTGTAGTATGTCATGTAATAGACAGAACTAAGCAATCCCACAACCAATAGATCAGATCAAAGCTCTGTAGTCCTGCACATCCAGTTGTGCATGATGGTAGACAATTAAACAACCAACCGAAGGAGGAGGCTCCACAACTATGCCACTCTCAATGATGGGGGAGCCCAGCACATCAGTACAAAAGACCAGGCTGAAGCATTTGCAACCATCTTCAGCCAGAAGTGCCGAGTGGATGGTGCATCTCAGCCTCCTCCTGAGGTCCCCAGCATCAGATGCCAGTCTTCAGCCAATTCGATTCACTCGACGTGATATCAAGAAATGGCTGAAGGCACTGGATCAACAAAGGATATGGCCCCTGACAACATTCTGGCTGTAGTACTGAAGATTTGTGCTCTAGAACGAGTCATGCCCCTAGCCAAGCTGTTCCCCTACAGCTACAACACTGGCATCTACCTGATAATGTGGAAAATCGCACAGGAATGTCTCGCCCACAAAAAGCAGGACAAATCCAATCTGACCAATAACCTGCCCATCAGCTTACTCCTGATCATCAGCAAAGTGATGGAAGGTGTCATCGACAGTGCTATCAAGCAGCATTTACGCTGCAATAACCTGCTCCCTGACGCTCATTTGGGTTCCGCCGGGTCGATTTAGCTCCTGACCTCATTGCAGCCTTGATCCAAACAGGGACAAAAGAGTTGAATCCAAGAGGTGTGGTGAGAATGCCTGCCCTTGACATCAAGGCAGCATTTGACCCGGTATGGCATCATGGAACTGTAGCAAAACTGTACTCATCAGAATTGCAGCAAAACTCGCTACTGGTTGGAGTCATACCTAGGACAAAGGAAGATGGTTGTGGTTGTTGGAGGCCAAAGATCTAAGCACCAGGACATCACTACAGGAGTTTCTCAGGTAGTGTCCTAGGCCCAAACAATTTCAGCTGCTTCATCAATGATGTTCCCTCCATCATAAAGTCAGAAATAGGGATGTTTTCTGATGATTTCACAGTGTTCATTACCATTTGCAACTCCTCAGATACTGAATCCCCCACTAGCAACATCCTGGGGGTTACCCTTGACCAGAAACTGAACTGGACCAGCCACATAAACACTGCGGCTAAAAGCACAATTCAGAGGCTGGTAATTCTGTGGTAAGTAACCCACCTTCTGTCTCCCCAAAGCCTGTCCACCATCTACAAGGCACAAGTCAGGAGTGTGATGGAATACTCTCCACTTGTCTGGATGGGTGCAGCTCCAACAACACTCAAGAAGCTCAACACTATCCAGGACAAAGCAGCCTGCTTGATCGGCTCCCCGTCCACCACCTTAAACATTCACTCCTTTCACCACCAACACACAGTGGCAGCAGTGTGTACCATCTACAAGATGCACTGCAGTAACTCACTAAGCCTCCTTCGACAGCACCTTTCAAACCCACAGCCTTTACTACCTAGAAGGACAAAGGCAGCAGACACATGGGAACACCACCACTTGCAAGTTCCCCTCCAAGACACACACCATTCTGATTTGGAACTTTATCGCCGTTCCTTCACTGTCACTGAGTCAAAATTCTGGAACTCCCTTCCTAACAGCACTGTGAGTGTACCTATACCCCAAGGACTGCAGCAGTTCAAGAAGGCAGCTCATCACCACCTTCTCAAGGGCAGTTAGGGATGGGCAATAAATGCTGGCCTAGCCAGTGACGCCCACATTCCATGAAAAAAATAACAAAAAACCTCACATTTCTCTGCGGTGTGTCTGCCCATTTTACCAGTCTCTCTATGTCCTGTCTGTTACGATCTTCCACATTGTTTAGTACATTTTCAAATTTTGTATCATCTGCAAACTTTGAAATTATGCCATTTATACCAAGTCCAGGTCAGTAATATATATCAAAAAGAGCAGTGGACGAATACCAAACTTGGACAACACCATTGTAGACTTCCCTCCAGTCTGAAAAACAATCATTCACCACTACGCTCTGCTTTCTTTTCCTTAGTCAGTTGTGTATCCATGATGTCTCTGTGCCTTCAATCCCATGGGCTTTAATTTTGTTAACAGATCTATTACGTGGTACTTTGTCACACACTTTGAAAGTCTATATAGATAATATCAACCACACTACCCTCATCAATCCTCTCCACTACTTTATCAAAGAACTTGATCATGATAAGCAAATATAATTTGCCTTTAACTTTAACTAAATTAATTTTCTCCCAAATGATTGTCTCTAAAACCATTGACATTAGGTTGACTGGCCTATAGTTTGCCGCATTTATCCATTCCCCTTTCAAAAAAAAAATGTAACATTTGTAATCCTTCATTCCTCTGGGACCACCCCCCTATCAAAGGAGGATTGGAAGATTGTGACCACAGCTCCACAATTTACTTCCCTCAGTAACCTAGGATGCATCCCGTCCAGACCGGATGACTTTTTACTTTCAGGACTGTCAACCTTTCAAGTATATCCTCTTTATTTTTATTCTATCCAACATTGCTACTGCTTCCTCCTTTACAGCTACATTGGCAGCATCCTCTTCTCTATTGAAGAGAGATGCAAAGTGCTGATTTAATACCTCAGGTATACCCTCTGCCTCCACATGAGGGTTTTTTTTTACCCTTAATCGGCCATACCCTTCCTTTGACTCCCTTTTACGTATCTTTGAAAGATTTTTGAGTTCCCTTTTTATATTAGCTGCTTACCTATTCTCATGCACTCTCTTTGTCCCTCTTATTCTCTTTTTTAAATCTCCTCTGTACTTTCTATGTTCACTGGGTCTCAAATCTATTATGAACCTTACAATTATCATAGGCCTCCTTTCACTGTCTCATTTTAATTTCTATATCTTTAGTCAGACAGGGAGCTCTAGCTTTGAATGTCTTTCTTTTGCCTCTCATAGTAATGTGTCTGCTCTGTACCTTAAGAATGTAAGAAGATAAGAAAGTGGAGCAGGAGTAGATAGTTGACCCCTTGAGCCTGCTCTGCCATTCAATTAGATCATGGCTGATCTTCAACATCAACTCCACTTTCCTGCCCTTACCCCATATTCTTTGATTCCCTTAGTGCCCAAAACTACATCGATCTCAGTCTGCAATACTCAACGACTGAGCAGTCATAGATAAATGATAGACAGATCATGGATAGAGAGTATCGAAGTTTCACGACCCTCTTGGTGAAGAAATGTCTCCTCATCCCAGTCTTAAATGGCCAAGCCCTTATTCTGATACTATATTTCGTAGTTTTAAACTCTCCAGCCAGGAGGAACAGCTTCTCAGGATGTACAGTGTCAATTCCTGTAAGAACTTTATAGGTTTAAATGAGATCTCATTCTTCTAAACTTCAGAGAATGTAGGCCGATTCTACTCAATCTCTCCCTATAGGACAACCCTCTCATCCAAGAAATCAATCCAGTTATCTTCTTAATCTGTTTTAATAATGTTGTTTGAGGGATAATATTGGCCAGGACATTGGGAAGAATTCCCCATCTCTTCTGAGAATGGCACCACGGGATCTTTTGCATCCACAGATGGGGCCTCATCCAAAAGGTGGGAACTCTGATTCTAGCTGGCACTCTATCGGTATTGCACTGAGGCCCCAGGCTAGATTATGTGCTCAAGTCTCCAGAGTGCAATTTTAGCCCACAACCTTCTAATTCAGAGACAATGCAGTCCACTTGATTAGCACCTCATCCACCAATCCAAACAACCTCCCCACCTATTGCAGGCAAACTGTGAATGAATGTGTACTATCCACAGATACACTGCACCAACTCACCAAAGCTTCTTCAGTAGCACATCACAAACCTGAGACTTCCATCACCCAGAAGGACAAGGGCAGCAGGCACAATAGATAACTATCACTTCTGAGTTCCCCTTTAAGCCAAGTGGACATATATTGCTATTCTTTCATCATCTCTGGAACTCCTTACCCAAGAACATTGTGGGAGCATCTTCACCACATGGACTGCAGCACTTCAGGAAAAGGTCCAGCCCTTTATACGAGGTAGAATGTGATCTGCCAGACTGTCCGCTCAAAAATCATGAGAAACCTTGCAAAAATGGATCTGGTGATTAAAGACTGGCTGTTTTATTAGACTGCCATCTACTGGTAAATGTTTTTCATAACAATAACAAGGTAGTTGAAGTAAGAATGTTGAAAATTTACAGCAGGGCAATGGGTAACTGTAAAAAGAAAACAGATTACTATTTCAGGTGTATAAATATTTGGCAACAAAGGATGATGAGCTTATCCATTTTACCATCTATCCTGTAAATATTCATTGATGTACATACGAACATATGAATTAGGCCTCTCAAGCCTGCTCCACATTTCAACAAGATCATGGCTGATCTGATCATAAACTCAACTCCACATTCCCGCCTACCCGATAACTTTTCTTATCAAGAATCCATCTACCTCTGCCTTAAAAATATTCAAAGATTCTGCTTCCACTGCCTTTTGAGGAAGAGAGTTCCAAAGACTCACAACTGTCAGAGAAAAAATGTCTCCTCATCTCTGTCTTAAATGGGCGACCCTTTATTTTTAAACAGTGACCCCTAGTTCTAGATTCTCCCACAAGGGGAAACGTCATTTCCACATCCATCCTGTCAAGCCCCTTCAGGATCATATATGTTTCAGTCAAGTTGCCTCTTACTCTTCTAAATTCCAGCGGATACAAGCCTAGTTTGTCCAACCTTTCCTCATAGGTCATCCTGCCCATTCCAGGTATCAGTCTAGTAAACCTTCTCTGAACTGCTTCCAATGTATTTACCTCCTTCCTTAAATAAGGAGACAAATACTGTACACAGTACTCCAGATGTGGTCTCACCAATCCCATGTATAACTGAAGCATAACCTCCTTACCTTTGTATTCAATTCTCCTCGCAATAAATGATAACATTCTATTTAGGTTTCCTAATTACTTGCTGTATCTGCATACTAACCTTTTGCGATTCATGCACTGGGACACCCAGATCCCTCTGCATCTCAGAGCTCTGCAACCTCTCACCATTTAGATAATATGCTTCTTTTTTATTCTTACTGCCAAAATGGACAATTTCACATTTTCCGACATTATACTCCATTTGCCAGATCGTTGCCCACTCACTTAATCAATCTATATCCCTTTGTAGCCTCCTTATGTCCTCTTCACAACTTATTTTTTCCTACCTATCTTTGTGTCATCAGCAAATTTAGCAACAATACCTTTGGTCCCTTCATCCAAGTCATTAATATAAATAGTAAAAAGTTGAGGCCCCAACACTGATCCCTGTGGCACACCACTCGTTATATCTTGCCAACCAGAAAATTACCCATTTTTGACTACTCTCTGTTTCCTGTTAGCAAGCCAATCTTCTATGCATGCCAATATGTTACCCCCTACACCATGAGCTTTTATTTTCCGCAATAATCTCTGACGTAGCACCTTATCAAATGCCTTCTGGAAATCTAGGTACAGTACATTCAGTTCCCCTTTATCCACAGCACATGTTATTTCTTCAAAGAACTCCAAAAAAACTGGTTAAACATGGTTTCTCTTTCACAAAACCATGTTAACTCGGCCTGATTACCTTGAATTTTTCCAAGTGCCCTGCTATAATGTCTTCAATAATAGCTTCTAACATTTTCCCTATGACAGATGTTAACTGGCCTGTAGTTTCCTGCTTTCTGTCTCTCTTTTTGAATAACGTTGTTACATGTTTCATCATTGCAAAATATGCTCCCAGAAATAATTTCACCTGCTTGCATTTAAATATGCAAATACCAAGAGTCCAAGAATCTGGTCATCTATGCTAAGGAACAAAACTATAATTTAATAGGAATCATAGAGACGTCAGAGAGAATTTCTGCAGGGTTCGTCCAATTTCCTGCTATTTGGGAGTTCAGTGGAAACTGTAAGAAAAATTGCCATTTATATCATTTATGCAGTTTCACTGGGGTTCCACTGCCTGTCAGGCATTGGATAAATGACATGGACTTGGATAAATTTATAACATTATAGATTGTTCCAGAGAGATAGAAGAGAAAAATAGAAACAAAAGTGGTTATGTATATTGCAAATTAGATGACAAATGGTGCTTTAAATGAGGTGTCAAATTAAGGAATGATATTTCATACAGGGCATCACTCACCTCCAATCCAGCTCATTATCAAGGCCAAGTGTTCTGTACCAGTAACATTTTGGTGGAAGGGACAGAAAGGGACAGATTTCTCTGACATTTGCCCCAAGTAACGGCCAGTTCCTCCAGCACATTGCTCAGAGAAATATGCGGATTTCTGGGATTCACTCTTTTTATGCTGTCCTTGGTCTTCCATGTCTTTCCTGGGGGGGGGGGGGGGGGGGGTGGTTGGAAGCATGTAAATGAGGTGGGGCAGGCATTTCCAGACTCCCACCTCATTTTCTTAATCCTTATCTTGGCCATTTTTACTGTTCATTCATATTATAACTGTACTAACAGCACAATGCAGCCTTATTTATCAGTAAATACCCATGAAAGGAATTGAATTCTATCATTTATTGATATTTATTCCTGTTTTTGTCCTGTTTTCAAAAACCAAATTAATTACTGGGGAAGATGTCTATAATCTGATATTTTACATTTATTATTTGTTTGACTTAGTCTCTTAATTTGTGTGTGCAGAGCTTGCTGTCACGTTAGAAATGGAGTATTTTGTACATTCTTGAAACAGTTATTCGTATGCTTTTTAACAAACAGCATAGAAATGTGGCATCATATTGGCACAGACGGTCATGTAGACACATAGACGATAATCCTAGAAATAAGTTTCTTTTCCCAGAGGTTGTACAAGCAGACAAAAAAATTCAGAATCCTAAAACAGCTAGTTGTATTAGGTTGTGCAGAAAAAGAATGATCATAAGCAATTATGATCACATAGTGGAGCTCTTGCAAGCTCCAAAAAAAATCAGTACGGAAAATTAAAAGCAAATGCTTTCAGTTTAATGTGTCACAATTGTCCAGTGGCATTTATAATAAAGTCAATAATCAAAGGATATGGGGCGAAAGCCGGAACAGGCTACTGAGTTGGATGATCATAATGAATGGCGGAGCAGGCTCGAAGGGCCAAATGGCCTACTCCTGCTCCTATTTTCTATGTTTCAATCTAATTTCTCTGTTTATTTGAGACAGTTGGCCCAAAAGGCTCCTAAGAACAAGTATGTGTCAACCCTGAAGCTGCCTAAATCAACAAAAGATGTCAAAGCTGGAACCAAGTGCAGTGTCGCAGGATGGGGAACAACTAATCCTGAAGTCCTGAAAGCATCTGATACTCTGAGGGAAGTAAATGTAACTGTCATTGACAGGAAGGTCTGCAACAGTGAAACATACTATAACTATTATCCCTTCATAACAAATGACATGTTATGTGCTGGTGATAATAAAGCTAGAAAGGATTCATGCGCGGTAAGTTAGCGTTCTCTAAATTAAAATTAAAATTCCTAGAGTTTCATATCAAGGCACATCGCCAGTTATTTTCTTTAAGTTAAAGGTTATATTGGGCCAGATTTTGAGGCCGAAGAAATAACCCTCATTTGTATTTACGTGGAAATCGGGCAGCCACTTCCGTCAACTGCACATGTGCAGTTAAACATGGATATCAGGAAGTTGCTGTGCAAGATGCCCTGCTTCTCCAAATGCTGCACAATGTCAGTATCTCGCCGGATGACCACCCATTCAAATACACTGAATGGTGTGAGGTTCCTTTACTTACTCCCTGTAATAGATACAAACTAAACTCGTCAGAAAAAGTTAGGCCTTATGCATCCAGCATCATTATCTTTTTAACAATGTGATAAGTCTAAATTACTGCCAAACAACTGGAACTGAAAATTAAACTTTTCCACATATGGAGTCTCATTCCTTCAGATTTTAATTATTGCTGGAGATTTTTTTAAAAACCGTAATTTTTCTGTGTCTTATATATTTTTCTCTTAATCCAATTTTTCTTTCCCTCACTTTATTTTACTTTCTGTTCCTGATTTGACATTGAGTTCAATAATCTAACCTGCATTCCCTTGTTCAGATTCCTTGCTGCTTGTTAACGATTCTTCAATCTGATTGGTTAAGGAGATACAAAGTTGCTTGCCCTGTTCACACAGGTCCCAGGTCCCCTGTAGAAGGCACCATGCTTTTTGAATAGTTGGCTGACAGGAACTTACAATGCAAAAACCAATGGAAGGTCTATATGAACGCAATATCCGGCCCATTATTGTTTTGAACTGATGACCATTGTTTCAATATGTTATAAATTTGAAGAACATGCTGATACAGATGCGCTGTCCAAATAAAATGTTTTAGTTGTTCCATATTTGAATATCAAAGATGAAACTATATGTACTGAGTTTAATTAAAATGACTGCACCTAGGTACAATACTTGGCCATAAAGGATCATCTGGAAATTGACAGAGTCCAGGATTAATGGATGGAAAAGTGGGTGAACTCCGTGACAGGAAAGTGATCTTCCCTGCCCGCTATTTCATGTGCGCTCTGTCCAATTGATGTTATATATCCAGATGCTAAAGAAATAAATCTGACCTAACATAAATTAAGTTTAATAGCCAATAATAGAGAATGATCATAAAGAATTGATATGCTAGCCCAGGGAGGTGGAGGTGCAGGGGAGCTTGGTAGTGTGGGAGAAACCTGGCAAGGCCAAGGAACTGGAGGTCCTGCTGAATGTAATAGCAGGACCTTATTTTAATTTTTTTCTCCTGTTTCCCTCTCTGCACCCGGCCAAATTGACAGGCTGGCCAGCTGTCTGGCAGGAAGAGCAGCAGCAAGAGGCTATAGCTGGGGACCCACGGTTGGGTGCTATCCATCAACTGTGACAAACTTCAGTTCGGGTTTTGGGGAGGTGGTGGTCATCTGCAATCACAGGGTTCAGTTCATGCTGGAGAGGGTTGGGGTTGGATCAGAGGGTGGGGGGAGGTTGTTCATTATGACAGAGAGGAAGCGATCAGTAGGAGGAGACCAAAGGCATCCTTGGGGGGCCCGAGGGAGCACTCCTGCTCCTCCTGACTCACAAGGAGTGCTATAAAAAGTATTTACCTTCAGGAGCCATGGAATGATGCTCCTTTCTTTAGGGTTTAACCTTTCTTCCCTTCACCACCCCGACCTCTTCCTGCAGGCCGTGAGAATGCTAAAAATGTGCATCGTTAATAAGCTCACATTCATAAATGATCTGGTTTTGGTAGGGTATACCAGAAATGAATTTATAAAGCAAATATTGAATACATAATTGTAGAACAATCTTGATCAGATAAGTGTGAGTTAAATCAAAGATCACATAAGGATGTATTTTCTCAGCCCTTCACTTGGGCAGGTAAAGCATATCCGAATGCACCCAAGGAGCATTGGTATTTCCTATCCTGGGGTATCAACAAGGCCTGAATGACATCTCCAGCATGGTCTGCTGCTGGCAAAAGTGGCAGGAATCAAGCAGAGCTGCAAGCCTGCAGTTGTATAACAGATCTCCAAAGTCGGGGCCTTCTGGCTATCAGTTGAGATCAGAAGCTAGAAGGTGCCATTTGCCTCTAGACATTCTGATGTTTTAAAATTTAAGAAAACAAATTTAACCTTTTGTCCAGCCTGCCTTCAGGGTCAACTTTGGGAGCACCCCCAACCCACCAGCTGCAGGGCAAGTGCAGGGTAGGATGTTTCACTGGATGGCACGGCGCTGGAGCACCCAGGGGGCATTTATTCAGGAGAATGATTCATGTGGTGCTGACAGCAGCCTTGATCCATGGCTCTTGGGACGGCTCATCACAACACTGTACAAAGCAAAGCTATGCAATGTTGTGGTTGTTTTAAATTGGCCTCAGTTTACCCGATCCAGACCAAAATCCACAGATCCATGCCGCAAAGTTCACGTCAGGTGAGGCCAGGATCTGGTTCAGCTGTGATGCGTCTACGGTTAAGTTGCCTGACAACTCATTGCTTAGACCCATGTGTGAAGGTCGACCCTTAAACTCGAGTGTTATCGGGACCGATGGAGCTATATCTCAGCATGTCACTGCTATTAGAGAGGGAGGGAGAAATTAGGGAAAGAAAACTTCCAGCAGATAAGGTGCTGAATTTCCTCGGGAGTCCCACCACAGTTTTTGCAGGAACCCAACAAAACTTACCACAAAATGACAGGGACTTAGTTGCTGCGCATCCCGGCCAGTTTCAGGATTTCCTGGTTAGATCCATGAAGGACAGTACCTCTGTCTGCCCCTTGGAAGACCAATAGTGCAGGGCAGCCTTAGGGACAGAGCCAAGGTAGTGAATCTCTACCCCAGGAGTGCCTGTTTCCCTGCTCAGAACTGAAGGCCAGTGTGAAAGGGGACAGACCATTCCAGATGAGCCTAACCAAAGGAGTCCAGGTAAGGGGAACAGCCTGGGTCCTCAAATAAATAACACTAAAACTTGAGGTTCAAGCCAGGGATGATCTAAAACTAGAATAAAAGTAAAATTATTGCTGTAACTCAAATCAATCCACATCGGATGATTCTGATAAAAGGTCATAGACCTTAAACATTAACTTTGTTTTTCTCTCCACAGATGCTTCCTGACCTGCTAAGTATTTCCAGCATTTTCTGTTTTTATTTCCGATTTCCAGCATTATTGCAGTATTTAACTTAGTCAACACACATCCAAAAATTTTCAGGGATACGGGGAAAAGCCGGAAAGTGGGACTAGCTGAGTTGCTCATGCAGAGGGCCGGCACATACATCAGGGGCCAAATGGCCTCCTGTGCTGTGACCATTTCAGGATTCTGTGATTCTGCATGTGGCAGCATCTGTGGAAAGAGAAACAGAGTTAACATTTTGGGTTGATGATCAGAACTCAGCGGAGGGTTAGAGGATATTGTGAATATACATCAGGTGGTAAGATTAGAAGGGATAGGGCAGGAGGGAAGTGAAGTGGGAGAAGGTTCCAGAGTGGCGTTGGTACCCATGAGCTGTTGCAGCTTGCATTCCTTAACACAGGAAAGGAAAAAGTATTTCGTTGAAGATTCAGATGAAAGGTCATCGATCTGAAAACTTAGCTTTGTTTCTTTCTCCAAAAATGCTGCCTGACGTGCTAAGTATATTTCCAACATTTTCTGTTTTTATTTCAGATTGCCAACTGCATGTATTTTGCTTTTGGACAAATCCATGTGTGCTACATTGAATACTTGGAGCTTTTTTTAATCAATAACATTATATATATTTGTTTCAGGGAGATTCTGGTGGACCATTAATATGTATTATGAAGGACAAGTTGAAAGTGTATAAGGGCATTATTTCAAGTGGCATAGACTGCGGAATACCCACCAAACCTGGCATCTATACCCGTTTATCCGAAAAATACCTCAACTGGATAGCAAATCTTATCAGGTTTAAAAACCATAACATGACAAAGGATCAGATCTGATGGTGAATCAATGTATAATTTGCAATGCCTTTCCTTTAAATTATAGCATCATTGTTTGTTTGAAATAGTCTTTGGAATAAATTTTGTACGATTTGCTGTGGAACTCTACAAACTGAATTATAAATGCTGGAATTAGACAGTGGCACAGAACAATTGAACATGTATCATTTTGACAGACTTTGAATAATTAAACCATTGTACTCTGCCAATTTTGATTATTTTTGGTATAAAAAGTTTATTAATGTGGAACATTCTTGCTCAGCCTACATGATATAACTAAACATGATATAACTATAAATGATATAACTATACATGATATAACAATGGTGTCATTTTTTTTGTTCTTGGGACTTTTGCTTTGAGACAACTCAGGATTGCACCAAGGTGAGCAACAAACAATCATACGAGGTAGGATCAGGAGTAGGCTATTCGGCCCCTTGAGCCTGTTCCGCCATTCTATAAGATCATGGCTGATCGGTTTGTGGACACAACTCCACTTTCCTGCCTACCCAGGATACCCTTTAACTCCCTTGTTTGTCAAGAATCTGTCTACCTCTGCCTTAAAAATATTCAAAGACCCTGCCTCCACCGCTTTCTGGGGAAGACAGTTCCATAGACTCACGACCCTCTGAAAGAAAAAATTTCTCCTCATCTCTGTCTTAAATGGGAGACCCCTTATTTTTAAAATGTACCGCCTAGTTTTAGTCTCTTGCACAAGGGGAAACATCCTTTCAACATCCACCCTGTTGAGTCCCCTCTTTATGTTTCAATAAGATCAACTTTTACTCTTCTAAACTCCAATGAATACAATCCCAAGCTGGCCCGATCCTCCCGGTGGTGGTGAGGCTCCATGGCAGCCCTCCTGCCCTGGGTGACTGACCTGCATCTATATATTTTGATCAATGAAATGAATAAATTTAAATGAACTTACCTGCAATCTTCCGGGCTGCTGCGAACCGCAGTGCGGCGGCCAACACTCCCGCGCCTTCAATTCCCCGTCTGGGGAAAGCTGGCGTGACACTGGTGGGGAGTGGGAAGGAGTTAAGATTTCCAGTGCAGGGGTGAGGGAGAAACGGGGTCAAATAAATGCAATGAGTATAGGGGATGGTGGGAAGGGGTAAACTTTAAATATTGTGCAGACTAGGGTCGTGGGGGGAGGTCAGATTTAAAAAGCAAGTGTTCTGGGGGGGGAAGGGTATCTTTAAAATTTTTAATTTGTCGACAGGCTTGTCTGCCCTTTAAGAATGGTGCCAGTGCCTGCGCACAGGCAGCTGACACCATAGCTGGACAACCCGCTCCCTCCCCATGATTGGGGTGGAGGGGAGGGGGGGGGGTGGGGTGCAGTCACCCCGGCTATTTAAATGAGCTGCTGTGCCGGAGATCGCAACAGCTCCTAGGCGTGCGGCCTGAATGCGCGGGCTGCCATTTTCTCAGCCCGCCGCTGAGAGTGATGGCGGGCTCTTAAAATCCAGCCCCATGTTGACTCTGCTTGATTGCATTGAGATTTTCTAAATGACCTGCTAAAACCTCCTGAAAAATAGATTCCAGCACTTTCCCTATGACTGACGTTAACCTAACTGGCCTGTAGTTTCCTGCTTTCTGTCTTCCTCCTAGCTTGAATAGCCGAGTTACATTCACTATTTTCCAATCTGATGGGACCTTTCCAGAATCTAGGGATTTTTGGAAAATTTAAACCAATGCATCTACTATCTCAGCAGCCAATTCTTTTAAGACCCTAGGATGAAGTCCATCAGAACCTGGGGATTTGTCAGCTTTTAATTTTAATAATTTTCTCAGTACCCTTTCCCTGGTGATGGTAATTGTTTTAAGTTCCTCCCTCCCTTTCAACTCTTGATTCACAATTATTTCTGAGATGTTATTTGTATCCTCTACAGTGAAGACAGATGCAAAAAATCTGTTCAATTCTTTCGCCATTTCTTTATTTTCCTCTATTAACTCCCCAGACTCAGTCTCTAGAGGACAAACACTCACTTTACTTACTCTTTTCCTTTTTAAATACCTGTAGAAACTCTTAGTATCCATTTTCATATTTCTAGCTAGCTTTCTCTCGTACTCTAATTTCTCTCTCATTATTCTTTTAGTCATTCTTTGCTTTTTTTTATATTCTGTCCAATCTTCTGACCTGCCACTACTCTTTGCTGAATTGCACACTTTCTCTTTGAATTTGATACTAGCTTTAACTTCCTTCGTTAGCCATAGTTAGTCTTCCTTTCTCACTGGAATGTGTCTCTGCTGAGTATTATGAAATATCTCTTTCAATGTCTGCCACTGCATCTCTAACGATTTATCCCTGAACTTAATTTCCCAGTTTACTTTAGCCAGCTCTGTCTTCAAACCCTCATAATTACCCTTATTTAAGTTTAAAACACTAGTCTTAGATCCACTCTTTTCATCCTCAAACAAAATGCGAAATTCAATCATGTTGTGATCACTGCTACCCAGGGGTGCCTTTACTATGAGGTCATTAATTAATCCTATCTCGTTACACATTACCAGATCTCGAGTAGCTTGCTAACTGGTTGGCTCTAGAATGTGCTGCTGCAAGAAAATGTCCTGAAAACACTCCATGAACTCATCTTCCAGGCTACCTTTGTCAATCTGATTTGTCCAGTTTACCTGTAGATTAAAATCACCCATGATTATCGCCATACCTTTCTCACAAGCCACCATTAATTTTTTCTGTGTACCCCGTCCTGCAGTATGGTTACTGTTAGGGGGCCTATAAACTACTCAAGCAAGTGACTTCCTACCTTTACTATTTCTTATCTCTACCCAAACTGATTTAACATCTTGATTTTTTAGAACTATGGTCATCTCTCTCTATTGTTACTAATATCATTCTTAATTAACACCACCACCTTTTCTTAGTTTTCTGTCCTTCTGAAATGCCACGTACCCTTGAAAATTCAGGTTCCAGCTGTTGCCATTTTGCAGTCATGTCTATCAGATTATATATATTTATTTCTATTTGAGCTATCAATTAATTTGTTTTGTTATGAATGCTACGTGAATTCAAATACAGAGCCTTTAGGTCTGTCTTTTTACTTTTTATGCAACCTCTAGCCTTAGCTGCTTGTACACTCTTAATTTTGTACACTCTGTCCTTTCCTGCCATGCTCTGATTCTTACTTCCTTTATTGCTACCTTGCTCTCTTTAATTTATCATCTCTTCTTTCAGTAATACAGAACCTGAGTATTGCTGAAAATAGAGACATGTTGTCGAAGCTTTTCGTCTTGCATTAATCAGGACAATCGCAAGAATAACCAATGCAAGGGAAAACAACAACTTATACTGTATGAGAAGAGAGTGCTGATTGGTTGGCAAGTGAAATCTGATTGGTAGAGGCATTGCCATGGTGAATGCACCAATTTATGGTGACTGACAGTTAACTGCCAAGCTTTGTTTAAAATTTAAACCAGGCAGCTTGACTCTGATTGGTCAAGGCATTGCCCTGAAGAATGAACCAGCGAATGACTGTCACTTATTTTGTTCAACTGAAACAGGCGCCATGTTTGTACATATTCTTTCTGTCTGCAAAGAACAGGGCCTTGTGTGTCAATATATGTATCTTCCAGTATGCGCAAATTCGCCACACTGCAAGCCCTACTGACAATCTTAAAGTGGTTGTCAGCGTAATTCTTAGCACACTGCGGATTATTTAGCAAATGTTGTCCAATCGCAGAACCGCATCTAATGTTGGACATTGAGTTTTGCAAGCCTGGGCTGGTTGGGTACGCCCCATACCTTGCCTGTTGCGAACAGCAGAAGGGACATGTTTTTTGATACGATCCGCCATTCTTTGGGACATACGGCCAATATACCTAGCATCACACTGGCATTGAAATGCATATATCACATTACTCATTTGTGTGATGGGTAGAACGTCTTTTTGGCTTAACGGCAGCATCCTTTTACTGGCGGACGCCACACGTGTTGCTACTGCATAGCAGCAGCGTGAACCAGCGAGCTTTACCAGTTGCTCAAATTTTTGGATACATTACCCTTCCAGGGTAAGGTAGACTGGGCACTTTTTGGGGCCAAAAAAGACGGCCTTAGGCCCAATCATAAGTTTGTGTGATATACAGCGAGAAATGATCTGATCAGGGTAGCCATTGTCACGCAGGATGTTTTTGATTCACCCTATTTCAGCATCAAGCTTGCGTGGTGAGCAAATGGCTCAGGCCCTATTTATGAAGTTGCCGATAAGGCCAATTTTATAGCGCGTGGAACTGTAAGAATCCCAACATGTGTATTGACCAGTGAAGGTAGGTTTCTCGCTGTATACCATGAGAAATAGGTGACAGCCACTTGCTGGTTCATTCCTCAGGGCAATGCCTTGATCAATCAGAGTCAAGCTGCCTGGTTTAAATTTCAAACAAAGCTTGACTGTTAACAGTCTGTCACCATTGGTATGCTTTCTGATTGTCCCGATGAGTGCAAGATGAAAAGCTTCGACAATATGTCTCTATTTTCAGCAATACTCAACTATGGTCCTGTTAGTTTGACGTCTGTAGTTTGGAAAATGCTAGAATCTATTATAAAGGATGTGATAACTGGACACTTAGAAAATAATGGTAAAATTGGGCGCAGTCAACATGGATTTATGAAAGGGAAATTATATTTGACAAACCTGTTGGAGCTTTTTTTGTTACTTGCAGCATAGATAAAGGAGAAACAGTGGATGTGGTGTATTTGGATTTTCAGAAGGCTTTTGATGATGTCTCACACAGGAGGTTAGTAAATAAAATTAGAGCACATGGGATTGGAAATAATATATTAATATGGATTGAGAATTGGTTAACAGACAGAAACAGAGAGTAGGAATAAACGGGTCATTCTCAGGATGGCAGGCTGTTACGAGTGGGGTACTGCAAGGATCAGTGCTAAGGCCACAGCTGTTCACAATCTATATAAATGTTTGGATAATAAAAGCAAAATACTGCAGATGCTGGAAATCCGAAATAAAAAGAAAACAAAAAGTGATGGAAATACTCAGCAGGTCTGGCAGCATCTGTGGAGAGAGAAGCAAAGTTAACATTTCAGGTCAGTGACCTTTCATCAGAACCAGAAATGATTTGGATGTGGGGACCAATAGTAATATTTCCAAATTTGCTGATGACACAAAACTAGGTGGGAATGTAAGTTGTGAGGCAGATACAAGGAGGCTTCAAAGCGGACTTGGACAGGCTAAGTGAATGGGCAAGAACATGGCAGATGGAATACAATGTGAATAAGTGTGAAGTTATCCACTTTTGTAGAAAAAAACAGAAAGACAGAATATTTCTTAAATGGTGAGAGATTGGGAAGTGTGGATATCCAAAGGGACCTGGGTGTACTTGTTCATCAGTCACTAAAACATGCAGGTGCAACAGTCAATAAGGAAGGAAAATGGTATAAAAACAAGAAATGCTGGAACCACTCAGCAGGTCTGGCAGCATCTGTGGAAAGAGAAGCAGAGTTAACGTTTCGGGTCAGTGACCCTTCTTCGGAAATGGTATTTTGGCCTTACACGCAAGGAGATTTGAGTACAGAAGTAAAGATGTCTTGCTGCAATTGTAAACAGCCTTGGTGAGACTGCACCTGGAGATTTGTGTACAGTTTTGGTCTCCTTATCTAAGGAAGGATATACTTGCCAGAGGGGATACAACGGAGGTTCACCAGACTAATCCCTGGGATGGCGGGATTGTCTTTTAAGGAGAGAGTAAGGAAACAGGGCCTGTATTCTATAGAGTTTCGAAGAATGAGAGGTAATCTCATTGAAACTTACAAAATTCTTCCAGGGCGTAACAGGGTGGATGTAAATAGGATGTTTCCCCTGGCTGGTGAATCTAGAACAACGCCTCATTCGCTGCTTTTCTTCCCCGCTCCCTCCTGTCGTTCTCTCCCACGCCCGCCTGCTCACCAGCCAGGGGACACAGTCTCAGAATAAGAGGTAGGCCATTTAAGACTGAGATGAGGAGGAACTTCTTCAATCAGAGGGTAGTCAATCTTTGGAATTCTCTACCTCAGAGGGCTGTGGAAGCTCAATCACTGAGTATGTTCAAGACTAATGGCATCAAGGGATATGGAGATAGCACAGGAAAGTGGCATTGAGGTAGATGATCAGCCATGATCTAACCAGTTCGACTGGCTGAATGGCCTCCTCCTGTTCCTATGTTCCTAGGTCTGCTGCCTCTCTAGTCTCCCAAGTGAGGGAGAGTAATAACTTTACTACTGCTAATAATAAACTTAACCAATACTAATCTACCTAACCAGTAATAGTACACCCTACCAATACTGAAACATTATCTATAGAATTAATGACCTCACCAATAGTCAGATACATTACCAATAATAACGGAGTGTCTCCTGACAATGCAGCCAAGCACCGACATCATCACTGCAGTCTGAACTGCGCACGTGTGCAGAACACATTCATCCTTTCACATGTACAAAATGCTCCCGAGCTTTGCCAGCTTTGCCAGTACTAATGTGCGCATGCGCGCGAATACATCATCACTCAAAGGGACGTCAGCCCCCAGCGCAGGTTTTGGAAAGCAACCTAATTCACCGCTTCTCTTCTCCGCTCCCTCCTGTTGTTCTCTTCCACACCCGCCTGCTCGCTGCTCCATTTCACGCTCCCGCCACTTCGCCACTCCATCCCACCATTCGCTTCCTGCCTCACTGCTAGCACCCTACTCGCTCCACCTCCCTCCCCCCAAACCGCCACTTCTCCGGCCAGTAAAGCGGGGAGCGAACGGCGGGAGGGATTGGCGACCAGTCAGGCATGGGAGAGAATGGCGGGATGGAGTGGCAAGCATTCGGGAACGGTGGGAGGGACCGGCGAGAAGGCGGGCGCGGGAGGGTGTGGGCAAATGAATGAGGTGATTGAGGCGGCGATCACAGGAGGGAGCAGGGAAGAGAATCAGAAATCATAGAGGGTACTGTTGGGGGGGTGGGTTGGAGGCGGTGATTGCGGCCATTGAGGGGTGAGGGGGTTTGGGTTCAATTCTTTTTTTTGTGAAAATTGAGCAGCGCCATCTTTATTACTGGTAGCTGCCTGAGACGTCGCAGACAGTGACTTTTCTGTCGACGAGGCTGCATTTGTGGATGTGCCGGTATTGCGCCACCTAGTGGTTGCATTGTCAGCGAATGCAGCCCAGTATTAACTAGGACATACCCCCAGCCAATCTAATTAGCTTTACTGCTATTAATAAACCTTACTACTGCTATTAAAACCTTACAATTACTAAAATTAACAGAGTTTTGAAAGGTAAATGAGAAAAATACTCACCAACTAATCAACTACCTACTTTCCTGTGACGTCCCACTGATGTTATTTTCTCTCAGAATGTGGTCGGTTCGCTCTGGAGCCACAGACTTGACTGGTTAGCTCTTTTAAACTGCTCGCTGGTCCCACTCTCTCCTTCTCTCCTTCCCACTGTCACTCTTTTAAACTGCTCGCTGGTCCCACCCTACCTCTCGCTCCTTCCCACTGTCACTCTTTTAAACTGCTCGCTGGTCCCACTCTCTCCTTCTCTCCTTCCCACTGTCACTCTTTTAAACTGCTCGCTGGTTCCACTCTCTCCTTCTCTCCTTCCCACTGTCACTCTTTTAAACTGCTCGCTGGTCCCGCTCTCTCCTTCTCTCCTTCCCACTGTCACTCTTTTAAACTGCTCACTGGTCCCACTCTTTCCCTCTCTCCTTCCCGCCACTGCTCTTTTAAACTGCTCACTGGTCCCACTCTCTCCTTCTCTCCTTCCCGCGACTGCTCTTTTAAACTGCTCGCTGGTCCCACTCTCTCCTTCTCTCCTTCCCGCGACTGCTCTTTTAAACTGCTCGCTGGTCCCACTCTCTCCTTCCCACCACTGCTCTTTTAAACTGCTCTCTGGTCCCACTCTCTCCTTCTCTCCTTCCCGCGACTGCTCTTTTAAACTGCTCGCTGGTCCCACTCTCTCCTTCCCACCACTGCTCTTTTAAACTGCTCTCTGGTCCCACTCTCTCCTTCTCTCCTTCCCGCGACTGCTCTTTTAAACTGCTTGCTGGTCCCACTCTCTCCTTCCCGCGACTGCTCTTTTAAACTGCTCTCTGGTCCCACTCTCTCCTTCTCTCCTTCCCGCGACTGCTCTTTTAAACTGCTCGCTGGTCCCACTCTCTCCCTCTCTCCTTCCCACCACTGCTCTTTTAAACTGCTCACTGGTCCCACTCTCTCCCTCTCTCCTTCCCGCGACTGCTCTTTTAAACTGCTCTCTGGTCCCACTCTCTCCTTCTCTCCTTCCCGCGACTGCTCTTTTAAACTGCTCGCTGGTCCCACTCTCTCCTTCCCGCGACTGCTCTTTTAAACTGCTCTCTGGTCCCACTCTCTCCCTCTCTCCTTCCCACCACTGCTCTTTTAAACTGCTCTCTGGTCCCACTCTCTCCTTCTCTCCTTCCCACGACTGCTCTTTTAAACTGCTCGCTGGTCCCACTCTCTCCTTCTCTCCTTCCCACCACTGCTCTTTTAAACTGCTCACTGATCCCACTCTCTCCTTCTCTCCTTCCCGCCACTGCTCTTTTGAACTGCTCGCTGGTCCCACTCTCTCTCTCTCACTCCTTCCCACTGCAACTCTTTTAAACTGCTCGCTGGTCCCACTCTCTCCTTCTCTCCTTCCCACCACTGCTCTTTTAAACTGCTCGCTGGTCCCACTCTCTCCTTCTCTCCTTCCCACCACTGCTCTTTTAAACTGCTCGCTGGTCCCGCTCTTTCGCTCTCTCTCCTTCCCGCCACTGCTCTTTTGAACTGCTCGCTGGTCCCTCTCTCTCTCTCTCTCTGCCTCTCCCTCTCGCCTTCCCGCCACCACTCTTTTGAACTGCTCGCTGTCCTGCTCTCTCAACTAAGGATTGCACCAAATTAGTTCAAGAACCAAGTCAACCGAAATTTGTCTTATCCAGACTTAATACTGAAGGAGAAATAGAACCTCATTTCACCTTTCTTCGGGATGCAAAATGGGGGTGGGGTGTCCAATTTCGAGGAGCTGTGTTCCATTTTACTCAGACAATACTAAGGTGACCCTGGCAATCACCTTTCATATCACTCATATCTTTGTATATGCTAAAGAGGGGTCTAGCACCTTGTTAAGCAATCCTTTCAGAAATTGATCAGCAATGAGCAGAGCATGCACCAAGCAAGCTCTTCTCATGTTTTTCTATTCTTGCTGTGGCCTCACAAAAAGGTAAGTTTCTTTTATGTAACTTAACTTCATGCTGAAGAGATTTACCAGAAAGGTACCAGGGATGAAGGTTAGCTTGAGGGACTACAGACACTAGAAGTGTTCATGTTAGAGTAGAGAAGATTAATCCATTTGATCGTTTCTCAGCCTTTTGCCTAAGATCAAGTGTAGTATCTGTTCTTATCGGTGCTTATTTGATTGAGAAGAGACCATGATCATTGCCTTTTGATCCTGGGAAAGCTTTGAGTAAAATGGCTATAACCAATCTTCGAGCTTCGGGCCAGGGATTGCGCAACACCGTTCGGATGGTCGTGAAGGACAAGGAAGGAGATGCACCGGTCGATCGCACCTTCTTCATCAAGAAAATTCTCTTCGATTGCTGCGGGTTTCAAGCGACGGACGTCTTCTGCCTGCAGGATTTCCCCAGCAGTGGATACTTCGACGTGACGTTCCGGAACGTGGCGGGATGCATCAAGTTCCTGAAGGCGTCCAAGGAGAAAGGGGACCGGGCGTCACTGTCGATCCTCACAGCGGAGCCGCTCTTCACGCTTCCGTCACAATGGGACCGGGTGGTGACGATTCACCTCTACAACTCCCATGTTCCGGTGGTGGATGTACTCACCTTTCTCGCCAGGTACGTCGAGGTGGCCGGCAGCAGCACTGATGTCAAGGACCCCTTTGGGATTTGGACCAGCAAGCGGCAGGTCAAGGTGACCTTGAAGGTCGATCCCAGTGGAGCCATCATCCACCCTCCCTCCAGCTTCACTATCGGGGGAAGTCGAGGCTTCTTGGTCTACGCTGGGCAGCCCAGAGTTTGCCGCACCTGTGGCAAATCTGGTCACATGGCAGCCAACTGCAGCACGGTTGTTTGCAAGAACTGCAAGGAGGAAGGCCATCAGACCAAGGACTGTAAGCAGACAAAGTGTTGCAACTTGTGCGGTGTGGCAGGCCATCTCTACAAAACCTGCCCCAAACGCTGCCTCTGTTATGCTCAGACGGCAAGGTCCAAGGAAAGGCCGGGAGAAGGTTCGACGAAGGCGTCCGCTGTTCGAAAGGAGACCAGCAACCTTCTCCGCAGTGAGGAACTTCAACCTGAGAAGGAGAAGGAAGGGGAGGCAGCTGAAACCAGCGACCCAGCACCTACCCTGCGCTCGGAAACCCCTCCTCCACAGACAGAATCAAGGGAGGAGGAGGCAGCAGATGGACAAACAGGTCAGTGGCAAGTGGTCCAGAGGAAAACCACAAAGAAAAAACATCCCAAAGTGGAACAGGCCACCACCCAAACCAGTGGCAAGAGGAGGCTATCTTCTGAATCAGACTGCAGCAACTCCTCTTCACTAGACGGGGGAATGCTGGAACAACAGCCCCTTCAAAAGAGGCGGCAGAACTCCAACGAGATGGATGATAAAGCATCCCAGCCCCCGGGCACTGGAAGCTGTGATGGGCCCGGCGTGCCCCAACCCCATAGCGCCACACGTAACGACGTGGCCAACGCATCTCAGCTCCGGGACACCGGGAACAGTGATGTTTTCGAGGAGGAACAGATGGAAGCAGCTGAGGACGACCCAATCCTCTCTGCCTACAAGACCCCCCCGATGTCACCCCAGCGGAACAAACACTGCATGAAAAAGCAGGAGGGGTTTCTGAGCCCAACCACCGTGAAACTGCTTGCGCACACGATGAGTATGCAGGAACATCCCGAAGGACTGGGACTAGCAAGGACAAATGGTATGGGACGCAAGAACTAATTTTTTTTAAAATGGGTGTAAGAATTGCTTCCATTAATGTGCGTAGCATTAAATCTACTACGCGATGTGTTTCAACCTTGGATTACCTGGCCAAGGTCAAAGCTGACCTACTGTTTCTGCAGGAGTGTGGAATACCACACCTCAGCACCTACAGGCAGTGGTCGCGATGGTGGTCCCACGGGCCATCGATCTGGTCGGGGGGTAATGATTGCCGTTCCTCAGGCCTGAGTATTCTGCTGCGGGGAGGGAGCTTCACCATCTCCGAAGTTAAGGAGGTGGTGGGCGGTCGCCTCCTCGTAGCAGACGTAATGTACAACAATGTTCCGCTCCGGTTGACCAACGTGTACGCCCCGGTACAACGCAGCGAGCGGCTGACCGTCTTCCAGCAGCTCCCACTACTGCTGGCGATGTCCAGGCCGGTCATCCTAGGCGGTGACTTCAACTGCATCATTGATGCGGCTGGACGATCCGGCAGTGACGACAGCAAACTGGACGTTACGTCCAGATTCCTAACAGAAACAGTTAAAGATGCCAAACTGCACGACGTCTTCAGCAAACCTGCAGACGGAGCGCAGCACAGATACACATGGTCAAGATCAGACGGGTCTGCCCGTTCCAGGATTGACTTCCTGTTTGTGTCCCGTGCTGTCACGGTCGGATCCACCAACGTCAAGCCGGTGTTCTTCTCCGACCACTGCCTCTTACTGGCCGACTGTCACTTACAGGACGACCAGCGGGTTGGCAGAGGGACGTGGAAGCTCAATGCTACACTGCTGATCCCAGAGAACGTTGAGGAACTCAAAAGGGATTACAAAGGTTGGAGGACCGTGAAACCCCTCTTTGAGTCTCCAGTTCACTGGCGGGAAGCGATCAAGGAGAACATCAAGAGGTTCTTCATCCACAAAGGTGTTCAGAGGGCGAGAGAGAGACAGAGGGAAATGTTCCGACTCCAGAAAATTATGCAAAATCTACTCCGGTTGCAGTCAATGGGGGTAGAGGTCAAAGAGGACCTCCAAGAGGTGAAGAGCCAGCAGGCCTCGCTCTTTGCCAAGGAGGCCTCCAAGATCATCTTCCGGTCCAGAGTCCGCTCCATCGAGCAGGATGAGACGTGCTCGTGTTACTTCTTCCAAAAGGTACACAGAGAGAGCTCTGTTATCAGCAGCCTGAAGGAAGAAGATGGCTCGGTAACGTCTTCGCAGTCCGACATACGAAGGATCAGCAAATCCTTTTATGCTGGGCTGTATGACGCGAAGCCCACAGACAGCAGAGCCTCCCAGTCCTTCCTGGTCTTAGATGACAGCAGGAGGAAGAGACTGGACAAGCCGCTAACTCTGGACGAGCTGACAAAGGCCGTCGAGTCCTTCGAGACGAGTAAAACTCCCGGAAGCGACGGCTTACCGGTCGAGTTGTACTCGGCCCTGTGGGACTGGGTCGGCCCGGACCTGCTGGAAGTATACGAGAGTATGCTCCTGGCCGGCAGCATGTCAGAATCCATGAGGAAAGGCATCATCACCCTCATTTACAAGCGGAAGGGGGAGAGGGCAGTAATCAGAAATTGGCGGCCCATCTCACTGCTTAATGTTGACGACAAGATTCTGTCCAAAGTCATAGCCAGTCGAGTCAAGTCTGCTCTGGAGTTGGTGATTCACCCCGATCAGACCTGTACTGTACCCGGCAGGAAGATCTCTGATAGTCTCGCGCTACTCAGGGATACGATCGCCTACGTACGGGACAGGAGGGTGGACACCTGCCTCATCAGCCTGGACCAGGAGAAGGCTTTTGACAGGATATCGCACACCTACATGATGGACGTGCTTTCCAAAATGGGGTTTGGGGAGGGAATCTGCAATTGGATCCAACTGCTCTACACAAACATCAGTAGCGCACTCTCAATCAACGGGTGGGAATCGGAAAGTTTCCCGATCAAATCTGGAGTCAGACAGGGCTGTCCTCTCTCCCTGGTCTTGTTTGTTTGCCGCATTGAACCCTTTGCTGAGTCTATTAGGAAGGATGCGAGCATAAGAGGGGTGACAATCCCAGGCAGCGGAGGCACTCAGGTTAAAACCTCCCTGTACATGGATGACGTCGCCGTCTTCTGCTCGGATCCGCTGTCCGTGCGCAGACTGATGAGCATCTGCGACCAGTTCGAACTGGCCTCGGGAGCCAAAGTTAACCACGGCAAGAGCGAGGCCATGTTCTTTGGGAACTGGGCTGACCGATCCTTTGTCCCCTTCACCGTCAGGTCAGATTACCTGAAGGTGCTGGGGATATGGTTCGGAAGGGCCGGGGCGTGCACCAAAACCTGGGAGGAGCGAGGAGCCAAGGTACAACAAAAGTTGAGCATATGGGGGCAGCGATCTCTCTCCATTGTGGGTAAGAACCTGGTCATCAGGTGCGAGGCGCTCACGTTGTTGCTGTACGTGGCGCAGGTCTGGCCCATACCCCACTCCTGCGCTGTGGCGGTCACCTGAGCCATTTTCCGCTTCATCTGGGGATCTAAAATGGACCAGGTCCGGAGGGACACGATGTTCAAATCTCTGGATAAGGGCGGGAAAAATGTACCCAACGTGGCCCTCATCCTGATGACCACCTTCGTGTGCGGCTGCATCAAGCTGTGTATAGACCTCCATTACGCAAACTCCAAGTGTCACTACCTGCTGAGGTTCTATCTGTCCCCGGTGTTGCGAAGGATGGGCCTGGTCACATTGCTGCAAGTTGGGTCTTGCCGTACCACCTATCCTTCATGGAGCAGTTTCTGCAGGAAAACACCTTTGACCACCGGTCCATCAGGCAGTGGTCTGCACGGAATGTCCTCAAGGCCCTACAGGAAAAGGAGACGGTGGATCCTGTCGGATGGTTCCCCGAGCAGACCGTCAAAGTCATTTGGCGGAATGCCTCATCACCAGAACTTTCAAACAAGCACCAAGACGTAGTTTGGCTGGTGGTGAGAAGGGCCCTCCCCGTCAGATCCTTCATGCGCACCCGAAGTCTCGCCCCCTCCGCACAATGCCCCCGCGGTGGCTGTGGTGGGGAAGAGACGGTCGCCCACCTCCTCCTGGAATGTGTCTTCGCAAAGCAGGTGTGGAAAGAGATGCAGTGGTTTTTGTCGAGGTTCATCCCAAGCAGCTCTGTAACACAGGAGTCTGTGCTCTACGGGCTGTTCCCAGGGACGCACACCGAGACAAACATCAACTGCTGCTGGAGGACCATCAATTCGGTGAAAGACGCCCTTTGGTCTGCCTGAAACTTGCTGGTCTTCCAGCGCAAAGAGTTGTCCACCACCGAATGTTGCAGACTGGCACATTCCAAGGTCCAGGACTACGTGCTGAGGGACACACTAAAGCTTGGGGCAGCCGCAGCAAAGGCTCAATGGGGAAAGACCACAGTGTAAGGTCCCCCCACCAAGCTGAACTGAGGGGCTGGATCCATGGGAAACCCCTCGAACTGTATCGTTAATATTTTCAATTGCTGTAAATGTAAAACTGTAATTGACATGACAATTGTGAAATGGAAGGGTTGTGAAGAAACTCATGATAGTATTGAAGGAAACTGATCTCCCTTGCAATGTTTGTATTTTTTGCTGCTGTTTTGAAACTGTTTGGCAAAGTAATTTTTACAGATTTTTATGAATAAAGTATATTTTGGAAATTAAAAAAAAAGAGAAGATTAATCCATCAGAAAAGAAGAAGGGGGATCCTGTCGGATGGTTCCCTGAGCAGACCGCTAAAGTCATTTGGCGGAATGCCTCATCACCAGAACTTTCAAACAAGCACTAAGATGTAGCTTGGCTGGTGGTGAGAAGAGCCCTCCCTGTCAGATCCTTCCTGCATGCCCGAGGTCTCACCCCCTCAGCACAATGCCCTTGCGGTGGCTGTGTTGGGGAAGAGACAGTTGCCCACCTCCTTCTGGAATGTGTCTTTGCCAAATAGGTGTGGAAAGAGATGCAGTGGTTTTTGTCGAGGTTCATCCCAAGCAGCTCTGTAACACAGCAGTCTGTGCTCTACGGGCTGCTCCCAGGGACGCAAACCGAGATAAACATCAACTGCTGCTGGAGGACTATCAATTCGGTGAAAGACGCCCTTTGGTCTGCCCGAAACTTACTGGTCTTCCAGTGCAAAGAGTTGTCACCGACCGAATGTTGCAGACTGGCACATTCCAAGGTCCAGGACTACGTGCTGAGGGATGCACTCAAGCTTGGGGCAGCAAAGGCTCAATGGGGAAAGACCACTGTGTAAGGTCCCCCCACCAAGCTGAACTGAGGGGCTGGATCCATGGACAACCCCTCGAACTGTATCCGGAAAATACTTGTTTTCTGTAAAATGGACATGGCATGAAAAATGAAATGGATACTCCTGTATTGAAGGAAACTGATCTCCTTTGCGCTCTTTGTATTGTTTGACTTGGTGCTGTTTGGAACTGTTTGGAACTGTAAGAGATTTTCAAAATTATGAATAGTTTTGATAGAGTAAATAGGGAGAAAGTATTTCCACTGGCAGGAGAGTTGGTAACCAGAGGATACAGATTAAAGATAATGTTTTTACCTAGCGAGTTTTATGATCTGAAATGCACTACTTAAAACAGTGGTGGGAGAAGATTCAATAGTAACTTTCAAAAAGGAATTGTTATTTACATGCAAAGGAGAAATTTGCAGTGCTATGGGGAAAGAGCAGGGGAGAGGGAATAATTGGATAGCTTTTTTAAAAGAGAGAAATCAGGCAAGATGGGCCAAATGGCATCCTTCTGTGCTGTATGTTTTTATGATTGTATGTGAATCCAGGATGAACAGAATGCTGCCTTTGTGCCAGAAATGAATCAGGCAAAGAATAAATGAGGCAGTAAAAAAATTCTGTAATAAAAACAGAAAGTGCTGGAAATACTCAGCAGATCTGGCAGCATCTGTGGAGACAGAAGCAGAGTTAACATTTCAGGGCAATGATCTTTCATCAAAACCTTTCATCAGTTTCACTTTTAATCACAATGGAAGAATTTCCCAAATTACAAATTGTTACAATCTGAGACAGACTTTGAACTAAACTACACAGGACCTACAGGATAAAAGAGCATCATCTGTGTGTGGGCATTACAGAAACAGTTGAAATTTATTTATGTCTTATTTGTAGTACAGCATCTAATTTACATGGGACCAGTGGGTGCTTACATCTTCAGGAGGCCCCTTCCCTGTGTAAGAGAACACATAAGAAAAAAAAACGTATTCCTTTCTGTGTTGGAACCCCAACCCTTTGTGGGACGCATCTATACCATCTGGTGGGTGGTATCCTTCATCTCATTAGGCATTACCAAGGACTAACACCTGGCTCGGGTATAAAATTAAAACCCGACCCGGGCCTGACCCGACAACAGCCAACCCAAACCCAAACCCTTTAAGTTTTTTAAATGCCAGACCTAACCTGAAACCAACACATATTTGTTGGTCAGGTTTGGTCGGGTAGCCAGGCTTTACTGCAGAGTGCAGAGTCCCGACTGCACGTTTCCCGCCTTGACGCCCTGAATGTTCTTTTGAAAATTACTTCCCAGAGCAAGACAGCACTGTCCACGTCCAGCCCGACCTGACCCGAACCCGAATGCTGGACCCGGAAGAGAGACCCGACCCGACCCGAACCCGACACATGTCATCAGGTCTGGTCGGGCTCGGGCCGGGTAGCCACACTTTACCAAGGACCAAGGAAAATATGGGCCTAAAAGTTCTGAAAGGGAGGAAGATGGGAATTCCTGAGCATAGAGCCTAGCCAGCTGAAGGCATGGATACCAATTATGGAGCAAAGGAAGGGGAGTGCACAGGAGATCATAGTAAAATGAATGAAGGTGCTGGAGGAGATTAGAGGAATGAGGAAGAGGCCACAAAGAATATAAACATGAGGATCAGAATTTGAAATTGAACTGTTTGTGGACCAGACACTGATACAGAACAACAAAAACAAGGTTGCTGGGTGAATTGGGGCTTAGTACAACAGAATACAGGCAGCAGAATTTTGGATAGGCTGAAGTTCATGAAGATCAGAGGAGAGGGAGACAGGCCAGGAGAGCACTGGTGTAATCGAGTCCAGAGCTGGCAAAGGCACAACTAGAAAAAAGCAAATGCAACGAGATCTTGGGAAAAAAGTACTAATGCAACAAGGCAACAATAAAAATAGAGCTAGTGCAGCCTGACCAAGAGAAAGCATTTAGCCACAAAGTCCCTGCCCCTTTAACCTGCTAGAGGCTTTTAAAACCTGTAGCACTACCTGAACCTCCTGTCCATTGTGCCATGTGCCCAATGGCAAGACATGACATGGGCCCAGCAGACATCCACTCAGGCTAAAATGTGAGTGCATTGGGGTAGGTCCAGCCGAATTCACTTCTGATGTACACTTGCAGTGTGATTGAACACAGGCCCCAGAGGAAAACTGGCCTTGAACGTGTTTCTAAAAATCACATGAGACTTAAGTAAAGAAAAAATATATTAGTTTTACTTCAACAACTGGAAAAAATGTTACAGGTCTATCAAAATTCCTTCATTTGGCAGGACTCACGTAATAGGTTAAACAGCATTAGACTTGGGAATCTAAGAGTAATAATGTAGAAATCACTTTCTGTGCAACAGAACAATTTAAACAACATTACTAACATTCGCAATTCATTTCCAAGGCCCGAGTTATAGTAGATTTTTCATATTTGTGATTAACGCAGGAAATTGATATGTGGTTTTTTGCACCTTGAGATTACTCCGTGGCCTCTGTGCATTAAATACCATTTCACAAATCAGGAGACTCAAGATGAATGACAACTTTTGTAGCACTGCTCAAAAAGAAAATAGAATACAAAGATACATAGCCATAAAAGCTTATCAGACCAGCAAAATTGGAACTGCACTTACAGCTGGCAAAGGAGATACCAGCAGGGAGGAGCTGGTCTCACATGGGGTTCACATCCATGGAGTCTGGCCTGAAAGGTGGCTAGCTGAAATATGAAAAACTGTATTAGCCAGAAGCTCCTAAAGGTCTGTTATGGAGAAGGGGGTTTTCTACAATTACTCTGCTGGAGGTTAATGTGCAATGAGAGTGGTATCAAAGAGAACTTCTGCCAGGTAAAATGTCATTAGAGATGTTGTTACCAGATGGGTACCAAAGAAGGATAGCCCTGTATGGTGCCAAAGAGCACCTACCTGTAAAGTGTCACGTACAGGCTGGATAGAGGTAGCCGTTTCAATGAACAATTCAATGAACAAATCCAAGATTCACCGTACTTGCAAGCAAATGAGAAATTCAATGGCACCAGATGAAATGTGAAGGTAAATGTACTCTTCCTTCCTTCAAGGCAAGGACCCAATGTAAATGTTCATCTATTGTACCCTGATAGAAATAATCACACATCATACTTTACAGAGCATGAAAAACAGACCGCAAACTTTGGGAGACAGTGAGTAGTGGAGCTCTATAATTAATGAGAAAGGAAGTGAAAAGCTAAGCCATGCTGATTAATACATTAGTCGCCAGTCTGATCCACATGTGGACAACCTGATACTGCAGTGTTAGCTAGGGATGAGCCATCGGCGTAACATTTGAGGGCAATGGCAATCTTTTCTGCTATTGGTGCTGCCACTGCTATACTGCAAATCGAATTACCCTCTGAAATATGGATAAAATGTCTGAAAAGAAAATGTACTAAAAAGGTGCCGTACAAAAATAACATACCAAAGCAACTTAAATATTCTTTTGCCCACGGAGTTCTCTTGCTTCCATTCCAAATAGGTACTGAAGGAAATAAAGAGCAAACCCGGTACAGATCCCAGTTTCTCCATCTCCGACGCATCTGCTCTGATGATGCTACCTTCCATGACGGTGCTTCTGATATGACCTCCTTTTTCCTCAACCGAGGATTTCCCCCCACTGTGGTTGACAGGGCCCTCAACCGTGTCCGACCCATTCCCCGCACCTCTACCCTCACCCCTTCCCCTCCCTCCCAGAACCGTGACAGGGTTCCCCTTGTCCTCACTTTTCATCCCACCAGCCTCCATATCCAAAGGATCATCCTCCGCCATTTTCGCCACCTCCAGCGTGATGCCACTACCAGTCGCATCTTCCCCTCCCTTCCCCTGTCAGCATTCCGAAGGGATCGTTCCCTCCGCGACACCCTGGTCCACTCCTCCATTACCCCCACCACCTCGTCCCCGTCCCAGGGCACCTTCCCTTGCAATCGCAGGAGGTGTAATACCTGCCCATTTACCTCCTCTCTCCTCACTATCCCAGGCCCCAAACACTCCTTTCAGGTGAAGCAGCGATTTACTTGTACTTCTTTCAATGTAGTATACTGTATTCGCTGCTCACAGTGTGGTCTCCTCTACATTGGGGAGACCAAGCGCAGACTGGGTGACCGCTTTGCGGAACATCTCCGCTCAGTCCGCAAGCAGGACCCTGAGCTTCCGGTTGCTTGCCATTTCAACACTCCCCCCTGCTCTCATGCTCACATCTCTGTCCTGGGATTGCTGCAGTGTTCCAGTGAACATCAACGCAAGCTCGAGGAACAGCATCTCATCTACCGATTAGGCACACTACAGCCTGCCGGAGTGAACATTGAGTTCAATAATTTCAGAGCATGACAGCCCCCCACTTTACTTTCATTTTTAGTCATTTTTAGTTATTTTTTTCTTCCTTTTTTTTGCATTCCTTTTTACATTTTTTGCATTTATTTCATTTCATCTTAGTTTGTTCAGTTTGCTTACCCACTGTTTTTTTCAGGTTGTTTTTCTTCAGGTTTGCACTTGCTGATGTTCTATATTCAGTATATTCACACCTAATCTGTACTAATGCTTTGTCTTTCAAAACACCATTAACATATTGTTTGCCTTTGCTCCGTGACCTTTTGGTCAGCTATGTGGCCTGGTCCAATCTGCACCTTCTCCTTTGTTATCTCTTGCCCAACCCCCACCTCACTTGTTTATAATCTGTGACTTTTCTAATATTTGTCAGTTCCGAAGAAGGGTCACTGACCCGAAACGTTAACTCTGCTTCTCTTTCCACAGATGCTGCCAGACCTGCTGAGTGAATCCAGCATTTCTTGTTTTTGTTACAGATCCTGCTGAATTGTTCTAGGTGTTCATTTGAATTAAATCTAAGGCCTCATTGAGATTAATGCACATTGCAATGAATGGAAATGAAAATTAGACAGATTTCTATAATGGATAATGGATCTGCAACACTGGTTTTATGCACAGACAATATAAAAAATCAAGTTAAAACACAACTGTGAAGTGAAAGGGAGGAATTATGAACATTAACAAGGATATTAGAATGAAGCAGAAGAGATTGGTAGAATTGGTAGAAGGAGTGGAATTGAGGCAGATAAAGTAAACTGGGCCAGATCAAGGAGCCCATATCTGTACTTGATACACATAGAATCCAGACTGCAATAACGGATAAGAGCCCAATCTAAGAGATCAACTAATTACAATACATGAATACTTTGTTGACATTTTTCATCCAGTATTAGTTTCATATTTTTCATACAATTTAGGGAGGATTACAAAGGGGTTTGGATCTGTTGAGTTGGAAAATGTTGCTTTCATGTGTTTTGATTTGTTTTATTTTCTGTCCCCTTCTAATTATACCCAAATGAGATAGGTTCCCATACCGTGTATATACACACTGTGCATAGTTGGTTGTAATAATTTCTAAGAGCTTTGGTAATAGATGAGTTATGTTACACATTTTGCACTAATAAAAAGTGTTTCTATCATTATTTTGCTGTACAATGTGGATTATACCCAATATACATGACTCTATGGCTCTATATAATTTTCTTGGAGTTAGTTTCTGGATTGATATTCTATGGAAACATTAAATTTCAAGGAACCATCATCTTTGAAAAATGTTCAAAGTCATTAGAATGTAAGTGACAAACCACATCCTCTTATCTATGTTAAAGATAGTGAACATATTCACTCACTCAGTCTTCAACCACACACTGACTGATGAAAATGCTATTCCCGGCTCTGTTCAGCTGCGTGCCAATTATTTTCTTACTAATACCAGGCTGTAAGTAAAATCATAGAGTTTCAACTCTTCTATATGTTGGCTAGGAGACTTCTTTTTTGTTATCATACTTAGTTTTGTATATTGGAAGATTTATTGTTAACTGCTATACTGCAAATCAGATAAACTCATAAAGTGTATTTGCATATTGCGTATGGTTGGTTTAATATTTCTGAACACCTAAGAGCTTCACTAATAGGCCGATTACCTGACATATTTTGCATTGATGCAAAGTACTTTTGTCTTTATTTTGCTGAACAATGTGTGCTGTGCCTTGGCGTAAATTCATCAAACTGAGAATGCTTTAGAGTTTAGCAGATAGTGTGAGGCCACCTTAAGACAGTAGAATTTCAAGAAGTTGAAGCTAAGCTTGCAACGCTGAAATCTAATTTTCAGAGACCCTATGGGCAGATCTCTGTGGTAGAAAGTTGTACTGTTTCTGGCTAGCAGGTGATGCAGAACCAGGGATACAATCCGAATCTAGAAACCCTGCATTACTTTAATCATATAACCTTTCCCATGTCAAGTTTATGTTTAATTGATTTGGCTATTTTACACATATATTGATTGTAATTAATTAAATCATCAAAAATATGAGGTTTGCTTTTGATGTTAATGTTTTTCCCAATGACAGTATTTTACTGACTGTGACATACTCCAGTAAAATTTCAAGCCTATAACCTACTGTTGATGATATTAATCACAATTTGTAGGCTAGCCCTAGAAAAGTGAATATGTCATAGAAGCCCAAATGGTTCACTAATGTCCTTCTGTGCAGGAGACCTGCCACCACAATCTGGTCTGGTCAACATATAACTCCAGTCCCACATGGTGTGATTGACTTTTAATGCCCTTGTGGCAACTAGGGATGGGCAATAAATACTGCTTGCCAGTGTTGTCCACATCTAAGGAACAAGTTAAAGAAAAATACAAATGTGTAAAATGTCATTCTAATGTATTATCTTTGATTCTTTTAGACTCTGAAGTGCCTGCAGCCTCCCCCACCCCCATAGAACATCTATTTATTTATATTTTTATTATTCTAGACAATTGTGTGAAAATTATTGGAGGCAAGGAAGCTGTACCCCATTCAAAACCTTACATGGTGTCCATCCAGTATCAAAAACAACATATGTGTGGAGGAGCTTTAATCAAACCCAGCTGGGTACTGACGGCTGCACACTGCCAAAAGTAAGTTAAAACAGATAACTGGATTTTTAAAAAGGTAAAGGCAATGTGGGGAAAATATTTAAAATTTTCTTTAAAGCAATTTTTCTAAGAAATGTGAAAAAGAAAAGGAAAGGGCCAGTTGGCCCATCAAACCAGTCCTATCCCAGTATTATAACTTACGCACGTCATCAACACCCCCCCCCCCACCCCCCCCCCCCCCCCAACCCCTTTACAATCTCCAGGGAGTGGGGGGAAAAAGCAGCAAAAACCTTAGTCAATTTCGGAAAAATCTGAGAAATTTCTCTCTGACCCACAAGTGCAATAAAGCCAGTTCCAAGAGACCACAACAACAACTTAGATTTTACAGTGCCTTTAACATAATAAAATGTCCCAAGTTGCTTCACAGGAGTATTATAAAACAAAATCTGGCACTCAGCCACATAAGCAATACTAGGTCAGATGGCCAAAACCTTAGTCAAAGAAGTAGGTTTTAAGGAGTGCCTTAAAGGAGAGTGAGCTAGCGAGGTTTAGGGAGGGAATTCCAGAGCTTCGGGCCTACGCAACTGAATCTCAGCCACCAATGGTGAAGCAATTAAAATCGGGATGTCAAAAGGCCTGAATTAGATGAGCGCAAAGATCTCAGAGGGTTGTGGGGCTGAAGGAGATTACAGAGATAGGGAGGGGTGAGACTATGGAGGGAATTGAAAACAAGAACGAGAATTTTTATAATTGAGGTGTTACTTGACTGGGAGCTAGAGAGTACAGAGGTGGTGGATGAATGGAATTTTGTGCGAGTTAGGACATGGGCAGTCGAGAATTGGATCACCTCAAGTTTATAAAAGGTAGAACGTGGGAGGCTGGCAAGGAGTTCATTAGAATAGTCAATTTTGGAGGTAACAAAGGCATGGATGAGAGTTTCAACAACAGATGAGCAGAGGCTGGGGGAAATCGGGTGATGTTACAGAGGTGGAAACAGGCAGTCTTAGTGATGGTGCTGATACGTGGTCAGAAGCTCATCTAGGGGCCTAATATGACACCAAGGCTGCTAACAGCCTGGTTCAGCCTCAGACAATAGCCAGGGAGAGGGATGGAGTCAGTAATTAGCAAATGCAGTTTGGAGCAGGGACAGAAGTTAATGGTTTTGGTCTTCCCAATGGAGGAGATTTTTGCTCATCCAGTACTGGATGTCGGATGGGAACTCTGATAATTTAGCAACAGTGGAGGAGTCAAGAGAAGTGGTGGTGAGTACAGCTGGGTCTTGTCAGCGTACACATGTAAACTAACACAGTGCTTTTGGATTATCTTGCTGTGGGGCAGCATGTAGATGAGAAATAGGTTGGAACCAAGGATGGATCTTTGGGGGACTCCAGAGGTAATGGTGCGAGAGCAGGAAGGGAAGTGATACCCTAGTTGCAACTGGATAGATAAGAGTGGAACCAGGCGAGTGCATCCCCACCCAGTTGAACAACAGTGGAGAGGCGGTGAAGGAGGATGGTGTGATCAACTGTGTCAAAGGTTGGAGACAGGTTGAGAAGGACAAAGAGCGATAGTTTACTTTTGTCACAGTCACATAGTATGTAATTTGTGATTTTGCTAAGAGCCAGTTCAGTCCTGTGACAGGGAAAGAAACTCGATGGGAGGGATTCAAACATGTAGTTTCAGGAAAGATGGAAATGGATTTGGGAGGTGGCAACATGTTTAAGGACTTTGGAGAGGAAAGATAGTTTGGAGAAAGAGCGGTGATTTGCAGGGATGGTGGAATCAAGGGTTGTTGTTTTGAACAGAGGGATGATGGCAGCAGATTTGAAGGAGAGGAGGACAGTACCTGAAGAGAGGGAACTATTAACAATATCACCCAACATGGGAACCAGGAAGGAAAGTTGGGTGGTCAGAAGTTTAGTGGGAATAGGATTGAGAGAACATGAGGTGGGTCTCATGGACAAGATGAGCTTGGAGAGGGTATGAGGAGAGATGGAGAGAAACTAGAGAAAGGTGTGAGTTCAGGGCTAGGGCTATGGGGAAATTTAGAGGAAGTTTGGCACAGTGGGCTAGTGGAAGAGAGGGAAACGGCAGAGGTTAGCTGATCGCATTGTCTGAATCTTAGCAACAAAGAAGTCCATGAGCTCCTTGCATTTATTGTTGGAGATGGGGGTGGAGCAGACTGGGGAGAGGGGTTGATGATGACGGTTTGCAGTAAAGAAGCCGTTGGTTATCTCTGCCTTCCATAGATACATAGAAAGACACAGCGCTGAAACAGATGATCCAAGATGATCCTGGTATAGTAAGCAGTTTTAGCAGATGCGAGCAGGACTTTATGTAGTCCAGCCAAATATAGCGGTGAATGGCTAAACCAGTTGTCCACCATATCCATTCAAGTCGGCATCCCTTGTATGATGGGGCGACACATTTTCCAGTGACCTGGCTCCCTTCTATATATGGAGAAATATTGTCACTTGCAGGAATTGCTAATCACCTTATGAACACTTGTAATCAACCCATACTCACTACACATGCTGATAGCTTATTCCAGATGTTCCTGCAAAGAAAAGTACCTTCTTGCATCCAAACTAGTTCTACACTTTCAAAACATAAACTTATGTCCTCTAGTCCCCCCTAACCTATCTAGTGCCTACCCACTTGGACAGAGTCTAATCTTTTCATTATTAAAAATACTTCAAATGAATCTCATCAAAGCCTATGCTATTTCAAAGTAAAAAGCCCAGCTCTCTAAGTTTGTCCTGATTATGCAAAGTGTTTCCATAGTTCAGTATAAGTTCATATCATGGTGCTTCTACTGTGAAAAAAATAAAAAGATATAAGAAAATAAATTCTCAGCTCCCATTACAGTTCACCACTGAAATCCAGCTAAGCATGAGAAAATAAAGAGGAAATCATGAATTACATCAATAATCTTTCCTACCAGATTCACAACCTTATCACCACCAAAATTGCCTGTTAACCTTCCCTGGAACTCCACTGGCACCTTTCACCTGTCCAACTGCTCACTCCCCAGCCTTTCTGTCTGAAATGCATCAGCCAGTAGCTGTCACCTCAAACCCCATTCACCTGCCTGTTACTGGGCCTCCCTTCCTAAACCCAGGAGCTTGCAAGAGATTACCAGTAAATGTAAATCTCGAGGAATGATAGACAGGCTAAAAAATATGTTTCCAAGTGCAGAGTAGGACCCAAGGATACATAGGATTGTGATTGTATGGATGTTATTTTTAAAACTTTCTGAAATGAGAATACCTTAAAATAGTCTTTGAAATGATCACTTTTATAATAACTTGATTGACTGAATTTACAGTTCGCTGTGAGACTTCCTTTGAAATTTCTAATTTGAAGGTGTTTGGTTCAAATCAATGCTGATAATAAAAACCAATTATCTTTCGCTGAAGCAGAATTTTAAGAGACTTAATTTACTAGTGCTGCCACCCTAACTCTAACCCAACGAAAAATGATTAGGACAAAGTAAAGTGTAGTTCACAGTCAAGGATCATTTATAAAATTGCATATGCTTTGACTGTGTTAAATTTTTGTTAGGATGATGCATGTTATTAATCTTGGAAGCCTTGACCTACATTGGCTCCATGCCCAGTAACACCTCAATTTTAAAATTCACTTCCTTATTTTCAAAGCTCTCCATGGCCTCCTCCATTCCCATCTCTATAACCTTCTACAGTCCTACAGCCCTCCGAGATCTCTGATCTCCTCCAATTCTAGCCTCTTGTGCATCCCCAATTTTCTTCATTCCACTATTGGTAGCCGTGCCTTCAGCTGCCAAGGCACCAAGCTCTGGAATTCCCTCCCTAAACCACTTCTCTTTCCTCCTTCAAAATGTTCCTTGAAACCTACTTCTTTGACCAAAATATCTCCTAGTATGGCTCAATGTCAAGTCTTGTTTGATAAGGCTCCTGTCAATGTTGGGATATTTTACCAAAGTAAAGGTGCTATATAAATGCAACAACAAATTTGTACTGCTATCAAATTGCAAAGTTAACATGAGGATGTTTAATAATCTATATTACAGGGTGAGAAATGAAAACTAAACCTAATGCTATTAGAGCATGGGGATTACAAGTTTACTGCCACTCTCAACTGTACAGAGAGTATTAGATCTCAAATGTGAAAGTTCAAGTTGTTTGAGGGCTGACACAAAGCCAGTAACAAATGTCCTTACTCTGTTAGGAACTGATTTTAACATAATTACTTCAGTAACCTTGCAGAATGGAAAACCTATGTATAATAGTTTAGTTTCACTTGCACTGCATCTACACTACACTGCACAATTAGTAGTAACATCAGCTCTTATGTATATTTTAAAAATTCGTTCTGTGAAGTCGAATTAACCCGAGGTTGTATTTAGATTCTGCACTGATTCCCACTTACAACATACAACTCTAGTTACTGTGTTACATGACAGAGGAGGCTGCAAAACTCATGGTTAGCTTAAAAAAATCAGTGGGGGTGAAATCACATAATGAAATATTAGAAAGCAACAAGTGTCCTGGCGAATCGCATAATTGGGGCTGTAGATAGGACTTTAAACTAAATAGTGGGGGGAGGGTTCAGTTGCATGGAAAATTAGGAAGTCAAAGTTAAAGAAGAAGGTAGGAGTGCAGGTTAGTGATGAGGCTGATTGCTACCAGAAAATAAAAGGAAGGGACAGAACGCCATATTGCACCAAGGAATCATAGAAGAGTAGGGAAACTTGATAATAGAACAAACTTAAAGGCTTTGTATCGGAATGCACAAAGCATTCAGAATAAAATAAATGAGTTAACAGCGTAAATAGAGATGAATGGGTATGATTTAGTGGCGATTACTGAGACGTGGTTGCAAGGAAACAAGGTTTGGGAATTGAATATCCAAGGGTACTCAGTATTTCGGAAGAATAGGCAGGAAGGAAAAGGAGGTGGTGTAGCTTTGTTAGTAAAGGAAGAGATCAGTGCTGTAGTGAGAAACAATATAGGCACTGGAGATCAAGACGTAGAATCAGTCTGGGTAGAAATAAGAAATAGCAAGGGAAAGAAGTCCTTAGTGAGAGTAATCTATTGGTGCCCAAACAGTCGTTCTGCAGTGGGGCACAGTATAAACTAGGAAATACTGGGAGCTTGTAAGAAAGGTACGGCAATAATCATGGGGGATTTTGATATGCATATAGACTGGATTAATCAAATTGGCAAGGGTAGCCTCGAGGGAGAGTTCATTGAATGTATTAGATATTGTTTTTTGGAGCAATATGTTGTGGAACCAACCAGGGAGCAGGCTATTCTAGATTTGGTATTGTGTAATGAGGTGGGATTAATCAATGATCTCACAGTTAAGGATCCTTTAAGGAAGAGTGATCATAGCATGCTAGAATTTCAAATTCAGTTTAAGGGCGAGAAACTGGAGTCTCACACTAGTGTTCTGGAGTTAAACAAGGGTAATTACATAGGCATGAGGACAGATTTTAGCCCTAGTGGACTGGGCAGGAAGACTGAAAGGTAGGACAGTTGATGAGCAGTGGCAGATGTTTAAGGAGATATTCAAATCCTCCCAACTAAAATATATTCCAGAGAGGAAGAAAGATTGTAAGAGGGGAAAAAAACATCCATGGCTAAGCAAGGAAGTTAAGGGTAACATGAAGACAAAAACGAAGGCATACCATATTGCAAAGGCCAGTGGCAGGCTGGAAGATTGAGAAACATTTAAAGATCAACAAAGGGTTGCTAAAAATGTAATAAAAAGAGCAAAGGTAAATTATGAAAGAAAACTAGCACAAAATATAAAAATGGATAGCAAAAGTTTCTATAAGTATATAAAAGGAAAGAGAGTAGCTAAAGTGAATGTTGTTCCCTTGGAGGATGTGACTGGGGAGTTAATAGAGGGGAACACAGAAATGGCGGAGACACTAAATCAGTATTTTGCCACAGTTTTCACGGGGGAGGACACTAGTACCATCCCAATAGTAATGGGTAATGCAGAGGTCATAGAAAGGGAGGAACTTAGAACAATCATCATCACTAGGGAAAAAGTATGGAGCAAACTATTGGGATTGAAGGCAGACAAGTCCCCAGGGCCTAATGGCCTACATCCTAGGGTCTTAAAGGAAGTGGCAGTGGAGATAGTGGATCCATTAGTTATAATATTCCAAAATTCCCTGGATGCGGGAAAGGTTCCAGTGAATTGGAAAAAAGCTTATATAATGCCCTTATTCAAAAAGGGAGGGAGGCAGAAAGTAGGAAACTATAGACCAGTTAGTTTAACATCTGTCGTTGGGAAATTGTTAGAATCCATTATTAAGGAAGTAATAACAGGACATTTAGAAAGTCAAAACACAATCCATCAGAGTCAGCATGGTTTTATGAAGGGTAAATCGTGTTTGACTAATTTGCTACAGTTCTTCGAAGATGTAACAAGCAAAGTGGATAATGGGGATCCTGTAGATGTAGTATATCTGGACATCCAGAAGGCATTTGATAAGGTGCCGCACAAAAGGTTAATACACAAGGTAAGATCACATGGGGTTAGGAGAAATTTATTAGCTTGGATAGAGGATTGGCTAACCAACAGCAAACAGAGAGTCGGGATAAATGGGTCTTTTTCTGGTTGGCAAGAGGTAGCTAGTGGGGTGCCACAGGGTTCGGTCCTCAGGTCCCAACTATTTACAATCTATATTAATGACTTGGATGCAGGGATAGAAGGTACTATAGCCAAATTTGCAGATGACACTAAAATAGGTTGGATAGTAAGTTGCAATAAAAAAATAAGAAATTTACAAATGGATATGGATAAGTTAGGTGAATGGGTCAAAATTTGGCAGATGGAGTTTAACGTGGATAAGTGTGAGGTCAGAAGAATAGAAAGGCAAATTATTATCTAAATGGAAATAAACCTCAGAGTGCTTCGGTGCAGAGGGATCTGGGTGTCCTCGTGCATGAATCGCAGAAAGCTAGTATGCAGGTACAGCAGGTAATAAGGAAGGCAAATGGAATTTTGGCATTTATTGCTAAAGGAATAGAGTATAAAAGTAGGGAAGTGTTGCTGCAACTGTACAAGGCATTACTGAGACTGCACCTGGAGTATTGCGTACAGTTTTGGTCCCTTTACTTAAGGAGGGATGGAGTTGCATTGGAGGCAGTTCAGAGAAGGTTCACTAGATTGATTCCAGAGATGAGGGATTTGTCTTATGAAGAGAGATTGAGCAGTTTAGACCTTTACTCTCAAGAGTTTAGAAAAATAAGAGGAGATCTAATTGAGATATATAAGATGATTAACGGGATTGACAACGTAGACGTAGAGAGGATGTTTCCTCTTGTGGGGCAATCTAGAATGAGAGGTCATAGCTTTAAGATAAGGGGTACCAGATTTAAAACAGATGAGGAGAAATTACTTCTCTCAAAGGATCGTGAGCCTGTGGAATTCACTACCCCAGAGTGTGGTGGATGCCAGGACATTGAATAAATTTAAGGAAGATATAGACAGATTTTTAATTAGTAAAGGGTTGGAGGGTTATGGAGAATGGGCAGGAAAGTGGAGCTGAGGCCGAGATGAGATCAGCCATGATCGTATTGAATGGAGAGCAGGCTCGAGGGGCTGAATTGCCTACTCCTGCTCCTAGTTCTTATGTGGACAGGATTCCTTTTGTCTACTGTTTAAACAAAGTATTAGCCCAAGTTAACACTTTAATTAATATAGTGGAAAGAGAATTTGCATACAAACACCACATTTAAAATATTTGCGATTAATATTGCACCTTGTAACTTCAACTCAAAATGAGGCTAATTGCCTTTTGGCCCCAAGTCTAAGAAATAATTATTGTCACTCATTTAGTCTTTTATCCTGCAGTACCATCTGAGCAACGGAAAATGTTAGAGAAAGTAAGTTATCTAATTTTCTTTGAACCATTTTACAACAAATACAGGCAAAACATTCGAGTAGTTCTTGGAGCTCACTCAATTTCTGGAAAAGAAAAGGAACAGCAAATATTTACCGTGAAAAGGATGATCCCACATAGTTTGTACGACTCAAAATTACTCACAAATGACATCATGCTTCTTCAGGTAAGAATTGTGTTTCTAATTATAATATCTTAGAAATTCATTCACATCAGCCTGCAGGTACCATCTGGCTGCAGGGATTGGTCCCTGTACCTCAACAGGTCGGCTTGAGGTGCGCCCTCATTCGGTTAAAGGAGACCGCTGAGCTGGGGCCACTTGCTGAACGTTGATTGTTGCAGCGGGAAGGCGCTGCGATCGTCAGGAGTGACCGGGAAAAAGAGGGCAATTGGGAGGGGGTGGGACATGAGGTAGCGTTCGGGGGTTGGGGGAAGCGAGCAACGGCCGGCAGCAGCTCGTGGGGTCCCAGGAGGATCATTCTTGCTGCTCCTGGCTCCACATTGAGCTAAGTATTTTTAATAAACTTACCTTTTTTTGGTGGCAGCCTGCTGCAATCTCTATAAAGACTGCCCGTCAGGCTGCATGTAAATGTGGCTTTCCTGAATCACACTGCGGTCAGGGCAATCCAGTTTTGTGAGCGGGTTCTCAAACAGGCGTATTTGTTTCTGGAGCGGCCCATGGCCGCCCATTTCTTTGCTTATACCAATATGGCAGGCGGCATATTTCCAGCTGATAATGAGTGCCTGCTGTCTGCCTACCACACTGGAGACCCAGGTGCCCATTTTGAAAAATATGTGCCAAGAAGACAAAGCAATCATTTACAACATTTGCAAGTATCATTTTCTGTAAAACAAAATCAAAAATAACTTTTCAATAACAAATACTGTGAATAATATTCACTTTTTAAAAACTGGACCTTCAATTGAAATATTCTAATGGTGAATGTTCGATAACTGACAAAGTATTGTGCAACACTATCTACTGGTGCTAATATAGCTTAAGTTAAAAGTCAGGGTTAACCTGTGTAATGTTTAATTTCTTTCTTTGGAATAAGTTGCTCTAGAACCATAAATGTAGCGACACATGAAGCAATAAAGGACAGGACACAGCTGTGCAGTAAGTGGCTGCTCAAAACTGACCCAATAACTACAAGAACTCACAAAATCTATAGAACACCCAGTAATCGACGATTTAATTATTTTTGAGAAAACCTAAATCACTACACACGTAGAAATGAATAATGTGCTTTTTAAAATGTAATTCCAGCTTAATGGCAGAGCGACCCTGAACAAGTTTGTGAATGTCCTGAGCCTGCCGAATTCTGGAAAAGATGTCAAAGATGGAGTCATATGTAACGTTGCAGGTTGGGGGGTCACCAGGTATGGAACTAAGAAGACTTCAGACAAGTTGCAGCAAGTGAATGTGACTGTTGTAGACAGGAATTTGTGTTCTGAATATTACACCTACAACCCTGCAATTACAGAAGACGTGCTGTGTGCTGGTGACAAAAAAGGTGCAAAAGATTCCTGCCAAGTAAGTATCGCTGAAGAAAAAATGATTCTAAAATTCTTGATTCGTAGATAACTGAATACTACCTAAGAAATTCTACAAAGAAACACTGCTGTGTTTAGCAGATCCCAAGTGTTGAATCTTGCAGCAGTGGAACAGAATTCTACAGCCCTACATGACCGCCCAGCCAGAAGGGTGAATTCACTGATCTCACAGATCCCATTGGGAGCCATGCACAGAGGGAGTACAGCTCATAAATTGGGCTACAACACTGTAGCACTAATTCTCTAGCCCACGCTCCATCCAAGCCTATCTCCCTGCTGGGAGCTGAGGACCACTGAATTTATCCTGGCAAGTCCTCCAATTGCAGTTTTGTAGTTTGTGCTGGATGGAGGTCAGCCACCTGGAGAAAGGAGAGAGAACTTGAAGGGGCAGCCACCCAGTGAAACTGTTACTGCCAGCAGCCGAGGGTCATGCTTCTCTGCCATGTGCTAAAAAGGAGAAAAGTAAATTTACAGAAATAAAATACAAAGTATTTGGCCACTTTCACCATTCAGGACACCACTAATTTGATAATACAATTACTGTGGTGATAAATTCTCTCCTTTATTCCATATTCATTATCAGGATATGGGTATCACTGGTTGGTATTTATTGCCCATCCCTAGTTGCTCTAAGCAGGTGGTGCATTTTTTTTTTGCAACAGCTTAATACAATGAGTAGCCACTCTGGAGGGCAGTTAAGAGTCAACCACAATGGTGCGGGTTGGAATCACATGTAGACCAGACTAGACTGGATAAGACCATCAGGTTTCCTTCTCTACCAGACATTAGTGAATCTGTCGGGTTTTTACAACAATCTGACAGTTTCATGGTCACTTTTTCTGATATCAGATTTTTAGTTTTAAGATTTTCTAAACTGATTTTAAATGCTCAAATTGCCATTCTGGGATTCAAATTTACATTCTCTGGATTATTAGTCCAAGCCTCTGGATTACTAGACAAGGAATATAATCACTACGCTATCATAACCCGTGTCAGTTACATTAGTAAAATAAAATCCTTGTGAAAATTAACTTTATTTCACATGCTCAGTAATGTATATTGCAGTTCTTTCAAAGTCACTGGGTCCAAATCCTGGAACTCCTTCCCTAACAGCACTGTTGGAATATCTTCACCACATGAGCTGCAATGGTTCAACAAGGTGGCTCACTACCATCTTCTAAGGTCAACTGCAACAACCACTTGTATCTTGTTTTAAAGCCAGTCACCTCTATTCAGTACATTTTAAAGTAATAGTCTACAAGGTTTTTGCCGTATTTAGAAAATCCTAACTTGTGAATCCATGCAAATTTGCATGATCTAAAAAGAAATTAGTTTAATCTTAAGCAGTAATGCTGATTTAGTTTATATCCAATCAGGTTTCTGCGCCTCCCACGGCACCAAAACAGCTCTAACCATAGTCATGAATGACAATCTCTGTGACTGTAAATTTTCCACATTATGTCTTTATCCCTCCTCATCCTCCTCAACCTCTATGCAACCTTTGACCTGGTGAACTACACAATCCTCCACCAATTCAACCTCTCCTCCATTATCCATTTCAGTGGGACTGCCCTCATTTGGTTCCACTGCTACTTACCTGACCATAGCCAGAGCATCTTTAGCAATGGTTTCTCTTCCCACTCCCTCACCATTAACTCTGGCGACCTCAAGGATCCATTATTGCCCCCCTCCCTTGTCTCCATGCAGCCCTTAGCTTGGGGGTAGCTTTTCAATTTGTTTAAATAACTGGTGTCCAATCTGCAATGCCAGTCTTACACACAGGTGGCAGGTTGAAAATTATCCCAGGATCAATCAGCTATATCTTTTCACTATCTCTGCCAACCCTCCAATGTTGTAAGATTGCTTGTCTAACATTGAGTTTGGATGAGGCACAATTTCCTGCATCTAAATACTGGAAGGATTGAAATTATTGTCTTTGGCCCCTGTAGCAGACTGTGTACCCTTGTCCCTAGCTTTATTCCTCTCTCGAGCCACTGTCTCAGGTTCATTGTTCACAACTTTAATGTCCTATTCAACTTAGAGCTGAGCATCTGACTCAATATCCTCTCCTTCAAAAAGACCATTTACTGCCACCTCCAACACATCGCCGGGCTCTGCCCTACCTCAGACCATGCCTTTATCACCTCCAAACTTGACTATTCCAATGTTCTCCTGGTCAGCCTTCCACCCTCTGTAAATTGAGCTCATCTAAATTTCTTCTGCTTTTGGATGAATTGGCACATGTGACACTACATCAAAGCTCAGTTTGTCAATTTTTTTTTGTTTGGTATAAGGAGTCAATACCTTCAGGAAAGTAGGGAAGAGGCCGAAAGTGGACAGGTTCCACACCAAGGGAAGTTCTCCAGAGATCCTGGTCAATATATATCCCTTAAATCATTGTCATCAAAAACAGATTATCTTGTCTTTTATCTCATTGATGTTTCTGGGAACTTCAGGCTGGATTTGATCATAGGATCAAAGGAAATAGGAGCAGGAGCAGGCCATTCAGCCCATCGAGCCTGCTCCGCCATTCAAACAGATCATGGCTGATCATCTACCTCTATGTCATTTTCCCCCACTATCCTGATATCCCTTAATGTCGTTAGTATTCAGAAATCTAGCAATTTCTGTCTTGAACATGCTCAATGATTGAGCTTCCACAGCCGTCTGGGGTCAAGCATGCCACAGATTCACCACCCTCTGAGTAAAGAAATTCCTCCTCATCTCAGTTTTAAATGGCCTGCCCCTTATTCTTCCCTAAGACATGTGGTGGGAGGTGGGGGGGGGGCACAGAAAATGGCATTGGTTGGCATCAGGTGGTGTGCTGTCCCCATGCCATTCAGTCCGCAGCGGGCATGCTGACGAATGTGAAGCCCGATGCGAGGCCAATGAAGTCACTCAAGTGACCCATTAAGGAACAAAATATCACCTCTATGAGCTGCCAGCTGGTCGGAGGGCCAGCAGCCCATTAAGGGCCACTTAAGAGCTTCCTCCCATCTCCGCTGGCTTTTAGCCAGTGTTGGATTGGCTCTTGCTGCATGGAGACACTGCCAGATGAAAGCTGGCAGCTATCTAGTGAGCTCGGGGTTCCCTCCTCTGGGGGTAATCCATGGCCCATGGAGACAACCCCCCCCCCCCTCCCCACCCACATCCCAGAGTCAAGACATTCCCCCTTACCTCACCAATCACCCTCCACCCCCTCGCCTGGGCCTGCCTGACTGGTCCCGATGACCCGACCCCACTTTGCTGGGTCCCGGAGTCTATCAGCACTGCTCTGGGCCTCCTGCAGTACTGGCAGTGGCCATCTGGCCTGGTGGCGCTACTGGTACTGCTGGCTCTCCAGTTGTCCGGCAGCTCTTGGAGGTGGTATTTTGTCCCTTAAAGGGACAGCGTTCCTGATGGCGGATGGTTAATTGTCTGCCTGCCATTAATTCAGCTGGGGGTCTGATCGAGCACTGAGGTGGGGTTGTCTCACCGCCTTCCTGCCGGTCACCAGACCCCCGCCGCCAGTATAAAGTTCTCCCCTTACTGTGTGTAAATTGGCTACAACACTTCCCTACATTACCACAGGGATTGTATTTCAGAAAAAAAACTTCATTGGCTGTAAAGCATTTTGAGCTTTCCTGAGGTCATAAATGCAAGTTCTTTCTTAAAACTCACCTCTGTCACCATGCTTTTGGTCTTCCCTCTTAATCTCTCCTTCTTTGGCTTGGCATCAATTATTTTTCTTATACTTTGTTAAACACCTTGAGATAGTCTCCTATCTGAAGGTGCTACATCAAAGTAAATTGTTGCTGTTGTCTAATCAAGACATCAAGTACCAGGTCCTGCCACTGCACTTTCTCTTTGTGATTGCAGGAAGCCTTCCATTTAATTTTTAACTGCTGCTTATTTGAAAAAAAGAGTTCAAAATAGGTCCTTTCTAAACAACACATCAGACACACTGCAGATTCATACTGAGACACATACTGACATTACTACATGTGATAGTTGTTTTTTTCTGCCTACTTTTTGCCATTTCCCTCCTTTCCTGAAGGTTTGACTCCTTTTTCCAAACAAATAAAGCAGTTGGCAAACTGAAAATCGATCGAGTGCCGGATGTGTCAATTTATGCATCTCGCACTTAATCGCCAGTTCATCTGTTTTGCATTTTAGTAACTGTACAAAGAAGCTTGCAGATTTGCACAATAGAAAGCAAAAAACAATGGTTCTGCAGAGATCTGACTGGATCTCACCCATTCCATCTATAATCATTGCAGGTCCAATCATCTGCAATTACATTAACATTTGCTATGGCACTTTTTTTTTACGAATGTTGAGTAATAGATGTTCAAACCACATCACAAACTATCAAAATGAAGCACAAAGCGCTTATAAAACTTTTATATTCCTTTTGTTTATGAATTGTTTACCGCCTACTGTGGTGGGTGGCATGCACTTTAAAAAGAAAAGATAAGTGCCTTAGCATTTGCACATGGGATGACTGAAACAAGAAAATAACTTCTGGATTTTTCTGTCTATTTCTCCTTCCCTCTTTTGAATGAATTGAATTCTCACTGGGTTATAGTTCTGTGGGCACTGGATGCCCTCAAAGTACCTTTTCCAAGTGACCATTCTTTGTACCCTCTAGCAGCAGACCCAAAGGACCATAGGCATCTCTCCCCATTAGAGAGAGACAATTGGTGATGTATAGATTGAGGGTCACCACTCCTCAAACGTGGGGAAAGGCGAGGAGGCAGTCCTCCATGAACTACCACAGCCAGTATGGGGAGTAAACCCACACTGTTGGTGTCTTTCTGCATTACATCATAGCCGTCTAAGCTAAACAGTCCCCTATTCTTTGTATGCGAACCTATACAATGTGCGTTGGCAGGCTATTCAACCAATAAAGCCCAATATTGCTCTTAACCAAAGTTCTCAATGTACACTTTCAGCAGGGTCTGTTTGATGGGGATCAGAAGCAGGAACCCTGGATAATCTTCACCTATCAAACCCAAGGATAGCAATGTTAGGCTGGATATTAGCTCGAAAGTGGGGAGCAAGCCAGGGGGGTTGTTTTGAAGTTGGGAAACCTGGAAGAATGAGTTTCCCTCAGGTCCAGACAAAAATAATGGCTGAGCCTGATTAACAGTTTTGTTTCCATTTCCCAGCTGCAGCCAGCCAAACTGAGAGACTGGCTAAATGTGTGTATGGCATTCAGTATGATACGACCTGCATCTAATGCAAATCATTTTGTCTTTTAATGCTAGTTCAAAAATAGGTCGACACTCCATTCAGATTTCCTGTGCTTTGGTTACATTTTCTCGTGGAAGTCAGTTTTTCTTGACAAATAGTACTGAAATAGAACATCAAATATTGCAGATATCTGTGTGGCAAATGCACTTTTAATGACAATTTTAATACTTTTATTAAACTCTTAAGTTGAATCCAAGATTAACATACCTACAATTCAGAAGTCAGAACTAAATTGCTCCACTGTGACTGGTTCAATAATCTGAAATCTGAGACGGGTAGCTTGGTGATACACCAGGCTGCTTCATATAATTGACTCGCCAGCCTGGCTTATTGCTGGGACCAAGACAGATAGACATGCCAATGGGGGCTGGGGTTCTTCACTCTTGAACCCTAATATTCCAACGAGTTAATATCCTGGAACAGAAGGTGCTGTGATTAATCAACAACTGCAGTATCATGTGATGACCAGGATGGCAGATAGCAAATTAAACGAACCTTGATCTTTCAGAATCTCTTAAGCAGGGCTTTGCATTCTCACAGTAACAGACACACATCAAGAAAAAAGAATCTAAGTGCTTGACATCTTCTTGTATTCCTTTTGTTTCAGGGAGACTCAGGAGGTCCATTATTATGTGATGGACAATTCAACGGAATTGTTTCTTTTGGGTGCGATTGTGGAAAACCCAAAAAACCTGGTATTTACACACGACTTTCAAATAAATATCTTTCCTGGATTAAGAAGACAATTCGCTGAAAGTTTCAGTGATCGTCTAAGCTTTACCTGGTATATCATTTGTCCCTATTGATTGTCATAGCTCAAATAGTAAAATTTACACAAAGTGTTAGATTGCTTCCATTCATCAGCACGTTGGTAATGCAAGGCTACAAACTTAAGATGACCACAGAAAGAATTAAAGGAGGTTAAAAAAGATGTTTTTACGCAGATAGGCCCGGAATCCCATCCAAATTGCACTCGTCACTGCTCTCCAGCCCTGATCCCATAGCCTTAGCAGCTAATTCACATGGGGCCACTACGGGCAGCCTTCTGCTCCCTACAACCAAAAATTATGGCATGAGGCCACCTTCCACACCTGGACAACTGCCTCCTCTCCTCAATGGGCCTCAATTATACCCAAGGGAATCCAGGGTGCCTCAACTCTTTCAGCCTGCTGCCATCTTGTAATCCTGTGTTCAGGAAGCAGAAATTCTTGGTGTAGGAAGATCCTTCCCCAGCTCTGTCTCCTTATTAGTATGGATCATGAAAAGGGAAGACAGAGGTTCCATCTCTTTCAAGGTCAACAGAAAGATCCTGGAATTGGCAATGTAAGAACTGACTGTCTAACAATCTTGTAAAATCTTAAGAAATTAATTGCATCTTATAGAAATAGTTCTCTGTCTTATTAAGAAAATTTCTATAGTAGGTGACCAGGCTGAAAGACACAGGACAGTGTAGGTTTGTTATCTCTGCCAAGGACATGTGTCTAGCATAGGCTCTGAAACAAGACATTCCCAAAGCTGATATGATGGAGCCCCGTACCCTCTCTAGAAAAGTGTCTTGCAGAAGTTCACAAATAGTACCAAGCATGAGATAAGCTTGAAGGTGAATTCAGGGGCAGAGTGATGGACAGAGGAGGGGTTTACTTTGGGTACCTGTCCCTTGGTGAATGGGAAAATGGGATTGAACAAGTGATTGACATGGGATACTCACCAGCCTCTAGAAATAAGGTATATATACAGGTGCTCAGGAGGGAAATCTTCAGTCTTCTTTGGACGGAAGATGTCCAGAGGAGAGCTGTATAACACTTTGGTTAGCTCAAGAAGACTGAGAGCAGAAGCGACTGCCGCCATCAGCTACAGAGAACACCACTCACTCTGTGTCATCCATCCGTTCATCCTCCGGGAACTGTAAACCACTCTCACCTGTCACGGTCGTATATCTTTTCTCTCTATTTAGCTTATGCATCATTTTAATCTGTAGCTTCTTAATAAAATGCTTTAAAATCACTTGTGAGCTCGACCCCCTTTTTTTGGGTAATCTGTGACTCCCGGACCAAATCTTACAGTAGTGTCAGGAGTGGGATTTCGGGTAGTCGGAATCATAGGCTTGGGCTGTGAGAAGTAACAGCTCAGTTAAATGCATGTGAGTATTGTTGAGACTGGTAGAAAACCTCAGGAGAGTTTTGGTTATGTAATGGCAGAAGTACAATGGTGTCAGCATTTCACAGGGAACAGTAGATAGCCCAGCAGAAAGAACAGGCACACCTGGGGCAAAAGATATCCTGAGAATTTTCAAGGAGTCCGATGGGGATTATGTGTGCATTCTCGGTAGGCTCTCTGTGGAGATACAGAAATGAAAACATAAGTTTAAAAAGGGCTGGGATAAGTTGGCCTATGGGGCAGATTAATGTGCCTCACAGTTAAACAGAAACAAACAAGAAATAAGAGAGCAAGTAGATAAGTCACAAAAATCAAGCGAAGGTTGGCAGCAGAGCATTGGGAACAGGAAGCACATGACAGCGGGGGGAAAAAATTAGAGTAGATACTGGAACAAAATATTGAATTACAGGTAAAAATTACCAGACTAAGTGAGGAATTAGAAAATGCAGGGGGGGCTTTTGTGGGAATTAGTTCAGCAACAAAGTGTTGGCTCCCCTTGAAGCAGACCATGCCCCGTGTTTAGCTAAACCCCTTCAACCCCAGGCACAAATTGGCCAACAGCGGGTAGTGATCGCTGCTGTCTCCAAAATCCGAACAGGTAACCCCAGCCCTTGTAGTGACAACATAGTTGAGAACGTTACTCACTTTGCTCCACCTCAATGAGGGAATACTGGTGTATGTGGTCACCCGAGGCAGGGCCACAGGACAGGCTAAGGCCAAGACTGAAGCGGCGGGGGATGGTAAGGAACCATCCACATCCACTAAGGTCAGGGAAGAGATCACCACCATGACCATGCACAGGCCCCTTTACCCCGGCGAGGTTAAGTCTCTGAAAGAGGAATGGGGGAGGGGGGGGGATGTGTGGGTGAGGGGTGACAGTGGATATGAACACCGACCCCACTCCTCCTCACACCCAACTGGGAAATTTTTTAAATCTCATACCCAGAGTTGGAGAAGGATGACCTTAAACAGGTCTCCCTAGCTGCATGCTCCTAAGAGTTAAGATGCTCACTTGAGGAGATAGAGACTGACCTAAAGAGGGCCTTAGGGCAAGAGAATATTGACTTTCCGCAGGTTCTAGTTAACATCGATCAAACCCCCCCCCACCAAAAGCTCGAGCAGGTTCGCAGAAAGGCTCCGCGATTGCTGCCAGCAGGCGAGAGGTGAAGGGAGTCAGCATTTTCCGCCCCCATGCTTCAACAGCCTCTTTCTGAATGGCCTCCAGCCATTAGACCATAGCACATTGGCCATTTATAACACTAAAACAACACCCTGGAACAAGTAGCTCCGCCATTCCCATACGATCTGGAACAGATCTGTGATAACATTCCACAAGCACCCGCAAAGGTAGCGGCTGTTGAAGATCCATTGCCTAACCAGAAATCTGGACCATCAAGGAACTTGGTGCTGGGAAGGGGCACCCCGGTCGCCATTTTAATTGTAACCACCTGGGCCACTATGTTTTTAGACTGCTACAAAAGATGCATTGTGGAGGCTGACAGTAATAGTGAGCCCTGCCTTCTCCTCCTCCTGTACAGCTGAGTCCCAGCCTTGTCGAGCAGCAACTGGAGAGGATGGAGGAAGCAATAGAGGCCATGCTAATTAGTAATAGAGCTCAACCATTTGCTGTGGTGTATCAGGTACCCGGCAAATAACTCCAGACCCCCTATGACTCCAGCAGGCCTGTCACGGAGAGGTGATTTTCCTTCTCCGATACGATGGTTGTGAGAGACGGGTAGGGCTGAATTTTATGGGCTCCCCGGAGACTGGTTTGGGGGCAGGAGCCCAGTGAATTGCAACATAAGGCCAGGGTGGATGGCCCGTTGCCTGCCCATCACAATACAATATTGTCGGGGGCGGGATAGGCCGCAGGTGGCCTTCCCACCCAGAGTCCACTTGAGGCCCTTAAATGGCCGATTACCAGCCACTTAAGGGCCTCTTTCTGCCACCGCTGGGATTTAAACAGCAGTAGAGGAAAGGCCTCCACCATGCAACAGGCTTGTGTGGGGTGCCCTCCTCCATAGACAATCTATGGCCCATGGAGAGCCCCGACTTGAAAACCACCCACCACTCTGAACACCCCCTCTACTGCTGCACTATACACCAACCCTCCCCCCACCTGGCCCCGGTAACCTCGCCTCATTTACCTCGGGTCCACACTCCAGCGCTGGGCCTGCATCCAAGGCCTGGTGCAGTACTGGCAGTGACCACCGCTCCCAGTGGCGCTGTCGATACCACTGAGCTGCCAGCTCTCTGATTGGCTGGTCGCTCTTGTACACAGGATCCCCATCTTTAAAGGGATGGGGATCCCGGCGCTGGGCACTCAAGTGCCTGAGCAGCATTAGATCACGCTGGTGGGAGAACAGGGGGGTGTTCTGAAAGGCCGAGGCAGGAACCCCCTTGCCATTTCAGTCAGGAACCCCATTGGTATCACAAAAATCCAGCCTGTAGCCTGCACTGTCGATACGGGAGGCATGAACAATTAACATCAGTTGAGTCTGGCTCCTACACCACCATCATTTATGATCTCTGCCCAGGTCCTACGAAGGGGGTGCCCCAAGTGTTAACAAGATTTGTAGGGGAGTAAGGACCAGCCACTCTGATGATCCCAAGGTACAGGCAATTCTCGAGTCAGTGCCAGGTGCATTCGCAACCCATAAACATGATTGTGGAAACATGACCAAACTTGAAGATATTTGCAGAATGGTACCTGCTCCCTTGAGGCATCTCTTACCCATCTGAGAGTATGCCATATATTCGAGCCACTGTCAAGTCATTGTTCAAGCAGGGTGTTGTTCACAAACATCAGAATTTGAAAAACTGGTTTGAAGAAGAAGCTAATAAATTTGGAAACAATTGGAGTTTGATCTAAAATGCTGTTTTCCCTGATGAAAATAAAAATACTTTGTACAAGTTTAAAAAGGCACCAAGATGTGGGAAGACAGTTTAAAATGGTGCTTGGTTCATCTTCAATTGGGAACAAAAAGTTACGTAAAGTGTCACAATTGTGTGCATATGAGAAGTTTCCTCTGCCGTCTTGGAAACAAGCAGAGATGTTAACCCCTTCTGCTGACATCATTTTAAAAAAAAATACACCACACAACTTTTGTATTGCTGAGTGTATTATTGGACAAATTAATCCATTGCGCTCTAAAGCAGAGTCACAGTGGATTCTTTGTTTTTTTTTCTTTTAAACAGGTGGCGATGGTTTCCAGGGTCACATGAGTACTGATACTGCACCAAGAGATCTAGCAGCAAATTTAAGAACTTATCTGCAGACATCAAATTTCACAGCATGGTGATGATTTGAACTAAAGATTTTGCTTTTTAAAGATGTGGCTGTAACCCATTTGTTATCTTGCAAGACAAAGTGCTCGAGAAGAGGAGATATGGAGATATGGAAGCCACCTCAAAATTAGCCGCAGTCACATCTGTCTCTGATATCAAAACACCATTTTAAACCATCATTGTTTCTGAGATTGGAATTGATAAAAAAAAATTGAGTTGCGATTTCAAACACAGAAAGGGAAAATTTACCTTAAATTTAAGGGGATAATCAAATTTGCATTTAACAAAAAAATGACGGAAAAGCAGTGGAGGTGGTTCCTGAGAATGAAGAAATAAAGTATTATTTGGGGAGAAATAAATTGAACATTGACAACATTTGTCAGCCCAACAACAGTGCTATTTGAATTTGGGATAATTTTGAAATTTTTGAAACATACAATAAAGAACAAACAAGCCAATGTGTTAATAACTGAAATTAATTGGGAATGTATGATTTTTGTTCCAAAGATATTACGAGAATATTGTGTTGAACAATAAAGTTCCTCCAGGGCTCATGAATGAGATAGAAATGTAATTAAAGGGATATCCGCTTAGAGTAAAAGGTAGAGGTAGGAAAATCACACCACCAAATGGAAATTGGAATAACTCACCTTGTTGGTGGTTAAAAGTGATATTTCAATCTAGTATCCATGTACATTCTCGTGAAAGTCAGGAAAGTGTAGATTAGCCTTGTAAAATTGGTAGCTTTCTCTTGGAGATATTTGTATAATTGCCTCTGAACTTTTCAAGAAAACTGCATTTGATAGTCTGGCCACTACCTGAGGCATCAGGACCATCTTTTTGATAAGATCACCTGAAAGTCCAAGAATGGCTTGTATCAGATGGCATATGTGTGGCATGACATTGGGATACTGGTATGAGTGTGCAAAATTTTTGCAAGTGAAACAACAAATATGCGGAAATGCATGGTAAACCTGCACTGAAGAACGGGTCTCAGATATGCTTATTTATCTGACAACAGGACAAAATGAGATGGTTATTGTGGCCGGTAGAGTGAAACAACATTTCAAATCATCAAGACTTTGACACAAACTCCACAGAGAAACTGACTTTAAAATAATCTGGTACCTGTCAGAGGGAGTAAAATTAACATAAAAATGGATATGCAATCAGTATTCAGAAAATTGAGGGCGAGGTCTTATACTAAGCAAGAACTATCTACAAGGTGGATGCAGGTGAACAGAGAGCTGGAGAACTTTCTTTAAGATTGAACCATTTGTATTCATAGCATGCCAATAATGTAGAAATGTGTGAGATGATATACAGGTGGGGAATGCCACTCTAAGTCAATGGTGAGCACATTTTACAGAAAAGTTTTAATATTTATTCTTGGTGGCAGCTCAAGAGTAAGAAGTTTCCTAACGAGCTTGTAACTTAGAAATAGGTAAGTTAGTCATGGGCCAATTGTGAGAAATCAATAAGGATATTTCCTTCTCAAGGTGGGTAAGAAATGGTTGCTTTTTTATTATTTATTCATGGGATGTGGGCGTTTATTTCCCATCCCTAATTGTCCTCGAGAAGGTGGTGGTGTGCCGCCTTCTTGAACCGCCACAGTCCATGTGGGGTAGGTACACCCACAGTGATGTTAGGAAGGTTGTTCCAGGATTTTGACCCAGTGATAGTGAAATAACAGTGATATAGTTCCAAGTGAGGATGGTGTGTGTCTTGGAGGAGAACTTGCAGGTGGTTGGGGTTCCCATGTTTCTGCTTCTCTTGTCCTTCTAGGTGGTAGAGGTCGTGGGTTTGGAAGGTACTGTCTAAGGAGTCTTGGTGCATTGCTGCAGTGCATCTTGTAGATGGTACACACTGCTGTCACAGTGCGTCGGTGGTGGAGGGAGTGAATGTCTGTGGATGGGGTGCCAATCAACCTTATAAAATCTTAAGAAATTAATTGCATCTTATAGAAATAGATCTCTCTCCTATTACGAAGGATTTTATAGCAGGCAACCAGGCTGAAAGACACAGGGCAGGATAGCTTTGTTATCTCTGCCAAGGACATGACTCTAACACAGGCTCTGAAACAAGACATTCCCAAAGCTGATATGATGGAGCCCCATACCCTCTCTAGAAAACTGTCTTGCAGAAGTTAACAAATAGTACCAAGCACAGGATAAGCTTGAAAGTGAGTTCAGGGGCAAAGTGATGGACAGAGGAGGGGTTTACTTTGGGTACCTGTCCCTTGGTGATTGGGAAAATGGGATCAAACAAGTGATTGAAATGGGATACTCACCGGCCTCTTGAAATAAGATATATAAACAGATGTTCAGGAAGGAAATTCTCAGTCTTCTTTGGACAGAAGATGTCCAGAGGAGAGCTGTATACCACTTTGGTTAGCTCAAAAAGACTGAGAGCAGAAGCGACTGCCGCCACCAATTGTATTCAAAAACTGCCTCACTGTCTCAAAAGGACAAAGGGAAACATTCCAGATGAAGAGGTGTTAACTGCATTCATCCAGAATTCTACACTTCAACTTCATGCAGCAGAGAACTGAAAGTTACCACCACTTCCAGTCTGAGGTCTTAATCACCCGAAGTCTACAGCACCTCAACAAGTTCAAGACTAACAAACACCATTAAAAGATATTGACCTTCCAAGAAGATTCAACAGGTTTACTGTAAACCATGACCACCTACCTCACTTTAAACCACTTACCCTTTTCCTCTCTATCTAGCTATTCTTGTGTATGCGTGTGTGAGTGAATGTGTGTGTGAGTGAGGTTGTGACCATTTTGGGATTTGTATTAAAATAATTTTTTTTTTAAACCTACGAGAAAACCTGTCATTTGTCTGTTTATGTGACCCTAAAGACACTTGGGGGTTAATTAATCATTTTAAACAAAAGACGATTGCGGTCAGTTGGGTGGTGAACAGTGGGAACCACCTGCACCCCTTTCCACCTGTCCGTAACAGTAAGCTTTAAGGTGTTATATTGGAGCTCTGATATATATTGTTTAAATTTGCCAAAATGTTCTTTGACACACAGTAAAAATGCAGTCTTATGACTTAAAATGTTTTCCTTTGTGTTCCACACACCACTGAAACTCAGCAGCTCAAATTGTTACCCATACCAGCACTGGCTGACAACATCAGTTTAGTACAGCCTGACTTACTGAGCAAAATTAACAAAATCATAACTGACTATGATTTCGATCAGTACTCAGATTTGAATTGCAGAAGTGGTCCACTCTATATAACGGCACCACTCTTTCCTGGAACACACCATCAAATCAGTTACTTGTATAATAATCGAAACAGGCCCGATACCAGCTCACTGATCATCAGGCACGCCTCAGACTTCTCCACCACTGACCTTCAAGCAGTTTAAATGTAACTCAAGCAGGCTCTAGTCTTTCACTACTAAATCGGTCCACAACCTGACTTCTAATCTCAAGGTATGGCAAAGGATCCTTACAATCATGCACTGGCTAGCTCAAGGTTTGTGCATGCAAATTTAGGCTATGTTCATCCACTGCATGCATTTGTTGCTGCACCAGGCTGATTTTTTCCACCTCTCTCTTGATCATCCCACATCCTAATTCCCTTTTCCTCTTCTCCTGTCCTTCTCCTTCCTGACCTCACTCTTTATATTATCCCAAGCCCCCTCTGCATAGTCCCTTCTCCTTTTCTGAATACCACTGATTAAATAATTTGATGAAACTAAACAACGATTTCAAAGCAAACCACTTGTAAGTTGTACATCCTGTTTATCTTTGAACATTTCAACGAAACTTTTCAGGTTGCCCTCATGCGATTAAAAAAAAGATCAGATTCCCATAAACACATGTCTTGGCTTTCTTCATCTAGCAGGTCTTTTAAATTAATTTATCTGCATTTCATTTTCAAACCATAGTTCCTAAATGTCAACATTTAAAGATCACAATGAACATTGGTAGCCTTAAACTAAGATATTAATGTAAAATGATTTAACTCTCTGAAAACTTTATGTACACATTTCAGTGATTGCTTATCTCTTGTCACTGTGAATGCATTTACCAATCTCTGAACTGCTGAAAAAAGTTTCATTCTTCCTTGTTTTCAGGTTTTAGTGTTGGCAGTTGCAGTAACTCCACTGCTGCCTTGTCAAGACTAGCTAGTTTACTATGGACAAAGCATTAAACCTGAAATATTTGTGATTTGTATAACTCCAGAGTTTAATGTGGGAAAGTGTGAGGTCATCCACTTTGATAGGAAGAATAAAAAGGCAGATTATTATTTAGATGGAGAAAGACTACAAAATACTGCAGTACAGAGGGACTGTTGTACATGAAACACAAAGGTTAGCATGCAGGTGCAGCAAGTAATTAGGAAGGCAAATGGAATTTTAACATTTATTGCTAGAGGATTAGAGTTTAAAAATAGGGAAGTCTTATTACAACTGTACAAGGTGTTGGTGAGGCCACACCTGGAGTACTGCATACAATTTTTGTCCCCGTATTTAAGGAAGGATATACTAGCATTGGGAGCAGTTCAGAAAACGTTCACTGGGCTGATTCCTGGGATGAAGGGATTGTCTTATCAAGAACGGCTAAACAGGTTAGGCCTTTATTCATTGGAGTTTAGAAGAATGAGAGATGATCTTATTGAAACATATAAGATTCTAAGGGGGCTTGACAGGGTAGATGTTGAGAATATGTTTCCACTAGTGGGGGAATCTCAAACTAGGGGACATAGTGACAGAATAAGGGGTCACACATTTAAAACTGAGAAGCGAAGGAATTTCTTCTCTCAGAGGGTAGTGAATGTCTGGAATTCTCTGCCTCAGAGAGTTGTGGAGGCTAGGTCACTAAATGTAATGGGGAGTCGAGGGTTATGCGGAAAAGGCCTAAAAGAGGAGTTGAGGCCTGAGGCAGATCAGCCATGATCTTATTGAATGGCGGGCAGGCTGCTCCTATTTCTTATGTTCTTATGTACCACACCATTTCAATTCTGTTTTTAGTCTATCATTGACCCTCTTTCCCTGTTAGATTCCATGGAGATCTATTACTCTGCAGCTGAGACATCTGGTTCTATGGGTAGAATTTTTACTCATCTGACCCATAGGGAGCAGGTCTGTCTGAAAGCTGTGGGGAACCTGCAATTTGGGATTCCCCCACATGCTGAGGAGCTTTAAAGCAGAGCCTGGTGGTGATGGTGAGGGAGGGGATCAGGCCTGGTGGTGGTTGGGGGGGGGCGGGTATAGGTTTTTATATGTTGAGTATTTTAATTTAATTTAATTCTTGATTATGTAATTAACTAATTCAAATTAACCTAATCAAATCAAATAAATGTTTGGTTCGTACAAGATATAAGCGTAAGTCAAAGATGGACTCTCGAATAGTAAATGAAAAGAGAAAGTCGATTTTAAAAGGTAAAGGGGTATAGTTATCAATACAAAACAGTTTTTTACAGCTTCAGTCAGGTGATCAGACTGATATGAAGTTGTCGGGTTCCTCAAGTTGTTTCGTTGACAGCAATTCTTTCAAATTCTGCCTTTGGAAACATCCAGCTAGCAAAGATGTCACTCGGAGCCTTCACTTTTATCCCTTAAATTATCAATACCTCATCTCAGACCATGTTTGTGTCATTTCATAATTGGTTAATTTAATCATTGTTTTGTTTTAAGTGGAGTTTGACTGTCTGTGTATATTGTCCATTCAAAGGAACATTGTTTCTTTCATTGTGCCTTTTGCTATGTGACTTTGTATAATTGTCTATTGTTTGGTTTCATCATTGAGATAATCAAGGTCCGAGTGATCTGAGTTTGGCACATCATCCAAAGGGCAGAATCTTACAACAACAAATCAATACTTTTAAACTACAAGCTTTTTAAATATAACCAACCTTAATACAACTACTTGATTATTTTAATATTTCTTCAATTAAAACTTAATTGAGACACATTACTTGGTCAATCATATATTTCTGCCTGGTTGCTAATTATGTAATAAACCTAATTAATACATGTGAGTAATTATTAAACAAAGAATACAAAATGGTTTCAAATTGGCAGTGTTAGTACAAAATGGAGTCTTGACCTTGCTAACTTACTACAGTGAATGTAATATGGAATAAATCTAAAGATAGTTGAGCTACACTAAAGATTTACTGCCTAGACTTATTTACGGGGGGGAGATCGGGGCCTGGTGCTGTTGGGGAGGATCAGGCCCTGGCGGATGTGGGAGGATAGGGGCCTGGCAGAGGTGGAGGCCTTGGAGCCTGGTAATGGTGAGGGAAACTGGGGCCTGGTGCTGGGGCTGGGGATGGGTGGGGGAGAGGTCGGAGGCCTCAGGGGGAAGGTTGTTGGTCTGGGTGTGGGGGTGGGGGGGGTGGTTGAGGTGCGGGGTGGTGCCTGTTCACAGTAGCTTCTCAGGCAGGCACCTTCGATCCAGGAGGTAGGTGTAAACACACTTACTTCCTGAATTCACAAAGTCCTCGCCTCAAGGAAGCTGCTGGGTTTCATATCTGGCCAACAGTTGTTCAGTTTCAAAAACTGCATTGCAATGAATCTCGCAGCCTCATTATCATATTTAAAGTTGCAACCCACTTCCTTGGATCAGGTTAGTCACACTTCTGGTCTCTGTTAAAGCCAGAAATGGGAAGATGGAAGGCGGGTTTCCATTGGGAATCAGATCTTTCTGCATTTAACCCCACACCCACCCCAAGCCCGCCCATTTAAAAATTCTGCCCATATATGCCTGAAGCAGAGGCACACAATTACATTACAGTGATCTCTGCTGGAATCTGTGAAAGGAAAATTAAACAGGGATCCCACTACTACCTACAACAATACTTTGAAAAACAGTCCCTGGAAATGTTTTTTAAAGGGGTCTTGTGAGGAAAACAAGCCTTTCTGGGAAACCACCTGACTTCCAGTTCAATAAACAACAGAGAAGTTTGGACACCTGCAGAAGTTGTTTACAAAGAAGTGACAGGTCCAGATTTATGGAGGTCAAAAGGGTGACCTCTTGTTGATGGTTTTGATTTTGAATTGTTTTGAGTTGGGGGTGAACTGTATAAAAAGGGAGAGAACTTCCAAGGAGAGAAGAGAATTTTTAAGGAAGGATAGAAGATCACAACCCAGCTCAGCTTTCCAGCTCCTGTTAAAGCACCCTGAGAAGTCCATTGTGTCAACTCATCTTGTCTCCTGTCTCTGAAGAAAAGCCTGTGTGGGCCGCACATTGTGGATCCGCCATGATAATAAGCGCGGCAGCTCATTTAAATAGCTGGGGCGGACTACCCTCCCCGATAACGTGGAGGGGGCAGGCTGTCTCCGGCAATGGCATCAACTGCCTGTGCACAGGAGCCTTGCCATTTTTAAAGGGCTTCAAGACCTACCATTTAATTTAAATATTTAAAGACACATTGAATGAAAAAAATTAAAAATGTTATTCTGCCCCTCTCCGACACCCCAATAATAACAGAATTAATTACTTACTCTCTCCCCCTCCAAAATACATACCTTGTCCACCTGCTCTTCCCCCTACTCTCACCAAAGTACATGGACTTTAAACTATAATCCTTCCTACCATGCTTTCTCTCCCCACCAGTGATCCGTCTTGGTTCCCCAGACAGACTGCTGGAGCGTAAATGTAATTAATTCATTAATTTACATGTATTTAAATATGTTAATTGTGGTCCCATCACTGAGCTACACGGGTGCCGCCATGAGGCCTCGCCGGCACCGGCAATATCGGGCTGGGCCCTGCCTTCGTTGGGGTACGTGGCAGCCCTCTCCTGGAGGCATTTTCCATGCCCCCCACCATGACCCCTGAGGTTGGGGTGGGGGGGATCTGTAAAATTCAGCCCCATATCTCATCTGCTGTTTCTTCAAGAATGAGCAGGTATTCAGCCCAAGTATTTTTTGGCTGTAATAGAGCTCTAAAATGCAAATCCCTTTATTTTTCTGCTTAACTGGTGTATGTGTGTGTGTGTACGTGTGTGTGTGAGTATGAGGGGATAAAATAAAAAGGAAATTTTAATATTTCAATCTGTGTGTTAATGCTTTACTTCATTACTGGTTAAGACTTGTTTTATAATAAACTGATAATGTTATTGTTTATTAAAGAAACCTGGCTGGTGTGTTTTATTCTGGGGTAAAAATAGAGTCTATGATTGACCGTATCGGTAAGTGGGAAAAAATGTAAATATATGTTGTGACCTGTGGAGATGTGGAACTAGAATAAACAGTGCACTGCTCCTGCCTTGGTCGTAACATTAGCAAAATTGGAGAACTGTTAACTGTTTGCATCCATTTGATTTAAATTTGCCTTTGTAATGTAATTTATTTATTTTACCTCTTCTGTTAGTTTTTCTGCCTCATCATTTCTTTTCAACCATCTTCACTGCTCAAACTGTCATTCACATTCTTCACTACTTTCAGCGTTACTCACAAATTGGGAACTAACCTGGTTTAAGCATGTGTAATTTCTGAGAAGTTGTATCGATGACTCTCAAATTTTATTGAAAAATGTTAGAGAACATATTAAACCAAACTGACAAACCACATCCTCAGCCTTTGTTATATATATAGACAGAAGGTTCATTACCCTACTGCTCACAAATTGACTGCAACAATGGTATTTCAGGCTTTGTTCAGCTCTGCGATGATTATTTATTTCCTAACACCAGGCAGTAAGTACACCTAAGTATCTTGAGCCTACTTTTATTGATAGGAATTGTTAATTTATATATACATGGATTTGTATTTTGGACGCACAGAAGCTTCCAATTAGATATAGGATATTAAAAAGCATAAATGCTATAAGGCTGTAATGAAAATCAAAGGGGGAATTTTAACTCTCTTTGATCAGCAGAAAATGGAAGAGGGGGGTGCTGTTAAAATGGAGCATCTCCATTTCCCATTCTCTTCCCACTAATTCCCTATTTTAATGCCTTGGTTCGCCACTGAATGAAGTTTCGGCCAGACTGTGGCTTAATAAATGTAAGCTGGGGTCCCATGATCTGCACAGAATCCTGAAAGTAATTTAAGCTGCAGTCACCCCAACTGGTAGAGCAGTCGGGAAGGCAGGGCATCCTCTGAGCTATGTTCGAAAAATTTCCTCACTGGGGCCAGGCGGAGCAGGAGTGCTCCTCTGAGCCCGACAAGGAAAGTTAAGGCTTCTGGTGCCCTGGGGTCTCTGCCCTCACTGCTCCCTGCCCCCTCACCACATTCTGGCTGTCAAACCCTTGCAACCCGTCTTCCAACCTGGACATATCTTGTTGCCAGAAGGTTTCTCTTTACTACAGCAGGAGGCTTCTGGACCACCTGATCTTCTTCCCTCGCTCCCCACCCTCGAGTGTCCACTTTCTACCCAAAATGAGGGAGCAGCGGTGTCCGGAGGGTGTCCGGAGGCAAAGGCACTGATCAACTGAACTGTTCCTTTCTGAATGGTGTTGAGTATTCTGTCACGGTCCTGACTTTAGTCTTGCAGATGGTGGAGAAGCTCTGAGACAGTCAAAACTACCCCTCAGTGTGTATGTGAAGAATGCCACCGGAGCAAACTCCTATAGTGGCTTTCAGCTGCACTTTAGCAAGACTTTGAATGTTCAGGAGAGGTGGGAGGAAGAGAAACATATCTCTTTGGCTGCAATCCGAAAGGTCTCGAGGCCAGCATCACGATATAAGTTAAAGTACAGTTTTGCCTTTTCTATAAAGAAGTACAAGTGGATGGAGTTTCCGCCACCCATTTGTATCAGATCTTAAGTAGTCTTACCGGTGATCCTTAAAGGGAATGCTGAAGGCCAGTGAGAAACAGCCCCAAACTATGAAAATGTCTATAATTTTTGGAGTTGGAAGGAGCAGGGGTTCTCATAATGGCTGCACAAAGCAATTGGCAGCTGTTGCCAGCCCAGGGCTCGTCCCCTCTGAGGATTGTTTACCCCACTGCCCACACCCAGGACCTACCTGAGGACTGCTGCCAGGCCAGGGCTTGTCCCCTCTCAGGATTGTCTCCCTCCCAGGACCTACCAGTTGGTCACTACCAGCATTACAGCCAGCCCAGATTGCTGCAGATAGAATCTGAGAGCTCCTTCCCAAAGTCCGATTGGTGTCTGCAGATCTCCGGTTCTACTGAGATGAGGTCCAATGTCAAATTTCAGGTGCAAGTCCAATTTATAGTTTTCAGAGACCGCCAGCTATCAAACAATTAGTGATTCTGGCCAGACTCAATACACTTCATCCCTTGTAGTATTCTCTATATCAGTTAAATTTCTGCTCACATGCAATACCCTCTCTCTGTTTCCTTTTTCAGACGACTGTGTAGAAATCATTGGGGGTACAGATGTTAGAGCTCATTCCAAACCTTACATGGCATCAATCCAGGTTAATGGAAAGCATGTGTGTGGAGGAATATTAATCAAGCCAGCATGGATATTGACTGCAGCACATTGCAATCTGTAAGTTATAAATACTGTATCTAAGTGTATGGACTATTTTCAGAGTAGTTTACTGTTTTGTATCTTTTCCCTTTAATGCAATCAGTCAAGGTGTTCATAGTCTTTGCTGATCTATAAGTGCTTTATCTCTTCTGCCCGCCAGTCTATTGTTGGCATTTCTCATACTCATTGTAACTTTACACACAAAACAGCGAACAGCTCACTGAACAAATCAATTGTAATTGATCTAAAGAGGGCGCCATTGTCTCTTACTGTTTACAGGCTTCTAAGGAATTTCTTTTTAACCCCTTCTTTCATGTTTTTTATTTTATTTCACCGTGCTGCTTTCCTCTCCCCAGAAAATATTTTTAGGACCCTGGGCTTTGCCCACCAGCAAAACCCATACTGAGATCAACCTTGGGATGATTTCCCCGTGGGTAACCTTCTCTGTGCCATTGAGGATCCCTGTCAACTTTGTTATGCGGATTTGTAGACTCATTCCACTGACAACTGCTCTCTTCATGGCATTTAAAGTTTCAGCAGCCCTCAACATATATGCTCCACATCCTCCGAGGTCACAATAGGGTGTCTGTGCCAGGGAGCTGTTAGGGTGTGCATTGCATAGGTAATGGACATCCTCTTTCATACACTAGCCGATTTTCTCTATGTGGGCATCAACTCAAAGCAGCAGAGGTACAGAGCCAGCGATTTAGAATCATAGGAAATACCACACAGAAGGAGGCCATACGACCCATTGTGCCCTGCCTATGCTATCCTTCTATTAAATAGCTTTATTCCTCACATGGCAGGGTACCTTGATGGCATGCACATTCCACTGAAAGTACCAACTGAGCAGCCGCTGACATATATGCATAGTAAATGATGCGATTCCCAGGGCATCCAACTTGCTTGTGATTCAAACCTCATGTCCGCATTCACTGCTGCAAGGGGCTTTGGCGGTCAGATGCTGCAGGACATCTTCACTGGCTGATCAACTGCAGTGGCAGTATCTCAGTCTTATCTTCCCCTACCCACTCTCCCATATGCCACCACAGCAGACCCCTTTGGCACAACAGGGCTTTGCTTCTAAGCTTCACCTGAGTAAAAAAAAACAAAGCAAATGAGTGCTCCCTTTCTTGAAAGGCTATGAGGATCATAAGTGGCACAGTACAAGATACTTGCATAGTGTATTTCAAGCAATACATTTCTATTGTAGGAAAATGTGTCCAAATTATAAGACATCCTACTCTTTCTTAACTGTGCTCCCCCCTCGTGCCTAACTATGCCTTCCTACTGCCTGTCCTTGTGCTGCATTTAAGTGTTCCCTGAAGGCCTGTAGTATTAGCTGGAAGGTTGCTCCTGTTGTACTAAAGGGTGATGGAATTAAGTTGACCCTTGACTCATGGCAGCTGGCTTCTGGCAGTGAGCTGCTGTAAGGTGCTCCTAGGTGGTCTGGTCTTGCTCACCACTATACACTGCCATTGTATTCTGAGGGGGGACTGAGAGACGGCAGTATTGGGCACAAAGACTCAAGCTGCTGACATTCCACCGGGCCCTGGATCTGCAGCCCACTGATCAATTGGATGGCTGGCCTAATGGCAGCCCTGGATATTCAGTATGCTGTGATGGACTGTTCTAGAAATAGGAGTGGTTGTACTTGTCATAATTCAAGAATATAAATTAGTAAATTCCTAGCCAGCCCAAGAGCAGCTGTTATTATGGAGATCATAAACATGAATGAATGAATTCAATTTTTCGAAATGGGTTTGCTGCAATTGAAATAATTTGGAATCAGTTTTGATTTTATGAAGGCATTCTGATGTAGATAATGTATTAACCTGTTTATGTCTTTACATCTTTTAATATCATATATAGTGCTTTTAAATTCCACAAAGCTCAGGTGGTTCTTGGAATAGATTCACTGAGCAAAATGAAATCAGCACAAATACTCATGGTGAAGCAGATATATCCTCATCTTTGCTTTGACATGGAAAGCAAAGAAAATGACATCATGCTGCTCCAAGTATGTGATTTTGAATTCATTATTTCTATACGCACTCACATTGTATTATGATGCAAATAGAGCAAACTATGTTCTCCTCGAAACTACAAGATCATTTTCAATCCCTTTATTTCATTGCCACTATTCCTTGTCTCCTTCTTAAGGGCATAATAAGTCATTGGATAATGTGCCTAGTTACATGAGAGTCCAAAGCCACAATTTATTCTCTATATTTTCCACATGATGAATACTTGCACAAGATATCCTATTCAAATTAATTCCTAATGCATAGTTACATACTTAAATCAATTCTTCTATGCTGCTTTGCATATCCCTCTGATTTTTCATTGTTACTAATATAGTTAACTCAATATTTTGTGCTGCTTGAATCAGAAGCAATATTGCGATTGGCTGCAGTAACCAAAAGGTCTCCAGCCCTGAAGCTTCAGTGCACAATCCAAAGAGAAAAGGGAGGCATTTACCTTTTTAGGCTCTCCATGTCCTTGTTGCTTGCTCCTCTCCAATCCTCCCATCCACTCCGAGGGGCCACTTCTCTTGAGTGCATTTTCTAATAGGCGCCTGCCTGGCTTTGAGACAGAGAAACGCCATGGAAAATGCTGTGATGTCCTTCCCATCTCATTTACATAGCTCTTACAGGTTTTTGCCTGCTGTGAGTGCAAGATCTTCACCACTGAAAAAATCCATGCCAATGCAAATTGGATGGAGTCCCAGAGTCACGTGCTTGTGCTCCATTTTCCTTTGATGTGCACCCAGAAATAAATATCACACAAGGAAAAAAAATGGCTGTCTTTAAGTTGTACTCATGAGCAAACTCTTGGACAGGTCATACAAAGATTTCTAATCATGAGGGAAGAAGGTCTAATTAGATTTTATTCCTTCATAGGCAAATATTTACGGCAGTAAAGATAAGTTAATCTGCCAAAGTTTCATGTTCATATTTATATAGGGTTAGATAAAATTGAATCAAAGATGCAGAAAAAGTATCATATACAAGTTGTTATAATTTGTATAATCAATAAGGTAAAATTATTTAAGAAAATAAACAAAAGCAAAGCAGTGCAAAAAATGGAAATCTGAAACAAAAACAGAAAATTCTGGAAAGACTCGGCAGGTCAGGTAGCATCTGTGGAGGGAACAGAACTGGTGAATACTACAGATGAACAGCAGTTAAAATTGGGTGTTTTTTCCATTCTCCTTCCCTTGGTTCTGTTCCATTTAAAATGCTGCTCATCCAGTTCTCATGGAGGATCCACACCTTAACTTGTCTGATCAGTCCATAGCATAGCTCCAGACCTGTCAGTGTTTCTTCATGTCATATTAAAGTATATACAAGATAATAATACATTTCAGAGATTCTTGGTATGAGAAAGAAGACATAGCCATTTCCTTTATTTATTACAGCTGTTTTCTGAGGCAAAACTTGACAAGTTTGTGAATCTCCTATCTCTGCCTAAAAAAGACTTGTATATGAAAGATGGAACTGTCTGCACGGTTGCAGGATGGGGAATAACAGATGTAATGTCAGACAAGCTACCTGACAATCTTAAGGAAGTAAATGTGACCATCATAAACAGTGCAACGTGCAACAGTCAGAAGTATTACAACAAAAACCCTTTAATAACCCGGAACATGCTCTGTGCTGGTGACAAAAATGGTGGAAAAGATGCATGCAGAGTAAGTTGGATTGTGTAAAAAAATGGTTGCAGTATCTGAGCAGAACAATTAGACTTTGTTATTTTAGTTAGTGAAGTGCTGTATAAAATCTATCTCATGCTTTATAATCAATCTGTGCTGGAGCTATTAAAAGGTTTAATTAATTTAATCTATTCACACATTTAGTTAATATGATATAATTAAATTTTCTTTTAAAGGGCTATCAGTGCATTGTGAATATGTGAAATATAAATGTCCTAATATTTTCATTTTTATGGACCCGATATTCCTCTCCGATAATGTGTGGAAAACGTTCAATTCCCAGGTTGAAAGGAGAGGGAAAGAAGTGGAGATTTATGACACCAGGAACTGGAGTTTCAGCAACAATAATAATTTGTATTTCTAGAACGATAGAACCACAGAAACATTAAGGCACAGAAGGAGGCCATTCAGCCTGTTGTGTCTGTGCTGGCCGAAAAATCTAGCCGCCCAATCTAATCCCATTTTCCAGCACCTGGTCCATAGCCTCGCAGGTTACAGCACTTCAGGTACATGTCCAGGTACCTTTTAAATGCATTGAGGGTTTCTGCTCCACCACCATTGCTGGCAGTGAATTCCAGACACCTACCATCCTCTGGGTGAAAAACTGTTTCCTCATGTCCCCTCTAATCCTTCTACCAATCACCTTAAATCTCTGCCCCCTGGTAATTGATCTCTCCACTAGGGGAAACAGGTCCTTCCTCTCGACTCTATCTAGGCCCCTCATAATTTTGTACACCTCAATTAAGTTACCCCTCAGCCTCCTCTGTTCTAAGGAAAACAACCCTAGTCTATCCAATCTTTCCTCATAGCTGCAACTTTCAAGCCGTGGCAACATCTTGTAAATCTGCTCTGTACTCTCCCCAGAGCAATTATGTCTTTCCTGTAATGTAGTGACCAGAACTGTACACAATACCCCAGCTGCGGCCTAATCAGCATTTTATACAGTTCCAGCATTACAACCCTACCTCGGCCAATAAAATAAAGCATTCTTCATCATTCTATCTACCTGTCCTGCCACCTTCAGGGGACATGTGGACATGGACTCCAAAGTCTCTCACTTCTTTGACCCCTCTCAATATCCTTCTGTTATATAACATCTTTAACATAGAAAGAGTCCCAAGACACTTTGCAGAAGCATAATCATCCAAAAATGGATGCCGAGCCAAAAAAAGAGATATTAGGAATGACTGACTAAAGGTTTGGTAAAAGGGAAAAGTTCAAAGGAAGATTTTAAAGGAAGAAAGAGAGATAGAAAGGCAGAGAGGTTTAGGGAGGGAATTCTACAGAACAGGGCCTGGATAGCTGAAGGCACAGATACCAATGATGAGACAAAAAAGTGGGAGATGCCCAAGTTGGGAGGTGGGGGGCATTTGGGGGAAGGATAGTTGTTGTTGTAGTGGTGAAAATGATTACAGAGTAAGAGAACACCGAGGCCTTAAAGGGATGAGAAATTCAAATTTCAGGGCTTTTCCCGTCTTTTAAATCCTCACCTGTCTCATCTTCCCACTGCATCCCTGAAATATTGCGACTGGTCACTCGTGGGCTTCAACTTGGCAGTGTAACCCCTGCTGGGAGCATACCGCAGTTGGTTGATGAAGTCCAACCCAGGAGCCTAGATTGTTACAGTGTCAGAAGGATGAATAGAAGTCCTGCCCTCCAGGAACACTGCTGTTAAGGGGGGAATCTAGTCCCCAGTCTTATCTTTTTTGAACTCAAATTCTTAGGGCTCCCTATAAAGAAGGGCGTCACCCCTCAGATTGGAGAATCTGACAGGGGCAGGCAGAAGGCCAAGGTGACCTAAAACTGTGGCCTTTCCTTCCCATAGGAACCTATTAGATCCTTGGGTTGCTTTTGGACAGCAACCAGAAGGCTCTGAAGATGATGGACTTTATCATTGTTCCAGGTCTCTGAGCCTTTCTAACCGAAATTGTGAACACGTCCGACTTGCACCTGGCAACAGAACTTTCCTGGGAATATTTTGGAGCCATGCTAATGCCTGAACCTGTGAGGTTAGGTAGATTCAGGATAAGTCCAGCACAGCGCGTGGATCTCCCATTTTAAATGCAATAACGTTCTTCAATGGTTCACAATGTCTGTAAAGAGTACAGTTGGCCTCGGGATGTTCCAGTTTCAGGATAGAGCTGTTGAAATTATTCTAGGAAGGAAGGCAGAGGAGGGAAGCCCCTTTGGGATGAAACAAAGGACCCAAATTGCTCAAGGAGAATGGAAGGAAGTGGCATTCACTGTGATTGCCAACAGCAGCAGCCAATACACCTGGAAACAGTACTAGGAAAAAGTTCAATGAACTTCCGAGGTGAACCAAGGTGGGAGAGCCCATTATTACCTTCTATTAATGCAACTTGCAAAGCAAATATATTGCATGAAACAAAGCCACTCAGAAAAATGAGCTACCTATAGTGATCCAGTTCATGTTGATAATAGAAAATATGATAGTGGGAGAACGTCAAGAAGATAATCAGTGTCTGTGTTTCCAATGTTGTAATACCTCTTTATTGTACATCAGTTGGGTTTTAATTGTATTCAGATGGTGGGTATTAATTGGGGACTCACCTGTGCTCATATATATAGAAACAGACTGAAAGAGGGTTGGATGTTGGTTGGAGGTGCATGATATGCAGTGTGTGTCCCTGTAAATAAAAGTTTATAAGTGTATAAAGACTAGGCTCCAATGTTCAATCCTTCACCATCTGGCTACCTGAGTTCTAACAACACTGTCTCGGGATTCCGAAGACTGTAACAGTTGGATCAAGTTTCTGTTTGTGATTTGTATATTATTCATCTCCCCAATCTGAAATGTGTTAGCTGTTGCAAGATAACTCTTAGTCCTTGTATATAATCTGTACAACCTCCAGGAAATATCAAGTTATAACTGCTTAATAAGGCTTATGTGTTAAAACATTTAACAGTTTAATTAAAACACGAGTGTTAATGTGTGTTCTGTCGTTTTAGAATAGCCAATTTTTCTTGTTGTTTCAGGGGGACTCAGGTGGACCGCTGATATGTAAGAATGAGCTCAGAGGTATTGTATCTCATGGGAAAGAATGTGGACTTCCCAGAAAACCTGGCATTTATACAAAGATCACATGGAAGTATATTGCATGGATTCAGGAAATAACAGCTTAAACCTTATAACAAAATGTTTAGATTATATTGCGTTTTACACATTATATTTTACCTTTTTGGATTGCTGAACCTTGGGCAGCAAATGAAATGGCGTTTACATTTTAAATTTGCATTTGTTGAGTTTTTTAAGTTACTGTAATTGTGAAACTCAAAATAGCTTTTCCATATCCCTTGCTCAAAGCTCCGACAAGTCATGCAATGGAACTTAAAATAATGTAGTTTGCATATACATCTGACAAATGTATTGAGAATTATCACAGCTGTATCGTTGAATTGTCCAAATACTTATAGGTGTTTTGTTTGAATATTAAAATAAAACTTAATATTTTCAAGCATAAAAATTAAACTCTCTTGTGCTCCAATAAATAAATGCTCGTATCTTGTGTTTTATTGATTTGAAGTGTCAACTTAACTGAGTTAGTTGCACACTCATCTCTGAATCAGAACATTGTGGATTCAATCCCTGCTCCAGGATTTGAGACAATAACCTAAGGAGTACTAAGGAGTTCTGCATTGTTGGAGGTGTCATTTTTACAACCATGCAAAACTGACAAACAGGAAAAGACCAGCTGATCTATCAAGCCTGCTTTATTCAGAATGGCTGGAACATCATGAGTAAACATTTCCTGAAACTGGCCACAGCCACGTAATATTTTGGAAGAGGCCAATAGGGGGAAAAAAATATTCTGAAACATTCCTCACTCTTGTCTAGGAGATTGGATGAACTACGGGTCATCAAAAAAGACACTTACCTTCTATATGATGCGATCTGTGCTCCAGTCAGGAACTGGTCCAGCTTCCACTTGAAGCCATACACAGAGTTAGGACTGACCACAGCAGTCAGCAATGCTAGTCTCTGGGAAAAGAAGAACCGCCTAACATTCTGTCTATTCCTCCTGATGCAACCAGTTGAGATAGGGGTCTAGGGGGTCCCTCTCAGCCTTGCCTGGTCTAATCGTAACAGTGTTTAACTTTAAAAACACTGTTTTTAGCTCCCCCTCAGGGAATCCTTGTTCACTGCTTTCCAATAGTAAGGCAAAGAAATCAGACAAGTTTTCTTAGATTTAACAAGAAAGGTGGATGTTTATTAATCTTAAACTCTAATTCGGTTAACGACGATGAATACGCGACCCAGCCACACTAGCATGCATACGCGATAAACACATACACAGATACACACAAAAAAAGTAGGAAGAATAAAGGGGAAAAGTTTGAGGCAATATCTAATGGTTATTTACGGTCCTTTGAGTTCAATGTGGAGTCTTTGGTTGCCGATAGGTCTTGCTGTTCATTGGGGCCCAGAGCACACTTTAACTTGTTTCGATGTAGGAATCTTTTCTCTCTTGAGGTTTATGTGACTTCAGTGGGTCCGGAGGTTTGTGAGAAAGCAAGAGACAGCCAGGCATGACAGAGGCTGCCTTGTTCCAGGTTCAGTTACAATCTGCAGTCTGACCAAACTGTCCTGTGAGCACAATTCAAACCTTCAAGTTGGGCAGCAGGTAACTAAGTTTTTTCAACAAACCCTCCTGCTTCTTTTGTGGATTCCAAAGCTCTCAGTGGGGGGGCGGGAGGGGGAGGGAGGGGGGTGTAGTGCTGTCTCCCACCCCAACAAGATGTGCATCACCATGGCCCAGCTCAATCTCTGTTAATTGAATTAGTGAGCAATTCTTTTGTCTCCCCAAGCACTATCTCTTAGCATGCAAATGTTCTCCAGCCAAGTGTCAGGTGGTCTCTTGTAAAACAAGTCATTTCTCCACTCCAGCAATAGTTTAAAATTAATGTGCATATGATGAAATTAATATGCCTCATTCTTGGCGGTTGAGGGTTCTTCATGACACTACCCTTACATAGTTCAAACTAGAGTCCTCTGGGGTTTTCCCACTCTGTCAAAACACAATAATCTATCAATAGGCACACGATCCAGCTCTTTAATTATTTTATAGACCTCTATCAGGTTGCCTCTAAGCCTGCTCTGCTGTAAAACAAATAAACCCAGATCCTTAAGCCTATCTAAGCAGCTAAGGTTCTTTACAACAACAATTTGTATTGATTATAGCACCTTTAACCCAGTACAGCATTGCAAGGCACTTCACAAGAAGGTTACCAAACAATATTTTTTGTTAGAAGTGTAACAAGAAAAGTGTAGGATTTGAGCCAGTAATACAAAACTGAAGAATAAAACACAACAGTACCATTGGAGTTCAGAGGGTAAATCAAGAATATTGTCACCCTTTGTTGGACATAAAGCAATGTGGCATATGCACATTGAAAACTGAAGTGTTCCTAGTCTTTTGAAAAGGAGGCTCATCATTAATCTGTACAAGAACACACAGAGCTAAGTTTTTTTTGACAACAGTACAATTTACTATATTTTCAAAAAACATAGGCAGATTACATTAAAATGGCTGTTGTGCTGATTTATTTATAACCAAGTAACAAATTAATTTAAGTCCTGAAATATATGCACCCATTTAAGAAAAATCCCAAACTGTGTCAAATATTAACCTCTCATCATGATGTTTGGTCATGCTTTTTATTGTGACATTCTTGACTGAAATGCACATGTAACCAGCTACAATGCAAAATCCAAGGTGCACATTTTCAGTGAGACTGTAGCTGCAGGCTATTCAGAGGTGTTGTAGCTCCACTATCCTCTGTGATATATTGAGTAACGCCACAGGAGATCTATTTGCATTTTTAAAACTAAACGCGCTGTGGCCCGAGCCATTTTACGTTTTATCTGGAGATCCAAAATGGACTGGGTCTGGAGGGTCACGATGTTCAAACCTCTGGATAAGGGTGGGAAAAATGTACCCAAAGTCGCCCTCATCCTGATGACCACCTTCGTGCGCGGCTGCATCAAACTGTGCGTAGAGCCCCATACGCAAACACCAAGTGTCACTACGTGCTGAGGTTCTATCTGTCCCCGGTGTTGCGAAGGATGGGTCTGGTCACATTGCCCATGGAACTCTCCATCCAGTTGGACCGTGCCATACCACCTATCCTTCGTGGAAAAGTTTCTGCGGAAAAACACCTTTGACCAGCAATCCATCAGGTAGTGGTCTACACGCAATGTCCTCAAGGCCCTACGGAAAAAGGAAATGGTGGATCCTGTCAGATGGTTCCCCGAGCAGACTGCCAAAGTCCTGCCTGATATGAAAAAAATACGAAGATGAAGAAAGACTTGAAAAAATGTATGGTTTTCTCATCAGAGCAAATTACAAGGTGACATAGCTAGGCATTCTTCCAATTCTGAAGGGATGAGGCAAGGTAGTTTAAGAATCTAGAATGAGGGACTGTGATCAAAGATTAAATTCAGGAGATTTAGAATAAAGAGTAAGTAAAATTTATTTACAGAGCATTAAGAGGCTGTGGAAATTACTTCCAGGGTTCCATTCCCAGCATATCCAGCTCAATTACAATGCAAAATCTCATCTGCTGTGTGTCTGCCCAATCTACCAGCCTGTCTATGTCCTCTTGAAGTCTATCACTATCCTCCTCACAGTTCAGAATACATCTGAGATTTATGCCATCTGCAAACTTTAAATTCATGCCCTGCACACCCAAATATAGATCATTAATATAGATCAAGAAAAGCAGTGGTCCTAATACTGACCCCTGGGGAACTTCACTGTATACTCTCCTCTAATCCAAAAAATAACCGTTCACCACTACTCTGTTTCCTGTTACTCAGCCACCTTCGTATCTATGCTGCCACCTGTCCATTTTATTTCATGGGCTTTAACTTTACTGACAAGCTTATTATGTGGCACTTTGGCCTTTGGAAGTCCATATACACCACATCAACCGCATTGCCCTCATCAACCCTCCTCTGGTACCTCATCAAAAAACATGAGCAACTTTGTTAAACACGGTTTGCCTTTAACAAATCCATGCTGGCTTTCCTTAATAAATCCACGTTTGTCCAAGTGACGATTAATTTTGACCTAGATGATTGATTCTAAAATCTTTCCCACCACTGAGGTTAAATTGACTGGTGTGTAATTGCTGGGTTTTTTTGAACAAGTGTGTAACATTTGCAATTCTCCAGTCCTCTGACACCACTCCTTTATCTCAGGAGGATTGGAAGATTATGGCCAGTGCCTCGACAATTTCCTCCTTTACTTTCCTCAGTATCCTTGTATGCATCTCATCCAGCCCTGGTGACTTATCAACTTTTAAGTACAGCTAGCCTTTCTCATACCTCCTTTACCAATATTTAGCTTATTTGGTGTCTCAATTACCTCCTGTTTTGCTATGACATTAGCAACATCTTACTTGGTAAAGACAGATGTAAAGTTCTCATTTAGTGATGCAGTCATGCCCTCTGCCTCCATGCGTAAATCCCTATTTGCTACATTATTGGCCCGAACCCTCCTTTTATCAGCTTTTAACTATTAATATATCTAAAAAAAAATTGGATTCCTTTTTATGTTAGCTACCAGTCTTTTCTCATACTGTCTTTTTGCTTTTCTTATTTCTTTTTTCACTTCCCCTCTGAACTTTCTATATTCAGCCTGATTCTCAGTTGTATTATCAGCCTGACATCACTCATATGCACCCTTTTTCTGCTTCATCTCACTCTCTATCTCTTTGTCATCCAGGGAACTCTGGCTTTGTTAGTCCTACCTTTTCCCCTTGTGGGAATGCACCTTGACTGTACCGAAATCATCTCCTCTTTAAAGGCAGCCCATTGTTGGGTTACAGTTTTTCCTGCCAATCTTTGATTCCAATTTACCTGAGACAGATCTGTTCTCAGCCCATTGAAATTGGCCCTCCCCCAATTAATTATTTTTACTCTGGATTACTCCTTGTCCTTTTCCAGAGCTAATCTAAACCTTATGACACTATGATCACTATCGCCAAAATGTTCCCCTACTGACACTTGAGCCACTTGACCCACCTTATTCCTTAGAAACAAATCCAACAATGCCTCCTTTCTTGTTGGGTTGGAAACTTATTGATCAAGAAAACTCTCCTGAACATACTTCAAATACTCCTCCCCCTTACTGCCCTTTACACTATTATTATCCTAGCCTATATGAAGATAATTAAAGGCCCGCATTATAACTACTCTCTCTGTAATTTCCTTGCATCTTGTTCCTTTATATCTTTCCCACTATTGGGTGCCCTACAGAATAGTGTAATTGTACCTCTATTGTTTCTATAGTACTGAATGACACCTGAAAATGAATGAAAACAATTAACTGAAGAGCATTTATGCACAACAAGTGCATAAATTACTGAATAAAATAGAATGGAAGTGTGTGCTGGTGGGATTTGTTAAAACTCTGACAAAACTTAGAATGATAGCAGAATGACTCAAATGTCATATCTGGCTGCAAATGGTAAACCCTAGGCTCATGACTCATAAGAAAACTTAATGTCCTATTGATGGAAAGCTATATGTGGTTTTTCTGGGTGAAAGAAATGGGTGGTTATTTACTTATCAGTTGTATGTTTTTCAGCTTTGATGCAACAAATTGCTCTCATTGACTATGATTAATGCTTATGGTTTCAGTCAATGACTTGCAGAATCATTCCTTCCAAAAGATGCCCTTTAGCCAGATATTACTAAAGAAACATTTGCTTTGAAAACGTTTCATTCATTGAAAAAAAATGAGCATATCTACTTTTCTGTTGTAGAAAGCTAAAGGTAATAATGAAATGCAGCTATATAAAATTCTAAAATCAACAATGAAAGAAGCTTTAAAACAACTTAACGTCGCTCATTGCAATTCATTTCACCCTGTTTAGCTCACTCAATGTTATTAGATTAGGTCTTAGTGCAGCTTTGAAATTAGAGAGTGTCATTCTTTTAGTGAGTCTGATCAGTAGTATATCTCACTGCTTGACTTTAGGCATGTTCTAAGTATAACTGTGGTATGACTTGGCAGTCTTGGTGACTGCTTGATACTCACATACCTTGCAGCAAAAGTATATGATCTTGTCTTATATCATATTCCAGCTTTCTGCCATCATTTTCTTTATTTGGAGAATAGCTCAAGTTCAGTTAAGATTATCCCTGACTGACTCTACACACTCACATTCAGCATATGAGCATTTCAATTGAATAAGAAATTGATGCCAAGCAAAGGACAACTTCAATTTTTCTGCTTTAACTAGAGTTCATCAGCCCTTATCAACATGAGAAAAACTGAATATGAATAGCGACCTGTACTACCAGTAAAGTAAGTCTGAGACTGTCATGTTGAACCTGTATCCTGCTCTGAAAAATGAATCCTGAATACTGCATTTGGTTTTGATGACCAAACAACAAAGGAAAATCCAAGCCCTGGAAGGGGTGCAGAGATGACCCATGAGTCTAATCCCAAAAGCCAAAGGACTGAATCATGCGAAACGTTTAGAAAACCCTTCAGCCTTAAAGAGAGGAAGAAGAAAGGGATCTGGCAGAGGAATATACAATAGCAAGTGGAAAAGAAGAACTCCATTCAGAAAACTTTTTAAATTAAACCACCACAGCAGTACATGATGATTTAATACAATTCAGGACTGATATCAGGAAGCACCTTTGCATAGGTACTGAGGAATACCTGGGTAAGGTTATTCAACAGGCAATTGGACAGTGTGATCGTGAAAAAATATCTCTCAATGGAAGGGTAGGCAGGATTGGTCAAATGACTTCACTCACCTGTACTTTATGCTTTTTATGATCAGATTTAAACAATAAGCTCTTTTACAGTTGTGAAAATGATTCAGTACTTTAATTGTCTTGCCTACTCCAAAAACCAAGCACTAGCAATAAATGTTGAGTTAGTACTAATCATAACATTGCAGGTTTATCACTCATCAACTTTTCTCTGCCAGATATTATAAACAATGTAACAATTATTTTAAATGATCTTTTAAAACTGATTTATCTAGAAATATACAAAGTACAAAGATGTTGCACTTGAGTCTTTTCCACTATTCATTTAGATTATTGCTGATGTGTACCTCAACTCTACTAATCCATCTTTGATCCATATCCCTTGATACACTCACCTAACAAAAATCTATCAGTCTCAGTTTTGAAAATTTCAATTGATCCAGCTTTTTGGAGGTGAGAGAAAGCCAGAATTTCCATAAATTTTTAATGTGAAAAAATACTTCATGAATTCACTCCTAAGTGGCCTAGCTCTAATTTTCAGATTATGCCTCCTTGTTCTGAATTCCCCCACCAGAAGAAATAGTTTTTCAGTACCTACTCTACTGAATCGCTATCATTTTATCCACCTTTCAATCTTCTAAACTTATCTGGCTGTAAGTAGTCACCTCTTCACATGTAAGCCTTAGAAAGGAAGAATTTGAATTTATATAGCACCTTTCACGACTTCAGGATGTTCCAAAGTGCTTCATAATATTGTTCAGAACAATAGGACAGTTCCTCTGCTCTGCTTTGAATAGTGCCATTGGACATCACATGTCCACTTGTGAGGGCAGACAGAGCATCCGCTCAATGTTTCATCCAAAAGATGGAACCCCAGACAGTGCAGCACTCCATCAGATTAAGGCTACCACAGAGACTATGTTGACATCTAACTGAGCCGAGGCGAATATTCAATAGTGCGAGGCATTGGAGCTGGGCATGATTCTGATCCCATCTGGCATCCATATATTACAAATTGCAAGAGGATTTGTTGGATAGTATCAGAAACAGAAACCTTAGAGAGATTCCATCGTATCGTTATTTATTGGCTGTAAACACATGCCAGCTAACTCACCACAGACCACATAAAAACTTGGCACCTACTTAGTCATAGATTTTGTCATTTATTCCCTGACTAGATTCTTGACACTGCTTCTTCTTTCTACCTTAATATACGCACATGAACAAAAGTTTGACACAAAGATGTAGAAGAATATCACTTAAAATAATTCTGCATACTTCTGTTTAGTGATATCATTATTTCTGTTAGGGCTGTCTCTATTTGAAAGTAAACCACATTAAAGTGGTACATTCCATTAATACTTTCTCAGATTTAGTCAGCTCCCATTTATTGCATTATTTAATTTGCATATGCTATGGGATCCTACTAATATGGTATATGTGTCATCAGAGTTATTGCATTGAAATATTCAAATTATATATAAAACGATAGATTCCAAAATTTAAAAGAATCCTCAGTGAAACCACAGTTTCCTGTTACTGCTGCCATAACATTTGTTACAATACTCGGGTCAGCTTTGGGTGTTGTCATGTGGCTTCCCATAAATGGAATTAATTTACAATAGAAAGGATTCAACTCCTTAGAGATGACATCAAAGTGAATAAACCACATCCCTTTGTGTTATTATAAATTGCATGAGATCTTTCATTGTAATCACAAGAGAAGCTACAATGAAATCATTGCAACATACTTTGTTCGTTTCTTTGATTGCCGTTTCCCTAACTCCAACCTGTAAGTAACAAAATAAGGAAATTTTATATTTAGTACATTTATATTAGGTTTTATTGTAATAATATTTGAGTGGTAATATGTATATCTTAAGTACTTTTATCATAAATAACCTAAATTTTCAATATCTGATGTATTAATATCTATCCCTTTCTATATTTATCTCAATAGACATCTACTTCCCTGCATTTATGTTTTGGTTTGGGGCAATGAAAAGAGAAGTAAAGTTATGATGCATGCAGCATCCCAATTTCCTTCACTGAATTGCTTTCTGTAGATTTGGGTAAAACGCTAAAATAAAAGCAAAAGGATGCTGGAAATCTGAAATAAAAACAAGAAATGTTGGAAATACTCAGCAGGTCTGGCAGCATCTGTGGAGAGAGAAGCAAAGTTAACGTTTCGGGTTATTTATTTATTTGTTAACATTTTAGGAAGTACAAAAATATTTATGAACTGAAGTAACAAATCTATGAGAATTTTGTAGAGCAAAGAAATATATTTTGGTACCAAGGCATCTGTTAAATCTGTTTGATACTATTCAACACCAGAACTAGATTGTATCGTATGTGGGTCTAGTGAGTAAAGATACCCGATTTCATTCTCATGAGGGTAAATTTAACTTTGAGCGAAGGCGTAAAACAAGTGATGCTGAATTCGCAGCCCATTATATACTTTGTGTCATCAGCCATTCCATTGAACATCATCAATGGACCCAAATGCAATTTTAGTCTGAGGCTGCAGCCTGGGAATAGTGACAGCTTCTCCACCAGGCCAAACCTCCCGGAAAGTGTATTGTGGGGCAGAAAAAGCCCGGCAAGTAAGTTCTTTTTTAGATTTTCTTGTGGGCAATGAGGATCAGGAATTATTGTGATCACCCCCCCCCCCATCCCGGCCAGCCCCCCAAACCACTTAACTGACTGCCAGGAACCATTTCTATGGTCATCAGTGAGTGAGTGACCATTGGTTGCCCTTCTGCAGCTTCTCACATCTGGTTTTATAGCTGTATAAAAAGGAGCCTTGAAACTGCTGGAGGACTAGATGTTGTCCAGGTCTTGCTTGCATGTGGGCATTGACTGCTTTATTATTTGAGGAATTGGAGTGGAGCTGAACACTGTGCAACCATCAGTGAGCATCCCCGCTTCTGACCTCATCATGGAGGGAAGGCCATGAATGAAGTAGTTGAATATGGTTGGGCCTTGGACACTGCCCTGAGGAGTTCCTGCAGTGATGCCTTGGGGCGGAGGTGTTTGGCCTCCAAAAATGGCAACCTTCTTTCTTTGTGCTAGATATGGCTGCAGCCAGTGGAGTATTTTCCCGTGACCCCCATTGACTTCAATTCTACTAGGGCTCCTTGAAACCACATTTGGTCAAATGCTGCCTTGATGTCAAGGGCGATTACTCTCAACTCACCTTCTTTAGAATGCTTTACTTGCATTACAAGTTATATAAAATCATATTAAATTTCAACACATAACAACTCCTATGTTCACATATGTTAAAGATCTACCTATAATAATTTAATGTTTGTTTCAACTGATGAAATAGCTTATCAATATTTTCTATATATGTTTAATACAGATCATGGTGCGGAAATTATCGGAGGCCGTGAAGTTAAACCCCACTCAAAACCTTATATGGCATCTATCCAATCATATAACAGTAAAAAGAGCTATAAACATCATTGTGGAGGGGCTTTGATCAGAAATAAATGGGTACTGACGGCAGCACACTGTAAAGTGTAAGTTATAGTGTGTACATGTATGAACGAAGTATTACTCTGATTATTAACTCAAGTTTATAAAGTGCTTATCACTCACACTGAGCCCATATCAAATAATTACTTTCAAACACTGTAGCCACTCCATTATTAAGAGTGCATCATGTTAATAGTTATATTTCTGTTAGCATGATCGATGATATGAAAAAAAATTATATCTAATTATTTACTTTCATAAATGGCCTGGTTGTTAGATGGCAAAAAATCATATCGCTCTCTAGTTGTAAACATGACTTTATTTGATCAGCCAGGCATCTGATGGCCGTGCAAAATTCAAGGCCTCAGAACCACAATATATGGAGGAATATTGTTGGAGTTTTACCAGCTAAAGTTGAGCTCAATGGACTATTTCCGAGCCCCAACTGCTTGTCCAACCAGGAATACCCTGCCAATTAGACCATTGGCTTGCAGGATTATAGGGATCTATGTGGGAAAAATTGATCTTCCGAATAATAGGTCTGCTTGTGCAGGTCCAATCAATGCTCACACGTCAATATTTTTAGAAGTAGGTTTATTTTAATAACATCCTGAGCAACTTTCAGGATAAACAAAATGACCAGAAAGGATTCTAGATGTTTATAACTTGTTTGGGTTAAAGGCCTGATGACATCACCATCAACTCTTCTGATCAAACAAAAGTGCATCCATAAGTATTTTAGGAGGCTGCTTTTCTGAATATGTCCTACTGGTGGGGAGCCTTTCTACAGGCTGCAGATATCAAGAAATCTTTCTGACAGTAGAATGCAGTTAGAAAATTGATCAAGGCAGCAAATTTCTGCAGCCCTTCAGGTGGGAGTGCATTGGGAGGGCCAGGAATTAGCTTGGGACCTGGATATGTTTAGCTTTGGAACAGATATCTAGTTTCTTTGCTGTAATAAAAGTGTTTACCTTGACATTATTGCTATTTAACTTTTAACCTTTTATGTTAGGAATTCTGCAGGGCCTTGTAATGGGTAGAACCTCTATCTGCCTCTTGTATGGACTGTGGAGTAGGAGGATGTGGACTGGGGCTGGGATCCCCAGTGCTGGGAGTTTCTGTCACCATCGGTGTTAACATCATTGACAGCAGTAGACCTGGCCATCCACCCAATGGCATGTTTGTGCCATCTGAGGGTCCAGGTCACAGAGATAAAAGGACATTTGTCAAAATTATTTAATTGAAACCCCTTTAGAAAGGGGCATTGAGGCAATTGGTGCAATCAATAACTAAACTACTGCACTCATACTAGAAATCAACAGGAAAAAAATGTGATTACTGGAAATCTGAAGTAAAAACAGAAAAGTTTGGAAATACGCAATAGGTCAGTGAGTATCTGATGAAGGATTCCACTAAAATGCAAACTTTTCAGGGACTGACTGAGCTGCTATTTAATTCCAGCAATTTGTGTTTTTATTAATATGATAATTTGCCTTACTGTATGTTTGCATAAATGCAGAAGTTTTGCATACATAACGGAGAAAGGACTAGCAGAATCTGGGAACACGGTGGGAAGAGGTAGAATGGGACTAAGTTTGTGTGGAGTATTAACACTGGCAGAGACCTGTTGAACCGAGTGGTCTTTTCCTGTCTTGTAGATTCAATGTTTCACACAGAGATGAAAGCAACAGTAAATAATAAGGGACTTGGTTAATTTTGTTCAGCTTAACATTCTTACACAGTTTGAGCTCCTGATTGTTATTTTACTGACAAATTTCTGCAAATTGTCTTTTTTAATTGAAGCAAAGCATAATTATCTATCTTTCCATTGAAATGCAGACGAGGGCCTATTCAAGTAGTTCTTGGAGCACATGATCTTTCACAGGATGAGAAGAGCCAACAAAAACTTGAGGTCAAGAAGCAGTACCCCCACCAACAGTTTAACCGAAAAACTCCAGAAAATGACATCATGCTGCTCGAAGTATGAATTTTATTTCTTTTATTATGGTTTTTTGTGGTGTTTAACATATCATTTAGAAAGACTGCAGTGTTTCATTTCACAGAAAAGTAACAGCTTTATATGTTCAATGTCTTCAAGTGAGGTTGAAGGAAAGTATTTCGTGAGGTCCGTCAATTGTTTAGTTAGTTCATGTACAGTTAAAGATTGAGACTCAGACACAGTTTTTGCCAGGCACATTCTTCACTTGTGAGTGCTGATAATGAGCATCAGCACGCTGCTTGACCCCTGGAGACATCACAGTTGAACTTGATCTTGCAATCACTCTGTATATATATCGCACATGGGAAGTTTTCAGCAAGGGTTACTAGAATGCAATCAGATGCCATTTTCTTTTACCTCTTTAGCCTTCAGTCAATTGTAACAGTCTGACTGCTGCCCCGGGTGAGGTCAACTGTCTCTACAGAGATCTGGGGTCTTTTTGGTCAGATGATACATTTACCCATCAAACCATTGAGGAAGCTGCCCTTTTTTCATTGGGCTGAATTTTGTTCAAAGCCTGACGTTGGGTTCTGTGACATTGGGGACCGGAGAATTGGAGCAGCCACCACGGAGCCAGCCCCTAGGATTGCCAGTCCAGGTCTTCCTGGGGACAGGATAGGCCGATGTTGGCTTTCTCTCCCAGAGGCCAATTGACGCCCTTAAATGGCCTATTGATGGTTAAATAAGGACCTCTTCCCTCTGCCGCTGGGATCTTATCAGCGATGGGGGTCTCCATCAAGCGGGGAGGACGCCTGGAAAATGAAATGCCCTCACTGCCGACTTGGGGGTCCCTCCTTTGTGGGCAATTTGTGGCTCATGGATGCCCCCCCAGGAACCACAGTACCCCCCCGGGACCCCCCTCACCCTGGACCGAATACCCACCTGCCCACCAGTCCTCGCCGGAGCCTTCCGGACCAGCCCCAGTGACCCCGCCTGGGTCTGAGACCTCTGCAGTACTGGCAGTGGCCATCTCTCCCAGTGGTGCTGCCGGTACAGTTGAGCTGCCAGCCCTGTGATTGGAGGCGGGATCCCTGACCGTATTGTGTTTAAAGGGACAGAGATCCCACCTCCTTCAACTTTGATGGCCAAAGACTGGAGGATCGCTCTAGGGGCCTGAAAAAGTGTAGAGGCGGGGATCCCCTGACTTTTCAACCTGGCGTCAGCAGCCCCACCTCCTGCACAAAATCCAGCCCATTAATAAAGGTTAAACTTTAAGGCTAAAAATTTAATCTCATGTAATTTCCTGAAGGAAAGCTGTGTATAAAAATTTCCTGATCTCCAAAAACTATCAAGCAGTATTTTGAAATATTTTTTCTTCCTTCAAACTCCATTACATCCCCCAAAATATTCCCACTTCCATCAGTAGACGATTAGTATTTTCTGTATAGTGCTGGATCATCGCATCAATAATTATCCCTATAATATCCAATTTCATTCCCAGCACTTCTCAGCAGACAACTTGATTTCAGCCTCAGCAGTGCGCCAGCAGAGATATGATGTCATTTAATCTAAGCCACCCTGAGGGGATCGTGTCCACCATCTGTTTTACACCCTGCCCAATTTTACTCTCCACTGAAATCATTGGAGAATAAAATCGAATGCAGCACACAATGGACAGCCAATCCGAACTGTCAGTTTCCCACCAAGTGGGTTAGGTTAAAATGAGCCCCATGGTATGAGTTACTAACCAATTAGATCATATCAAACAACATAGTACTGGAGGAAACAGGTTAAAGATAAACAAAAGGGTAAACATAGAGGGATTATAAATAAATTATGAAGTAAATACAGATAATAATGAGGATGTTGTAACTCTTAGGTAAAATTAACAGAATCAGCGAGATAGCGAGAAGGAAAGAAACTTTTTCAGTTTCGTGTATTCATCTTGTGCACCGTGACCAACGTCCACACAATAATCGTTATGACTGTCAATTTTTTCTTCTTCATGGGTGAACTCTCTTTTTCTCTCCTTTCATTTTGGCATATTTTACTTCTTGTTTACTTCTTTCACAATCATATTGCTCAAAATCTTTAAATCAATTTAACTATGCTTCCAATCACATTCTACCAGAAGTTTTATCGTTGTTTAACAATGAAAATTCCAAACTGCCCTGTCCCCCATCCTGAGCTAAATTTCTCTCCTACTGCTTATTCCGAGACCATTGATAGTCATTCCTTCCCACCACAAATAAATTCTGGAAGGGGGCAGTACTAAGCTATCTGTTCCATTTTCCACCCTGTTACCGTCACTTCCTGCTTGGTGGCAGTAACACTGCTAATGCTCTCAAATTAATTTTTTTTTTTAGAGATACAGCACTGAACCACCGAGTCTGTGCCGACCAACAACCACCCATTTATACTAACCCTGCAGTAATCCCATATTCCCTACCACCTAGGGACAATTTACAATGGCCAATTTACCTATCACCTGCAAGTCTTTGGCTGTGGGAGGAAACCGGAGCACCCGGCAAAAACCCACACAGTCACAGGGAGAACTTGCAAACTCTGCACAGGCAGTACCCAGAATCGAATCCGAGTCCCTGGAGTTGTGAGGCTGCGGTGCTAACCACTGCACCACTGTGCCGCTCTGGAGAGAGATGGCCTAGTGGAGGGGCAATACTGAACCTTTAATGTGCTTGCTGCCATTCTCGATGCTGTTGAGGCATGTTCAGTGCCTAATGTGCTTAAATGATGAGCTGAAATTTCCCGGCCCTATCGAGACAGGCTGGGAGGGGGTAGGGCTGGTAATATGATGGGGGAAAGCGTCTCCCCTCTGCTAAGACATATTACCAGTGGGGGAATCTCAGAGGCATATGATCCACTTAAGGACCCAATTAAGGTCCAATTCCTTCCCCTACATGCATTTTTCGACATCAGGAGGGCCCGCATCCATATGAGGTGACCGGTGTCCCAGCCGGTTCCCGGGGGGCCCTCCTTTCTGGCCACTCCCACAGCTAAGGCAGCCCCGGCGGCAAAGGCTGCCCCCACAGCTAAGATGTGCCAGTGCACTATGTCCTCTACAACTCCCCCACCCCCTGATCAGGCCTCCTGAACTTACCTTCTCTTCAAGGGTGCCTCAGCATTGAGGCACTTCTCCTTCATGCTCAGCCTCAGCAATGGCCATCGCTAGCGGCAGTACTGCCATGGCTGTCAAGCTGCTGGCCCTTTAATTGGACTGTCAGCTTTGGAAGCCAGCTGCCGTCCTGAATTGGATGGTGGTCCCAGCGACGGCCTGTTAATTGGCCGCCCTGGCAAAATGCCGCCCCAGGTCCGGCCTTCTGCCAGTATGGGGTCGGCCTTCACTTTTGGTCCTGATGGTGGGACTTTTCTCATGCCAGCAAAATTGACCTTATCAACTTAGGGTACTGTCTTTAGTGTCCTGAGACCCAGATCCCTACGTTCTTCCATAGCATCACACCTGCTTCCATTCAAAGTATAACGCATATGATTATTTTTTTAAACCAACATGAAATGACACTTAACAAACATTCAGTTCTATCCACCACTTTTTACTCAGTTCCCACATCCCTTCTTTGGTCTTCTAAAAAGAATTAGGAAACAGTATACTCAAAACCACTGTACACAATGCTAAAGGAGAGCCAACGCTGGATATTAAAATTCTTATATATGGATATACATCAATGGATAAAAAAGGAAATACATTTTCCATGCAGATCAGGAAAACCCCAGATTCAAGTTAACTACCGTCAGCTGGGGCAGTGGTTGGAATCCGACAAATGGCTTCAACACACTTGGGCCGCAAATAAAAAACTAATCACCTGGGATACCTGCTCCAGATTGCCACCCAGTGATTCAAACTGTGCAGATGAGGATAGGGTTGGGCTGTAAGAGCATAAGAAACATAAGAACCTAAGAAATAGGAGCAGGAGTAGGCAATTCAGCCCCTCGAGCCTGCTGTGTCATTCAATAAGATAATGACTGATATGATCGTGGCCTCAACTCCACTTTCTGCCTGCCCCTCATAACCTTTAACTTCATTGTGCATCAAAAATCTGTGTAATTCAGCCTTGAATATATTCAATGACCCAACCTCCACTGCTCTTTGGGATGGAGAATCCCAAAGATTAATGACCATTTAAGGGAAGACATTCCTCCTCATCTCTGTCTTAAATGGCAGACCCCTTATTCTGAAACTGTGCCCCTTAGTACTAGATTCCCCCACAAGAGGAAACATCCTCTCAGCATCTACTTTGTCAAGCCGCTCAAAATCTTACATGTTTCATAGAACATAGAACATAGCACAGTACAGGCCCTTCGTTCCACGATGTTGTGCCGAACCTTTAACCTACTCTAAGATCAAACTAACTAGCTACCCTTCATTCTACTATCATCCATGTACCTATCCAAGAGTCGCTTAAATGCCCCTAATGTATCTGCTTCTACTACCACCGCTGGCAGTGCATTCCACACACCCACCACTCACTGTGTAAAGAGCTTACCTCTGACATCTCCCTGAAACCTTCCTCCAATCACCCTAAAATTATGCCCCCTGGTGATAGCCCTTTCCACCCTGGGAAAAAGTCTCTGACTATCCACTCTATCTATGCCTCTCATCATCTTGTACCCCTCTATCAAGTCACCTCTCATCCTTCTTCGCTCCAACGAGAAAAGTCCTCGCTCCCTCAAACTTTCTTCGTAGGACATGCCCTCCAGTCCAGGCAGCATCCTGGTAAATCTCCTCTGCACCCTCTCTAAAGCTTCCACATCCTTCCTATAATGAGGCGACCAGAACTGAACACAATATTCCAAGTGTGGTCGAACCAGGGCCTTATAGAGCTGCAGCATAACCTTGTGGCTCTTAAACTCAATCCCCCTGTTAATGAAAGCCAACACACCATATGCCTTCTTTACAACCCTATCAACTTGGGTGGCAACTTTGAGCGATCTATGGACATGGACTCCAAGATCCCTCTGTTCCTCCACACTACCAATAATCCTATCTTTAAACCTGTATTCCGCATTCAAATTTGACCTTCCAAAATGAATCACTTCACACTTTTCCAAGTTGAACTCTATCTGCCACTTCTCAGCCCAGCTCTGCATCCTGTCAATGTCCTGTTGCAACCTACAACAGCCTTCCACACTATCCACAACTCCAGCAACCTTCGTGTCATCGGCAAACTTGCTAACCCAGCCTTCCACTTCCTCATCCAAGTCATTTATAAAAATCACAAAGAGCAGAGGTCTCAGAACAGATCCTTGTGGAACACCACTGGTCACCGAGCTCCATGCTGAATACTTCCATCTACTACCACCCTCTGACTTCTATGGGCCAACCAATTTTGTATCCAGACAGCCAACTTTCCCTGAATCCCATGCCTCCTTACTTTCTGAATGAGCCTACCATGGGGAACCTTATCAAATGCCTTGCTAAAATCCATATACACCACATCCACTGTTCTTCCTTCATCAATGTGTTTTGTCACATCTTCAAAGAATTCAATAAGGCTTGTGAGGCATGACCTGCCCCTCGCAAAGCCATGCTGACTGTCTCTAATCAAACCGTGCTTTTCCAAGTAATCATAAATCCTGTCTCTCAGAATCCTCTCCAATAATTTGGCCACTACCGACGTAAGACTGACTGGTCTATAATTCCCAGGGTTATCCCTATTCCTTTTCTTGAACAAGGGAACAACATTTGCCACCCTCCAATCATCTGGTACTACTCCAGTGGACAGTGAAGACGCAAAGCTCATCGCCAAAGGCGCGGCAATCTCTTCCCTCGCTTCCCGTAATATCCTTGGGTATATCCCGTCTGGCCCTGGGGACTTATCTGTCCTCATATCATTCAAAATTTCCAGCACAACCTCCCTCTTAACCTCAACCTGTTCAAACATATCAGCCTGTTCCACGCTGTCCTCACAAAAGACCAGGTTCCTCTCACTAGTGAATACTGAAGCAAAGTATTAATTTAGGACCTCCCCTACCTCCTCCGACTCCTCATGTCCCCTTCTAGCTCTCCTAAATCCATTCTTCAGTTCCTTCCTGGCTACCTTGTAACCCTCTAGAGCCCTGTCTGATCCTTGCTTCCTCAACCTTAAGTAAGCTTCCTTCCTCCTCTTGACTAGCTGTTCCACATCTCTTGTCATCCAAGGTTCCTTCACCCTACCATCCCTTCCCTGCCTCATCGAGACAAACCTATTCGGCAGTCGCAGCAAGTGCTCCCTAAACAACTGCCACATTTCTGTTGTGCATTTCCCTGAGAACATCTGTTCCCAATTTATGCTCCCCAGTTCCTGCCTAATAGCATTGTAATTCCCCCTCCCCCAATTAAATATTTTCCCATCCTGTCTGCTCCTGTCCCTCTCCATGACTCTCGTAAAGGTCAGGGAGTTGTGATCACTATCACCAAAATGCTCTCCCACCGAGAGATCTGCCACCTGGCCTGGTTCCTTGCCAAGCACCAAGTCCAACATAGCCTCCCCTCTAGTCGGCCTATCTACATATTGAGTCAGAAAACCTTCCTGGACACACCTGACAATAACTGCTCCATCCAAACTATTTGCACTAAGGAGGCTCCAATCAGTAGTAGGGAAGTTGAAGTCACCCATGACAACAACCCTGTTACTTCTGCACCTTTCCAAAATCTGTCTCCCAATCTGTTCCTCCGTGTCTCTGTTGCTATTGGGGGGTCTATATAAACTCCCGACAAAGTGACAGCTCCTTTCCTGTTTCTGACTTCCACCCATAATGACTCAGTAGACAAATCCTCCTCGACGACCTCCCTTTCTGCAGCTGTGATACTATCCCTGATTAACAATGCTACTCCCCAACCTCTTTTACCTCCCTCCCTATTCCTTTTGAAACATCTAAACCCAGGAACATCCAACATCCATTCCTACCCCTGTGATATCCACGTCTCCGTAATGGCCACAACATCGTAGCTCCAAGTACTGATCCATGCTCTAAGTTCATCACCCTTATTCCTGACACTTTTTGCGTTAAAATAGACACACTTCAACCCATCACACTGGCTGCAACTTTTCCCTGTCAACTGTCTAACCTTCCTCACAGACTCTCTGCACTCTGTATCTGCCTGTTCAACAGCTACCCCATCCACTGATCCGTAGCTCCGGTTCCCATCCCCCTGCCAAACTAGTTTAAACCCTCCCAAAGAGCTCTAGCAAACCTCCCGCCCAGGATATTGGTGCCCCTCCAGTTCAGATGCAACCCGTCCTTCTTGTACAGGTCCCACCTTCCCCAGAAGGTATCCCAATGACCCACATATCTGAATCCCTCCCTCCTACACCAGTTCTGTAGCCACGTGTTCAGCTGCACTCGCTTCCTGTTTCTAGCCTCACTAGCACGTGGCACCGGTAACAATCCTGAGATTACTGCTCTGCTCGTCCTGCCTTTCAGCTTCCAACATAACTCCCTATATTCGATTTTCAGGTCCTCATCCCTTTTCCTAGCTATGTCATTGGTACCGATGTGCACCACGACTTCTGGCTGCTCCCCCTCCTCCTTAAGAATCCTGTAGCCTCGATCCGAGACATCCCTGACCCTGGCACCCGGGAGGCAACATACCATCCGGGAGTCTCGTTCGCGACCACAGAATCTCCTGTCTGTTCCTCTAACCATTGAATCTCCTATCACTATCGCTCTCCTATTCTCCCCCTTTCCCTTCTGAGCCACTGGGCCAGGCTCAGTGCCAGAGACCTGGCCAATGTGGCTTTCCCCTGGTAGGTCCCCCGCCCCCAACCGTATCCCCCCCCAACCGTATCCAAAACGGTATACATTTCAATAAGATCACCTCTCATTCTTCTAAACTCCAATGAGTATAGGTCCAACCTGCTCAACCTTTCCTCATAAGACAACTCCTTCATCCCAAGAATCAACCTAGTGAACCTTCACTGAATTGCCTCCAATGCAAGTATATCCCTCCTTAAATAAATAGACCAAAACTACGCAGTACTCTAGTTGTGGTCTTACCGTCATCCTGTACAGTTATAGCAAGACTTCCCTACTTTTATACTTCATCCCCGTGTTGTGATATTCCCCAGAACAACAATCACCATCAAGGTTCATACATGATGAAAAACATTTGGAGAGCTGTACCAGCGAGTGGTCAGTGCTCAAAGAACCACTGCCTGTTCCAAGTCAGAGTATTCAGTCCAACAGGGGAGACATTTATGGGGCAGTTTCTTACATAAAGAAAATTATGGTCCTCCTTTGGAATAAATCAATAGCACAAGATATTCTTCACCTTTTGAATAGCAAAAATACTAATTTACTCTTATTGTACCACAGCTGGCCAGTGAAGCAAAGATCAACAAATATGTGAAACTACTCAAACTACCTAAAGATAAAGGTGCAGATGTGAAATCCAAAACTTCCTGCAAAGTGGCAGGATGGGGAGTAACAACTGTAGGTTCAAACTCTCCATCTAACACACTTCAGCAAGTGAAGCTAAGTGTAATAGATCGCAAAACATGCAACAGTAAGGATTATTATAATAATAATCCTAAAGTAACCAAGAACATGATCTGTGCTGGTGACAAGAAAGGCAGAGAAGACACATGCTTGGTGAGTGTATTGTGATATCAGTTAAAGTAACCATAAAGCTATTTGATTGTCTCTAAAAACCCGACAAGTTCACAAGTACCTTTTATAGGTATTACCCAGTCTGGAGTATATGTGACTCCATTCTCACATCATCATGGCTGACTGTTAACTGCCCTTGAAGTGTCCTCAGAAGCCACTCAATTGTATCAAAAAAGTGCTTCAAGAATGTGGCCCACTATCACCACTTTGTCAAGGCAACTATGCATGAGCAATAAATGCCAGCCAATGTCCACATCCCTAGAATAAATAAGAAAAAATGATGAATGTGGCTGCACTAATCATGGAGTAACCATCCTCCCTATAGTTCTTGTAATTTTCTAGGACTTCATAGCTATGCCCTGTATCAAGTTGACTTCTCATCACTATAGTAATGTGATTCTCCAGGTTTTGGATACCAATAAATTCTGGCCATTGGTAAAAGTGTTGGATTCCAAATGTCATAAGGGAAGCCCTGTGACCCAGAATGCTTGTGAATTTGTTCAAAGTAAATTATTTAAAGCCTGTTAGTGATCAATTGCGAAATAATTCTTTAATAATTAAGATCATTCTGAAGGTTTTACTGAGGTGGGGGGCATGCTTCTAATCTTGTAGCAGCACCCAGATGGTAGATTGCTTCACATGGCCCCAGATCAGCTCTCAAGAGATTAAGTGATACCTCCCACTGAACCGCATCATAGCAAACTGGTCAAAGAAGAAAGCCTGAAATGCTTTCAGAAGGCATTCGACAAAATGTCCCACTGGAGGCTTGTTTAGAAGATGAAAGCCCATGGAATTAAAGGGAAAGTGACATTATGGATATGGAATTGGCTCAGTGACAGGAAGCAAAGGGTGGTGGTGGATGGATGTTTTTCAGACTCGGAGGTGGTTTGCAGTGATGCTCGCCAAAGGTCAGTTTTGGGTCCTTTACTCTTTTAAAATTTTATAAATGACCTAGACTCAGGTCTCTGGAGCTGCATTATAAAGATTGCAGGATATACAAAAATAATCGATATTGATGAGGGTACTAGTAGACTTCAGGATGACATAGCCAAGATGATGAAATGGGAAGGAGCACGGCAGATGGTGGACAACGCAGACGAGTGTGAAGTGATGAGTGGTCAGTATCTGGAATGCACAACCTGAGAGTGTGTTGGAGGCAGATTCATTCATGGCTTTCAAAAGACAATTGGATAATTATCTGAAGAGTATACAATTACGGGGCTATGAGGAAAAAGATGAGGAAATGGGACTAGGTGAATTGATCTTGCAGAGTTCCAGCACAGCCACAATGGGCCAAATGGCCTCCTTCTGTGCTGTAATCATTCGATGATTCTATGATCCTATGATGAACTTTGAGGGGACTAATGTGGAAAGACAGTATACTTACTATAAATGGCATGATTCTGAAAAGAGTAGATAAGCAGAGAGACCTTTGTGTCCAGATACACAAAGCCTTAAAGGTGACATAGAAAGTTGGTTTAAAAAGCATATGGGTTACTTAGGTTTATAAGAGTCCGTGAGCCTGTTACAGTCATTTTGAAAATGACAGTTTATGCTGGCAGAGGCTCCTGGTTCTCTGGGAAGTCCTAATGCAAGGACACATGGTTTTGGAAACAAACCGTGGATAACAGGGATAGAGAAGGGTTTCAGGATTGCCCAGATGATGGAGTAAGTCATTCTACTGAACTGCAATTTTGTAAGTAAAAGCCTTTTTCCTACATCTAGAATCCCTTGCCTGGTGGTGAATAAATGGTTTATATTTAAACATATTAGCAAAGAGTGGAATGGACTGCTAAGGGAGATGATAAGGGCTGATTATAGCAGCAAATTTAAGAATAGGTTGGTTAAGAGCTGATTAGATAGATTTGATAGGGGGTTATGAGAGGTATTATGGGATATGATATTTCCTGGACCGGCCAGATTGACTGCAATGGTATTTTCCAGTTGTGTACATTCCGACAGTCTTGTAAATCTTAACACGTACATAAAAACTGAGCACAGCTCAATATGCCCAGAATATATTGCAATCTGAACAGGCTCAAACTTAGCCAATTCTACTTAATATTGTCTTTTTCATTTTCTTCTTCCAGGGTGATTCAGGTGGTCCTTTAATATGCAAGAATAAGTACAAAGGGATTGTGTCATACGGCCGTGGATGTGCAGATCCCAAAAAGCCTGGGATTTACACTCTCATAACAAAGGAATACCTTCAGTGGATTGAGAAAACAATTGGCGTGCAAACTTACAATATGACCGCTGAAGAGTTGTACTGAGTATTTAGAGTCCTACTGCCATGCTGTTTTACTTTTAATAACTTGTTGAATTGCTTTGCTCAGAGAAGGACCAGCATGCTTTTGCCCATATCTTTTGCACATTGTACAACATTCTGCTACCAAATGTAATAAAAAACAGAAAAATGAAATTCTCAATGTGAAATGTGATGCACTTCATTAACTGAATCCTCAGTCAGGGTTATGAATAGTGACAGTGGATCAAACTGCTGTTGTAAGTAAGTGAGATATTCTATCACTTACAACACCAACAGTGCAATTAGCATTTTTGGGGTTAACAATTCTCCAATAAACCTACAGGGCTTTGGAAACATCTAGATGCTAAGTGGTGTGAGATAGTGTGCCTCCCAGTCTATCAGTTCTCTCAGCTTTGCAGGGAAAGAGCAGATGTGTAACATCTTCATGATAGCTAAGTGCCATCTTAAAGTGGCCAATCTCCCCAGATTGCCTGGGAATCTCCCAGAATGGGGAAAGCAGCTCAGGAGATTTTTGCACTTTATATTTCCTGTCGCAGCAGTGCGCCCCTCACTCTTTCATCATTGGCTGCCCGAGCCAGGAAGCCTCCAGCTCACTGATATCTTCCTTGGCCACCCCCACCTCCCCCCGCCCCATCCCCCAACTCCCACCCCACCCCCCGCCCCCCGACCTCAAGCCCCCACCCAACCCCCGCCACATAGAGCAGAGAATAATCAGGAGATGCGTGGATGTAAGAGTTGGGCAGGGGTTGGGAGTCAAGAGCAGAGAAGGTGATTGAGAAACAGGGGTCGAAAAAATGAGGAGTCGATGAGAATGACTAAGGAATCAGGATCGGGAGGCAGGGAGAGAGGGTGGCAGTCTGATACAATCTTTGTAAAATTATAAAGGAAATCAAAAACAGGGCTCTAGTGTAATATGCCATGACACACATTACCCTTGACTATCAGCACAGACACATAAAAGTACCCTCAATAGCGCTGATTTTAAAATGGGTTGGGTGGGAAACACCCCAGGGTTGTTCAGCTTCAGGCTGAGGCCTTGGTTCCTTTAAATAATGCTGAACTGTCTCCCGCCCAGCGTTGGTGGGAATGACATCAATGCCAGTGGGCAAAAACGGGAATAAGGATGGAAGTCGGACTCCACTGGGGACCCTCGGAAATGTTCCCTGGCAAGGTAAGTCGGCGCGGTATGGGGGGTTGGGGGAAAACCCCTGCTTCTCCTGACCCACAAGAAAACTTACCAAAATTTCATAGAATTATAACTTTCCTGGACCTCTTCTGGCATGATGCTGCTTGCCAACAGCTTTTTTGGACAGCTCAGTGACTTAGCATGAGCTTTATATTTCAGAGTTAAAATTACATTGGGTCCATATCAGGTCATTGGACCCCTGCATGCGGCAGGTGCTCTCCTTGCTCCCAAACGTTGAAATCACAAGATGGTGGGAACACTGCAGGAACTGCCACCAATTTAACACTCCACTCACTCCATTCCTGCTGGGTGGTCAGAGTTGAGAGTGGAGCTGTGTTTCCTCTCCTTGCTTGGGTGCAATTCCACTGGTCCAACCTTTCTACAGTACCTCCTCTACGTAGCCATTCTTCAGATTTAAGCTTCAGCTTAAAGATTGAACATCACCAGACAATTTGGTCATTGGTACTATTACAAATGAGCCTGATCCAGTCCTCACGTAAATTCCACAAGGAACATAGGAACAAGAGTAAGCTATTCAGCCCCTCGAGCCTGTTCAACTATTTAATTATATCATGGATGGTCTGTATCTCAACTCCATTTGCCCTACTTTGCTCCATATCTCTTATTACCCTTACCTAACATAAATCTATCAACCTCAGTTTTGAAATTTTCAATTGACCTAGCCTCAACAGCTTTTTGGAGTAGATAATTGCACATTTCCATTGTCCTTTGTTTGAAAAGGTGCTTCCTGACATCACCCCTGAATAGCCGAGCTCTAATATTAAAGTTATGCTCCCTTTTCTGGGCTCCCCCACCAGAAGAAACAATTTCTCTTTATCTACCCTGTCAAATTCTTTAATCATCTTAAATACCTCAATTATATCACCCCTTAATCTACTTTACTCAAGGAATACAAGCTTAGTTCTTGCCACATGTCCATATAATTTAACCCTTTTAGCCCCTGTTACATTCTGGTTAATTTTCTCTGCAGCCCTTCCAAGGCCAATATATCCTTCTTCAGGAGCTCAGAACTGAACACATTATTCCAGGTGTGACCTAACCAGAGCTTTATTCAACTGCAGCCTAACTTCCATCTCTTTGAGTTCATGCCCCTTGAGATGAAAACCAACACCCATTCACCTTTTTAATCATCTTTTTGCACCTGTCGGCTAGTTTTTTTAGTTATTTCTGTACGTGGACCCCGAAATCGTTCTGCTCCTTCACAGTGCCTAGCTTTTCACCACTTAGAAAATAGTCTGATCTATCTTTCTTAAGTCCAAAGTGCATGACCTCACACCTTCCCACACTAATCTTCAACTGTCACTGTTTTCCCACTCATTTCATCTATTAATGTCCTTATGTAACTTTCAAATCCCATCTACAAGAATTACTGCACCACCTAAGTTAGTGTCTTCTGCAAACTCAGATGTACAGCTCTCTATTACTTCAACTAATTCATTGAAAAATACAGAGAAAAACTAAGACCCCAGTACAGATTCCTAAAGGCACCACTGGACATAACCAGGTATATCTTGTTTTCGTCATCTCTCCCTCATTAAAAGCCCAAATACAACCTCCCAAAGGCCCTGTCTAGTTCAAGGCTTTCATTAAAAATTTCCCAGGTTTGCGATGCGCTTCTGCTCTCTTTAACATCTTCCCCCTCTCTCCATGATGCTGTAGCAGATGTCTTACTAGAGCACAGCACCAGCTTCCTCCTCCTCCTCCTCCTACTCGTCAGCGACAACAGGCTCTCTTTGTGTGTTGGAGCCCGCCCTGTATAGGTAACAGCCTCTCAAACCAGGAAACTGAATCAGGGTCACAGCTGGGTCGAGGGTGGCATGAGGAAACCGTGTCACGCCTTCATCAGCAATTGGAGGAAAGATATGTTGTTGCTTGTATTCTAGCTCTGCAACAATGGCACAGCCAATCTTATACTATTGGATGAATAACGTAGGATTTCCACTTTACTAAAACTACAAGAATTCTACTATCCTATATTATACTGTAATATTATTTATATCTAGTTATATATATTTGTTATTAATTATTAATTTATATTATTAATATTATACTATATTATGTATGTTGATGTGAATTTTGACCATTATTAATGACGAGTCTTTGGAGGAAAGTGGCAGCACTTTTGTGCTGAAGTAATCATAAATACAATTACAAATGTTTATCTTAACCAGGATACTGCAATTATTAAAAAAAGCTTGTGTATTTTCTTATTCTGATTATGTTTATGTGCGAACATATGAATTTGGAGCTGGAGTAGGCCACTCGGCCCTTTGAGCCTGCTCCGCCATTCAATAAGTTTATGGCTGAACTGATTACTTCACATTAACACCTACCCCCGATATTCTTTCACCTACTTGCTTATCAAGAATCTGTCTGCCTCTGCCTTAAACATGTTAAATGATCATAAAGTACAGGAATTGTGAAAGCTGAAATGTAGAATCATTGTTTGTAGAGGAGACATAGCATGCATGGTATGTGTATCTCTGACCGTTGTGCAGCCAGAATAATGAGACCTTACAGCTAAAAACAAATTTGTATCCGATTATTGCTTGCCCACATTAAGGTTCACTCAAATCTTAATGGTTAGATGTTATGACTGTATATTAGGGGTGAAAAATCTATACTTTAAGAAAAACTACACATTAATTTAAGATTAAATACTGGACGTATATCAATCACATTTCAAATGCTTATTAGCTTCTATAATTAAGATGAAAACAAAAATCTTAACTCCAGTTCTTGGTCTTCAATGGAATGAGATTGAGGGTGCTAACCTACTTTTAGGTATACAGGCTTTATCTGTGTTTAGGGAAGATTGTTGTGTTGGAAAATTTAATCTGTAGTTAGAAAAATCTGAACAAAAGCAATGAAAAATTTAAAACCTCATTAAGAGTTGTGAAGAGGTTTGTTAAAATTGTATCTCTTACCACCTATGTGGCAAGACTTATTGATAAAGGCCAGTATATTGAGTTTGGTGGATTTAGTTATAACTGAGATGTGTATCTACAGAAAGCATTGAAAACAACTTGCTACCAAACATTGTATGACAATTTAACCAAGTGATATTTTACAGGGTGAAAAACATTGCAAACAACTCTGATGAGGTTTTTCCAACCAAAAACCTGACTCATTTTTCTCCTTCAGATGCCAACAGCCATGCAGTGTATTTACTGCATTTTCTGATTCTGTTTAAAGTTTCTTCTATTTGTGTTTTGCTTTAAATCACTGAAAAATATTTTGAGATGACGGAATAACTGTTGCTAACTTGGTAAAACGTACTCTGAAATTAAGTTGCTTGATGCAATATTTTTTTAAACTACGATTAAACAGGATATGATTCGACCTGTACATAACACACTTGGTCATGAGTTGCACAGGGATTTGTGAGGCACATCAATGAAGAGTCAAAACATGCGAGGAAATTCTGGGGACTGAATTTTGAGGCTGGTGGAATCAGCTTCTTCCCCAATTTGCTGCCAGAAGAAGTACTTGATCTGATTCAATGCTGCACACCTGCCAAAAGCAGTATGGGACTTCAGAAAAATTAGACACAAATTAAATGTGGTAGAAAATGTGGTGGTAAAGGATTTCTCTATGCTTTGTGCTGCTCAAGGATATCTGTTCCACCAAAATGATTTAGCCAAATATTTAGTGAAAAAAAGTTGATTTTTGCTATTTAAGATCCCTGAACCAATCATGAAAGACTCCGGGAAAATTACACATCCCTGCACATTAATTAAAAAGTGATCCTTTAATGCACGTCTGATCTGGAGTCAGGAAGTTTCCACACATCACCACAATGGTAACAGTAGTGACTAGTGCAGAGGCCTGTTCTGTTATTGCCAGGGTACTTGGACTACAGCAGGAAGAGATATGGGTCATCAAGGAGTACAGAGGGCTCAGCAGGCATGTATATTGACATCAGCAGATATATTACCTGAGCATGCCTGAGCAGCAGTATATGAACAGTGCACTTTCAAAAGGAACTGGATAAATACTTGAATGGGAAAACAATGACAGGGTAAGAGCAGGGAACTGGGACCAATTGGACAGCTCTTTCAAAGAACTGGCATAGGCACGATGTGCTGTATGGCCAACTTCTGTGCTGTATGATGCTATGATAAGGAGCTTCTTACTGAACTAGCAAGCTGTGACTCTGATGTGCTGTTTAATCCAAGAGAAACTGTAGAGAATGTGAACTATTAGCAATGCACAGCCAAAGGCATTTAAAGTCACCGTTGGCCACAACTTTTATACCACAGGGAGCTTCTGGACACTCACAGGAACATCTCAGGAGTCAACTGCTTTTTCACCTGCTGCTTAATTAAGGTGTTAACCAATGTGCTGCATTGCCACATATCCAGCTACACAAAGTTTTGCAGTGATAAGCACCAGCACAGGCAGCAAAGGTTGTTCCAAGTTGTAGTTTTCTTCGTAAAACTGAGAGTCATTGACCGTTCTCATGTAGCTCTTCATGTGACCACCTCTAGTCCAATGGCTTCAGCAAATAGGAATGGCTATTATTCGATCAATGTGGAAATGGAATGCAATCCATGAAAGAAAATAACACACCCCACTGAACAGGCGCTGGGACTTTATTGCAGTGGTGGTGAGTGGCTGTTTATGCAAATTCTACTACCATCATTGACTCATGCTGATTAGCAACATCCAGTGTCTGGATACAAATGTCATTCCAAATGAAGATGATATTATACAAAAACAAAATACCGCAGATGCTAGAATTCTGAAACAAAAATAGAAAATGCTGAAAATACTCAGCAGGTCAGGCAGCATCTGTGGAAAGAGACACAGAGTTAACATTTCAGGTCTGAGACCTTTCATCAGAATGATGATATTATACTTGATATCTGAATTTTGAAGAAATGCATGACAGCTGCTGAAAAGGGAATGAAAAATGGATAATTGATGTCACATCAAAACTTTGCTTGTGTGAGAAGTGGAACTTTGAATTTGTAATCTTGCATCCCCTGTTGATTTTCTGTTCCAAGTAGGTTGTTACAGTTGACTCTTTTATTACATGTATCTGAGAGATCTGCTGGTAAGAGATAAAGAGCATTTATCCAATTAGTTATTACATTGTCATTACATGTCATTATGTTCTTGTACATAATCACAATATGTTCACCATATCAGGCAAATCATGAATATCTGAATAATAAGATACCAACAATTCAGAGACCTGCCAGTCTTTAGAACCATTGGCCCATGCTGGTTTTTTCTGTGACACACTGTCATACTCATTCCTTTTGATGCAGAAGTGTGGCCATGTTTTTTCATGACAAAGTCCAGTTTTTATTCTGATAGATTTCTAAATTATCCATTCTACAATCTCCAAAACCAAACCAGAAATATTTGATATATGCTGATGACATCCAGCTCTACCTCTTTACCACCTCTCTAAACACTGCCACTGCTTTTGTGATGTTAGACTGATTGCCCAATATCTAATCCTGAATGAGCTGCAACTTTGTCCAGTTGAACATTGGGAAGATTGAAGCATCATCTTCAGCCTGTGCCACAAAATCCATTCCCAAGCCTTCGATTCCATCCCCCTCCTCAACCACAGTCTCAGGTTAATCAGCCTTAGCGTCCTATTCAACTCAAAGCTGACCTTCGGGCCCCACATGACTTTCATCAAAAAAAGTCCACTTGCACCTCCATAGCATCACTTAACTCCACTGAACTTCAGTCCATCTGCTGCTGAAACTCTGATCAGTTCCTTTGACACATCCAGATTCAGCTATTCCAATGCTCTCCTGACTGGTCTCCTGCCTCCACTCCAATAGCTTCAGACAATCCACAATGCTGCAGCCCATAACTTAACACACATGTCCCACTTACACATTACCCCTATGCTTGCAGACCTATGACTCCCAGTGTTTGAAATTCAAATGCCCTGATTTTTGGGCACGAGGACCATGGGTTGCAGTGTGTCCACCTCCGATGAATACAGGGTGAGTAAGACAGAAAATTAATTTATCTGCCTCATTTCCATTCCTGTGCTGGCGTCCTCTGCACACGCCAGCAGGGCCAGCAGGTTTCTGTAGAAAGCAAATGTTCCAAGCAGTCTTCACTCTTTTGGCCACTGACAGAGAAGCCATGATACAGCAAGGAAGGAGAGAGCTCCCAGATTTAGCAATACTGAGCTGGATGCATCTACTGAGATGTTGAAGTAGGAAGGAAGCCATGGGCTGGATTTTACCAGAAGCAGATGGGACTTCGCCACCGACGTAAAAGGCGGTGGTGAACCCGCTTCCGCCTGGTCCGGGGATCCGACTTGCATTTTACGGATCCCCGGGCTTTGATTGTCCCGAGGCGGGACATCCACCCACTTGAGAGAGGAGGTCCCGTCTCAGTGAGCTGCCAGCCAATCAGCGGGCTGGCAGCTCTTAGTCTCAGCAGGGAGTGTTGGCCACTGCTGGGACTGCAGCCCAGCCAACGCCACGGAGCCAGGATCTCAGGTAAGTTGGGCTTGCCTCACTGGACGGGTAGTCGATTGTGGCGGCGAAGCAAGGGTAGTCATTTGGGGGGAAGGTGGCGTCTCAGGTCCCGGAGGTGGGTTGGGAGGTGGGGCAGCCCTTAATTGGGCACGCTGTGCCCGATTGCCATGGCACCCCCGCCCCCCCCCGGACGCACGGATAGGCCGGCAGCCATTGCTTGGCGGCCTTTCACGTCCGCAGCATGCCCACTTACCTCGGGCAGGCTGCTTCCCCACCACCCCCCTGCTGCCCCGCCGACCGTTGTAAAGTTGGCCGGAGGCGGGAGTGGGGTGGGAAGACCTCCCGGTGCCTCCCATTCAATTTTACACCACCCTCACGCCACCATCCGACCTGCTGGAGCAGCGTAAAGTTGCGCCCCATGTTTCTGCCAGGGGTCAAGAAGCCCTCCAGATTGACCCTGAGGAGGAAATGGGAGCATGTGGCGAGGGTAGTCAATACTCAGAGTGTAGCACCATGGACCCAGTGTCAATGTCAAATGAAGTTTAATGACCTCATTCAGATGATCAAGGTGAATGAATGCATTATCACATCACATCACATACCCACAAAACACACCTTTCACACTGCTCAATGCACCACACCCCCAGCACTACATCCTGACCAGGTATCAACCAGGTGAAGCTACAACACAGGACTACTTGCATGCCAAACAGCGGAAGCAGCATGTGATAGATAGAGCTAAGCGATCCCACAACCAACGGATCGTATCTAAGCTCTGCAGTCCTGCCACATCCAGTCGTGAATCGTGGTGGACAATTAACCAACCAACACAAGGAGGAGGCTCCAGAGATATCCCTATCCTCAATGATGGGGCAGCCCAGCACATCAGTGCAAAGGACAAGGTTGAAGCATTTGCAACCATCTTCAGCCAGAAGTGTCAAGTGGATGATCCATCTCAGCCTCTTTCTGAGGTCCCCAGCATAACAAATGCCTGCCTTCAGCCAATTCAATTCACTCCACGTGATATCAAGATTGGTTGAAGGCACTGGATATTGCAAAGGCTATGGCCCCTGACAACATTCTGGCAATAGCACTGAAGACTTGTGCTCCAGAACTGGCCGCGCCCAAGCCAAGCTGTTCCAGTACAGCTACAACACTGGCATCTACCCGACAATGTGGAAAGTTGCCCAAGTATGTCCTGTTCACAAAAAGCAGGACAAATCCAACCCAGTCAATTACCAACAAAAATAATAAGTGCTGGAAATACTCAGCAGGTCTGGCAGCATCTGTGGAGAGAGAAACAAAGTTAATGTTTCAGGTCTGTGACCTTTCATCAGAACTGGCACAAGTTAGAGAAGAATTAGGTTTAAGCAAATAAAGGGGAGGTGGGTGGGCTAGAGAACAAAGCGGAAGGTGTTGATAAGGCAGGAGAGATTAGATAACAAAGCTTTCCTGGGACAAGTAAAAGTATGTGTTAATGCTTGTGGTGAAAGGCAAAGCATTAGTCCAGAGAGACTGTTAATAGTGGAATAATGAGCAGCTCTGACTACATGAAAAGCAGGCACGTGGTTAAAAGATAAAATATTTTTAAAAAGACCAGTCATGCTCTGAAATTATTGAACTCAATGTTCAGTTCACAAGGCTGCGGAGTGCCTAATCGTAAGATCAGTTGCTGCTCCTTGAGCTTGCATTGATATTCACTGGCACACTGGAGCAGGCCAAGATAGAAATGTTGGCATAAGAGCAGGGGGGAGTGTTGAAATGCCAGCAAATGGAAGCTCGGGGTCATGCTTTCGGACTGAGCGGAGGTGTTCAGCAAAGTTTTGTCTCCCCAATGTAGAGGAGACTGCATTGTGAGCAGCAAATACAGTATATTAAATTGCAAGAAGTACAAGTAAATCACTGCTTCAAGTGGAAGGAGTGTTTGTGGAGCCTTGGAGAGTGAGGTGGGAGGAAGTAACTGGGCAGGTATTGCACCTCCTGCGATTGCATGGGAAGGTGCCATGGGAAGGGGTCAATTACTGCAGGAATTCCTCAGGGTAGTGTCCTAGGCCCAACCATCTGAGGTGCTTTATCAATGATCTTCCCTCCATCATAAGGTCAGAAATGGGGATGTTTACTGATGATTGCACAATGATCAGCACCATTCGTGACTCCTCAGATATTGAAGCAGCCCGTGTCCATATGCGGCGAGACCTGGACAACATTCAGGCTTGGGCTGATAAGTGGCAAGTAACATTCTTGCCACACAAGTGCCAGGCAATGACCATCTCCAACAAGAGAGAATCTAACCATCTCCCCTTGACATTCAATAGCGTTACCATCGCTGAAACCACCCCCCTCCCCCCACCCAATATCAACATCCTGGTGGGCTACCATTGGCCAGAAATTGAACTGAACCAGCCATATAAATACAGTGGCTACAAGAGCAGGTGAGAGGCTAGGAATCCTGTGATGATTAACTCACCTCCTGATTCCCCAAAGCCTGTCCACCATCTACAAAGCACAAGTCAGGATTATGATAGAATACTCTCCATTTGTCTGGAATAGTGCAGCTCCAACAACAGTCAAAAAGCTCAACAACATCCAGGACAAAACAGCCCGCTTGATTAGCACCCCATCCACTACCTTAAACATTCACTCCCTCCACCATCGACGCACAGTGGCAGCAGTGGACACCATTGACAAGATGCATTGCAGCAACTCACCAAGGCTCCTTCAACGGCACCTTCCAAACTCGCAACCTCTACCACCTAGAAGGACAAGAGCAGCAGATGCATGGGAACACCACCACCTGAAAGTTCCCCTCCAAGCCACACAGCATCCTGGCTTGGAACTGTTGTGCCCAATACGCACTGACTCTTAAAGAATCCGTGGAATCCGATTGGTGAAAGGCATATCGATATTTTATTCACACACTAAATCATCAAATACAAGCTCTCACGACTTGTACAGTATCAAAACTCATCAAAGTACAAGCTTTCACTACTTGTACAGTATACTACCCGTCAAGACACGAGGTGGTCAGTCTCGGATTTGCGGCTGCTCTTCTGTTCTCTGAACCCCTGGCTCAGGGTATCTTCTCGAGTGTTCTTCCCCGGGGTTCTTGTACCTTCCTCAGTTTCAGTCAGGGGTTAAGTCTTGTTTCCAAGACCCTCCCCACTTACTTACTCATAGGGGTCTGGTATAATGACATAATGATAATCTTTTATTTGGCTCAGTGAGAACCTGTTACGGTTTCCCATTATCTACTATGAGTCAAATCTTATCTGGTATCCATGACGACTCCCTTTATCTGTTACACGAAAGACAGGGTCTGGTATCAATATGACTTATCTATATTGTTTACAATTCCTTGGCTATCTGTGTGCTGTGGCCCCTATGTTTTAAATACGTTTTTATGTGTTTTTACTGGGTCTACAGAACTATATTGCCGTTCCTTCACTATCACTGGATCAAAGCCCTGGAACTCCCTTCCTAACAGCATTGTGGGTATACCTATACCGCATAGACTGCAGCGGTTCAAGAAGGTGACTCACCACCACCTTCTCAAGGGCAATTAGGGATGGGCAATAAATGCTGGCCTGGCCAGCAATCTCCACAACCTGTGAAAGAATTAAAAGGAGTCAGTACTTACCCCTAACATCCTCTCATGACATATCACCCACACACACACCTTCCAAGCATACCAGCCACACAGACACCTCTCATGGCCTCTACATACCTCCAGCTATTCAGCTATAGCAGGGTTCACTGAGATTTTGTCCTCTCTCTTGCAGGGGAAGGTTGTCCACAACAGGAGAGAAAGCCAGAGGACTTGAAGAGGACGAGGCTGCATGCATCCCCTCAGTGCCCTGGAGGAGATGGTCCTTTGAATCACGGGCAGCAGATCTACTGAGCCATCAGTATCCGGTGCAGCAGAGGCCATCCTGGCAAGTTGATGCTTTATGCAGCTTCTCTACTCACACCTCACACCTCACCCTAAAAGATGTCATGAACTGGAAACTGAAGATGGAGTGACTGTGACCTCCTGATTTCCTCCCCACCACCTTTCTCTTTCCCCTCCTCTCCCCTTATGTCTTTGTGCTTTCAAAAAGCCAAGAACTGCCACTGCTCAGAAGAAAGTGGAAGAACAAGATGAGGAAGAAAGCTTTGAAGAAGAAACATTGCCACTCAACCTAACACTCAGCTACCAGCTCAGATACCGGCACAGTGTGTACCTTAGAGATTAGTTTCGAGTCGGAATCTGCACATGGTCAGTGGAGTGCCTAATCGTAAGATCAGGTGCTGCTCCTTGAGCTTGCATTGATATTCACTGGAACACTGGAGCAGGCCAAGATAGAAATGTTGGCATAAGAGCAGGGGGGAGTGTTGAAATGGCAAGCAACTGGAAGCTCGGGGTCATGCTTTCGGACTGAGCGGAGGTGTTCAGCAAAGTTTTGGCTCCCCAATGTAGAGGAGACTGCATTGTGAGCAGCGAATACAGTATATTAAATTGAAAGAAGTACAAGTAAATCACTGCTTCAAGTGGAAGGAGTGTTTGTGGAGCCTTGGAGAGTGAGGTGGGAGGAAGTAAATGGGCAGGTATTACACCTCCTGCAATTGCATGGAAAGGTGCCATGGGAAGGGGTCAATTACTGCAGGAATTCCTCAGGGTAATGTCCTAGGCCCAACCATCTGAGGTGCTTTATCAATGATCTTCCCTCCATCATAAGGTCAGAAATGGGGATGTTTACTGATGATTGCACAATGATCAGCACCATTCGTGACTCCTCAGATATCGAAGCAGCCCGTGTCCATATGCGGCGAGACCTGGACAACATTCAGGCTTGGGCTGATAAGTGGCAAGTAACATTCTTGCCACACAAGTGCCAGGCAATGACCATCTCCAACAAGAGGGAATCCAACCATCTCTGCCTGGCATTCAATAGCATTACCATCGCTGAAACCACCCCCCTCCCCCACCCAATATCAACATCCTGGTGGGCTACCATTGGCCAGAAATTGAACTGAACCAGCCATATAAATACAGTGGCTACAAGAGCAGGTGAGAGGCTAGGAATCCTGTGGTGATTAACTCATCTCCTGATTACCCAAAGCCTGTCCACCTTCTACAAGGCACAAGTCAGGTTTGTGATAGAATACTCTCCACTTGCCTGGAAGAGTGCAGCTCCAACAACAGTCAAAAAGCTCGACAACATCCAGGACAAAGCAGCCTGCTTGATTGGCACCCCATCCACTACCTTAAACATTCACTCCCTCCACCATTGACGCACAGTGGCAGCAGTGGACACCATTGACAAGATGCATTGCAGCAACTCACCAAGGCTCCTTCAACAGCACCTTCCAAACTCGCAACCTCTACCACCTAGAAGGACAAGAGCAGCAGATGCATGGGAACACCACCACCTGAAAGTTCCCCTCCAAGCCACACACCGTCCTGGCTTGGAACTGTTGTGCCCAATACGCACTGACTCTTAAAGAATCCGTGGAATCTGATTGGTGAAAGGCATATCGATATTTTATTCACACACTAAATCACCAAATACAAGCTCTCACTACTTGTACAGTATCAAAACTCATCAAAGTACAAGCTTTCACTACTTGTACAGTATACTACCCGTCAAGACACGAGGTGATCAGTCTCAGATTTGCGGCTGCTCTTCTGTTCTCTGAACCCCTGGCTCAGGGTATCGTCTCGAGTGTTCTTCCCCGGGGTTCTTGTACCTTCCTCAGTTTCAGTCAGGGGTTAAGTCTTGTTTCCAAGACCCTCCCCTCTTACTTACTCATCGGGTTCTGGTATAATGACATAATGATAATTCTTTATTGGGCTCAGTGAGAACCTGTTCAAAACTTCACGGTTTCCCATTATCTACTATGAGTCAAATCTTATCTGGTATCCATGAAGACTCTCTTTATCTGTTACACGAAAGACAGGGTCTGGTATCAATATGACTTATCTATACTGTTTACAATTCCTTGGCTATCTGTGTGCTGTGGCCCCTATGTTTTAAATACGTTTTTATGTGTTTTTACTGGGTCTACAGAACTATATTGCCGTTCCTTCACTATCACTGGATCAAAGCCCTGGAACTCCCTTCCTAACAGCATTGTGGGTATACCTATACCGCATAGACTGCAGCGGTTCAAGAAGGTGACTCACCACCACCTTCTCAAGGGCAATTAGGGATGGGCAATAAATGCTGGCCTGGCCAGCAATCTCCACAACCTGTGAAAGAATTAAAAGGAGTCAGTACTTACCCCTAACATCCTCTCATGACATATCACCCACACACACACCTTCCAAGCATACCAGCCACACAGACACCTCTCATGGCCTCTACATACCTCCAGCTATTCAGCTATAGCAGGGTTCACTGAGATTTTGTCCTCTCTCTTGCAGGGGAAGGTTGTCCACAACAGGAGAGAAAGCCAGAGGACTTGAAGAGGACGAGGCTGCATGCATCCCCTCAGCGTCCTGGAGGAGATGGTCCTTTGAATCACGGGCAGCAGATCTACTGAACCATCAGTATCCGGTGCAGCAGAGGCCATCCTGGCAAGTTGATGCTTTATGCAGCTTCTCTACTCACACCTCACACCTCACCCTAAAAGATGTCATGAACTGGAAACTGAAGATGGAGTGACTGTGACCTCCTGATTTCCTCCCAACCACCTTTCTCTTTCCCCTCCTCTCCCCTTATGTCTTTGTGCTTTCAAAAAGCCAAGAACTGCCACTGCTCAGAAGCAAGTGGAAGAAAAAGATGAGGAAGAAAGCTTTGAAGAAGAAACATTGCCACTCAACCTAACACTCAGCTACCAGCTCAGATATCGGCACAGTGTGTACCTTAGAGATTAGTTTAGAGTTGGAATCTGCACTTGGTCAGTCACCGGTCAGCTCATGTGCGAATTCCATGGAGGATGAGATGGCAGACCAGTTCTGCTGTGGGGACCTCAGATGGGGATCTCGTTGAGGAGGATTATAGGGAAGTGCTGATTAAGATGTACACTGAGATGCTTAGTGCATTGACTGACCTGCCAGATAGCCTTCAGTCACTGGCTACGAACATGGTAGAATCCTGCTCCAGTGTGGCACAGGGCATTGCACTGAGTCTGGAGGCCAGGTATTGATAGGTTAGATAGGAAGAAACTTTTTCCTTTAGCGGAGGTGTAAATAACCAGGGGACATAGATTTAAAGTAAGGGGCAGGAGGTTTAGAGGGGATTTGAGGAAAAACTTTTCACCCAGAGGGTGGTTGGAATCTGGAACACACTGCCTGAAGGGGTGGTACAGGCAGGAACTCTCATAACATTAAACAAGTATTTAGATGAGCACTTGAAACACCATAGCATACAAGGCTATGGGCCAAGTGTTGGAAAATGGGATTAGAATAGTTAGGTGCTTGATGGCTAGCGCAGACACGATGGGCCGAAGGTCCTGTTTCTGTGCTGTATAACTCAATGACTTTAAGTGGTATTTGCCGCCCTTGATGCATGATTGGGGTCACATTAGGATCTACATACAGCTTGTATGTAACACCTTTCAGTTTGCCGATACCAGTGAAGCGATCAGGATACAGTTCAAGAATATTTTTGTTATGCGTAGGAATTGTGTATGTGCAGATCTGTTGCTGTGTGGAAACTGATAAGCATGTCACATTCTCCAGATATGACATAGAATATAGCATTTGTTCCAGTTTCTTTGAATGAGACCGGCGTTTCAAAGGCTTGGAGAACTTTCAACAGCCCAGTCTCCTGCCACCTGTGCTGAGATTGTGGATTCCAAAGCCAGGCCCTCAAGGCCCAGAGCTACTCAAGGCCGTTTTCCAAGGCCTGGAGCTTCAAACCAGCATGAGGACGGCCTTTCCAGTGTCAGTGAAGATCCGTGACAGAGGCATCTCAGCAGGAGGAGAGAGCACTTGATCTTCTTTCATCTGAGGAAGGAAGACCAGGATGAGAGGGCACGTGGGTTCGCCAGGTTAGCGGGCTTCCTGATAGTGCAGGGCGCCATCAACATCACTCACGTGGCTCTTCAGGCTTTCAACGTCAACAAGGAGTGATTCAGGAATTGCAAGGGCTACCACTCAGTCAATGTCCAGTTGGTCTACAACCACACCATGAAATTCATCTTGGTGAATGCCTGCTATCCTGGAAGTACCAACAGAGCTGTCATCCTTCAACAATCTGCAATACCCAATGTCTTCCACCCTCCAAAACAGACAACAGGATGGCTGCTTGGAGACAAGGAATACCTCCTACACACATGACTTAATGACCCCCTTCCACCATCCCACCATGTGAAGCCATGGAGATACATGTAACATGGTAGACCAAACCATTGGTCTGCCTAAGTAGAGATTTTATGGCTGAGACTGCTTGGGGGCATCTCGGCAGTACACATGTGGGAAAGTCTCCATGTTTGTAGTGTTGTGCCTTGTTCCCCATAGCCTCACAATTATGAGGGCCTAGCCACTACCACCTGGCATCCAGAGGCCACCTCGAGGGAAGGAGGAGGAGTAGAGGGTAGTTGACCACATGCACCAGCTGCAACTGGACGGAGCGAGAGGGATCACAGGATGAGGCGTCACTTTAGTTGAAAGGAGCTTCACCACTTCCATCATTGACCCACCATCCCCTGATAATCCATTTCAGATTCCCCACGACACGGACTACATCACTCCATAAAGGCCAAAAGTAATGACCTTCATACAACAACTTTATCCAGCAAAACATCAATAATACAAAAAAACTGGTGGAAGGCTGCTGACTGTCACTGGGGGAGATTGCAGATGGCCTTGGAAAACGGCCTTGAGTAGCTCTGGGCCTTGAGGGCCTGGCTTTGTAATCCACAATCTCAGCACAGGTGGCAGGAGACTGGGCTGGCTGAGATGCAACAGCTGCATGGCAGCACTAGGAGCTATGTGGCCTGGTCCAATCTAGACCTCCTTTGTTATCTCTTGCCCCACTCCCACCTCACTGGCTTATAACCTGTGACTTTTCTAATATTTGTCAGTTCCGAAGAAGGGTCACTGACCCGAAACATTAACTCTGCTTCTCTTTTCACAGATGCTGCCAGACCTGCTGAGTGGTTCCAGCATTTCTTGTTTTTATTTCAGATTTCCAGCATCCGCACTATTTTGCTTTTATTTACAGAACCTTAGTCTGGGCATTACAGTTTCTCAGCGACTCTGGCTCCGAGTCACATGACTGTGTCCTGGTACTTGGCTCATTAGCATACTAAGATCTTAAAGGGATATTACTCTTAAAGACAATCATACGATATCCCCTTTCTTTCCAAAGATAAGTCTCCTATGCTAACAGTAAAAACACATAAAATTAGATATCAAAATTATTAGTACAGGATAAAGATTATAAAATTACAGGTACAAGGACAGGGAATGCGAAATTCACAAGTATAGAGGCTTATAAGTCCATATATCGTCTCAGTGGATTGACAACTCTTACTCGGGGAATTTGTGTCTCATCTGTTGCTGTTCTTTCTGAAGTTTCTCCCTTTCTGCATTCAGTTTCTGTTGCTCTGCCTTCAGCCTGCTAATATACTCTGTTGCTTTTCTCAAGACATTGTCTTCAGGACATTGCGTGTCCTTCACCTCTCCTCATCCTCTGCGTCTGAAGGCCTAGGGCTCAAGGTCGAGGATGTGTTGGGGGAGGATTACTTGGTCTCTTGGAGCTACCTGTCCATTCTGGCTCGTTGTGGTGCTGGCAGTTCTCTAGAGAGCAGAGGTGAAGTAGTTGTGTTGTTGTTGGGTTTCCAGATTGCACCGTTTGATGTTGCTTAGAGACTGTGAGTGGTTTGTGGTCCTTGGAGATTTCTCCTTGGTAATGCTCTCATGGATAGTTATGCTTTTGAGGTCCTTATATGTCGGTACTCCTGCCACTGCTGGTCTGCTCATGTCTGCAAGATAGACTGTTTTTGGTTTCCATGCTAACTTGCCTTGGCTGTATTGCATTGTTAATGTGCCACAGCAAGGAATGGGTGACCCGTTGTATGCAGATAATTTGGCACTTGTCGGTTATATCATTGATTTCCAACAACTCTGGTACATATCCTTCTGGATTTGGACTTGTTGGAGAAAATCCAGATTGTGCCCAATTGTTGAACAAATTCTCCGGACTCAGACGTTGAGAATCAAACACTTTATTGCATGATATCATGGGGGAGCACACCTTACCTAAAGGCGGTCCAGTCCTACTCCCCAGAGCTACAGATCGCCGTGGATTTATATAGTATAACAGAGGCAGAGCTAACAGTTTCACAATTAGATAAACGCCCACAAGATGATCACAACACCGCCTACGTGACTGTGCACCATGCAGAGTCCGAGGTCAGTAGAGTGTTAGTTCGAGCATAACAAGCTATTGTTCCCTATTTAACGTACACACTCCAGGTACTATATTTGGCCGTTACTTCTGGCTAGGTTGCACAAACATGATAAAAGTGGAAGAGTCAGCAACGAACAGTCTGTGTTCACTTCCCCAAAATCCATCATGAGCTCTGTCTCTTCCTAAGACAGTGGGTTGTGGTCCGTTGCTCTGTCTACATTTTATGACCATTGGTTAGGTTAGCTACAAGCTGCGTCCTGTTTTTCTATTTCTACAAAGTTAAGAAATAATTAGCAAAGCTCAGAAAATTCTCCAACAGGACTGGTAGGATATTTGTACTCGCTCCTGTGTCAATCTTAGTCCTGAATGTATTTTTGCCAGCTTTCTTTGGGCACATGAGTTTAATAGTTACGAAAGCTTCCAGTTGTTGGATTTCATCAACATAATACGTCAGGTTCATAATGTGAAATGCCTGCTCATCCTCCGGCTGAGACTTAATTCTTACTGAGTCTTGTCTCAGGTCTGTTTCACTGTGGACTTCATGTATCGGCTTGCATTTAAGCAGGTCTCTGGCATGCTCCTTGCTGTTGTACTATTGTTGTGCCTACTGTCTGTTTGCCTGTGTCCTGCTGCAGCTTCTGGCCATGTTGTTGGAGCCATATTTCTTGCATAGGCGGGCCCAGTGTCCTTTGGCACCACACGCCTTGCACAGGTCTTGAAATGCAGGACAACTTCACAGTGAATGGGACCAACCACTTTTTCCACACAACTTGCTTGCTCTTTTCAACCTGGTTATCATGCCAATATTTGTTGGCTGCACCTAGTGCAGCTTCCAAAAATGGCATTTGTTGCCCTTATTATGGTATCTGCTAATAAAGTGATCTATTGATTCCTGTGGCTGTTGCCTGTAGGACATCAATTCCAGGTGGTGAATTCTAAAATTCACTCTTAATTGGAGTTAATCTTCTAGCACTTTCTGTATCTTTGCAGGATCTTTCTGATGCTAGTCAGATATTCCAGAAGTGTGTAATCCCTAATTTCCAACTGCTATTAGTATGTTTACAGCCTGTTTTTCTGTTTTTACAATTATTTGGTCTGTGACGAATAACTGCATTCTTTGTTTGAACAGTTGGAACTCAGATAGGATATTCAAGGCCTTCCAGTTCATGCTGGGAAATTTGGTATCCATATTTCTGCTGTTCTTTTGCTTTAAAACTTGCTTTAAGACTTGTGCTATGACTCTGCACTGTTTCCCCTTTAAGAGACTCTCTCTTCTTTATACTAGCTGTTTTGATTAACGGGAGCAGGTGTTTACTCGTTGTGTGTTTATCTTGCTTCCAGTACTTAAGCCTGTTCTGTTTACACAGCTGTTCAATAGGCAGTTCAATGTTGATTTTTAGAGCTTTTTATGTTCTTCATGCTCAAGTGGTTTTAATTTTTTTTATTGTGGCTTTGTGAATGGAAGCTCTTATTCATGCTTGAGTAGTTTAATGTTTTTTTAAAAAGCTTTGGCTGCCTGGATGAAGGCTCTGCAGTGATCTGGGGATTCCTGCGATTTCCTAATGGACACTTCCTGTAATAGCAATGGCCTCGATCAGCCTAGGAGAGGAGTCGGTTCTTCCCTGTTTTTTATACATGGAGTTTTTAGAAAAAAGGCAATTTTTGAAAGACTTCAAAGATTTTTTTTTAAAGCAGTGTCCTCGACCGTTGGCACAACGACTCACCTGATTCACTTGCAGCCTGCTGTTCTATGATCTGTCTTCTATATTTAAGGTAAGTTCTTTTTTCACTGTTTGAGCCAGTATTTTTCTTGAACTTTCTCTCTACTGGCTGCTGGAAAGGTTATTTTCAGAGCTGTTTTAACCATGGTCTTCAACCTCAGACTTTGCCTTCTCACCACAGCTGCCACCATATAATGAGTTCTTTTATGTTGTCTGATGCAACATAAATTAGATGCATGAAGTCCAGTTGGTTGAAGATCTCAAACAGGTTTATTACAGCTATAATATACAGTACAGAGCAAACTATTTACAGAAACGTACTCTGGGTTTTACAGTTGCAGGGTGACTCTGGCTCTGTGTCACATGACTGTGTTCTGGTACTTAGCTCATTAGCATACTAAGATCTTAAAGCGACATCACTCTTAAAGACATCATACAACAGATACCAGACAATGAGACGGTTGGAAATCATCTGGGGCCATATTCAAGGCTTTGGCACCTATTTTAAGGAGCTGTAAAACAGGCGCACCAAATTACATAGCAAAACCCAAAAAGACAATCTGCTAAACTGCTGATGTCAGTATGTCTTATGTATATATGTGACTCAGCAAATAATTGCATTAAAACATTACCTCAGTGCAGAATAAATCAATTGATATTAACAGTTACACTCTTAATTAAAATAGGAATCCCATATGAACATGTTTTTGCAGCATCTGTAATATCACATTGCATGAGTCCAACTTCATAGTATTTGTGTTCAGCCTGAAAGTTCACATAAACCCTTGTTTCTGACATCAGGCTCAGAGAGAAAGTATGGTGGGGAATGAGAAACAATGATGGACAGGGGAAAGCTCCTTCCTGGAGCAGAAGTCTGGCATGCTAGGGGCAGAGGGATCAGAAATTGAGGCGGACATGTCTGTTGAGAGGGGTCCATAGGAGAGTTCTGATAGAATTTCATAGAAATTCTAAAATTCATAAAAAATACTCCTTTTGTGGCCAGCAGTACTGGGCTGCATATGGATACCATTAAGAAGAACTCAAACTGTAATTGATTGCACAGGGTCCCCAGCAAAGGGAGCAACAAAGAAGTGCTGTGAGCAGCAGACTGTCACCTGGTTGTTGTGTTTCTGGGTTCTTCACACAAAATTACCGAAGAAGGGTCACTGACCCGAAACGTTAACTCTGCTTCTCTCTCCACAGATGCTACCAGACTTGCTGAGTATTTCCAGCATTTCTTGTTTTTATTTATAATTAAAATGTTGCACTGGTTTAGCAGTGCAGTATGTATTGCAGCTAAAAGGCCACTGGGCCAGTGAAAAACCAAAGTGTGATTAAAATATGCAGTGTTACTTTTCTAAAACCTCAATGTTCTTTCTTTTAATGGCCATTTGAATTTTTTCAAACTGAGTTACAGCATGCTGCTCAGTTGCAGGAAGCATAGCTATCCCCAAATTTTTTAGTCAAACAGTTTTATTTTCTTCGCTCATAGGGCATATTATTTTCTTATTTTTGTGAAGTAAATATGGTATCGTATCCACCTGTGCTCAGATCACCTGACCTCTACCATTAATGCACGATCAAATTATTTGATTATTTTTCTGCCGGTCCTGGTGTCAGCTCATGAAGTATTAATAGTGCGGAAGCCAGAATCTTGGCTGGCACTCTGCTGGACATCAGCAGTTGCTAACTGCCCATAAAGCAATGGTAAAGTTTCCTGGGGATGGAAGTGTCAGGGAAGAGAGGCAAAGGGGGGAAATGGGGATTAAAAGAGGGGAGAACAGGGAAAAGGGAAAATTATTCATTTTAAATTCAAGGCCTCCCCTCAACATCTCTTCCACAAATGATGCTGTGTGATTGGAGCAATTCTCAGGTGATCCAATCACACTTTGAAGAGGCCCTACAGTTTAAATCATTTGAATGACCCGAATGAGTTTTGTTCTTGATTTTCACACAGGGTCCCTGCACCCTTCCCACTGGCCAATTTCACCAGGTGCACTGTGTTTTTAGGTACATTGAAAGCTAGTGGAGATAAAGAGTCAGATTATGTCGACAAGACGTGTGCTCTGAGTTTATTGGGCTCTGAGCCCATTTTGCCCAATGCTCTGGGAGATAGGTTTCTGCAGCGGATACTGACTTATAAACTGCAGTGAGTTTGGATGAATCTTTGCCTCAAGTCATCGGGAATGCTGACAATCCCAGGTGATGTTCCTCTTCCTCTGACTCATCCATGACACATTCCTCTGCTGCTGGTCCACTTCCTCCTGATCCTCCATCTTAAGAAGAGTGAAATCCCTAAAAGAAGGTCCATGGAGTTGGACAAGTTGCCTGGCCAGGGAAGGTCACTGGATAGTTTGTGGTGGAGGAGAAACCAGGTTACCAAACAAGTGTAGACGAATTCCTGCTCCGCTCCACATTAAACAGGAGTAAACATAAAACAAAGTGTGAAAAAGATAAAACTATGAACAGGCACAAAGAAGATGCAACAAGTTCATCAAAAGTAATGAGTTATAATTTACCTTGGATAGATGCATGGAATGGGTGCTATTTCATTGGCTGCCTGTTATATGATACACCCAAGATTCAGGTCCATTGACTTCAGGAGATGGATAATCAGTGAAGTTATTTTTTCTCTAGTGGTATTTATTCAGGGATGTATGTTGATCAGGGAATCAGAAAAACTTTCTGCTGTTTGCAACTAATGCTTTTGGACCTTTTGTGTCGACCAGAATCAGCATTTGGGATCTCAGTTTGACATCTCATCCCAAAAGACAGCACTTCTCACAATGCAGCACTCCTTTGGTATTGCACTGGACAGTCAGCCCAGATTATGTACTGAAGTCCTGATATCGAACTTGAACATGGAATTTTCTAATCCAGAGACATGAATGCTCCCAACAGGTGTTAACCTTGGATCAGTGGTCCCTGAGATAAAAGCTTGTGGGTTCAAATCACTTTGTAGAAAGTTGAGCACAAAATCTAGGATAACACTCCAGTGCTGCACTGAGGAAGTTCCCTCAGGTGGCCAGAAAAGATCCCAAGGCACCATTTTGCAGAACAAGGTGTTCTTCCTGGTGTCCTGGATAATATCTATGATCAAATTGCTGCTTGTGGAACTTTGCTGTGTGCAAATTAGCTGATGAACTTCCTATATGACAACAATGGTACACTTCGAAGGGGCCTTGGTTTAACATCTCAACCAAAAGACAGCACCTTTGAAAGTCCAGAACTACCTCAGTGCAGCACTGGAGTGTTAGCCTAGAATTTTGTGCTCAGGTTTATGGAGTGTGATTGACTGTAAGGTGTGTAAGGACATCCCAAGCTCGTTTTAAATGCAAGTCTTTCTTTCTTTTAACCAGAGGCACAGGGCACATGATGAATGGTTAAATGCACACTACAGTCCAATATCTTGCAAAAAAGAAATTCAGAGGACAGTTTAAAGGACAAACTGTCTGCTTCATTACTGTATCCTACCATTTTGTAATCACGTTCCAATTGACTGTCACATGGAGTAATCCTCATATATTTATTAACATTAATGCTTAGATTAAACTGCAGCATTTACCAATTATTTGGTAGATTGATTCTGACATCGAGTATTATTACTTTCATTTTTATCTCCCCTTTTGCAAATTTGTACCATCTTGGCATGTTGCTACAGTATCTGGTGGAGGCAGAATGAAGAAACCTATTTCATAAAGTCTATTTCATTTTTGTATGGATGTGCATATTCCAAACAACACAATCTCACCCATCCATTCCCACAGGATATGTGTTATATTTCTGGGGAGAAATGGAGGGGTGGATAAACGTCAATTGGTTTGTTAGTTTAGCATCAGGTCAAAACAGGTTAGAACAGAGTAGGATAATAGGAATAAAAACAAGAAATGCTGGAACCACTCAGCAGGTCTGGCAGCATCTGTGGAAAGAGAAGCAGAGTTAACGTTTCGGGTCAGTGACCCTTCTTTGGAACTGGTTCTGAACCTGTACCAGCTAGGTCCCTTCAGCTAGGGAACCTTACCCCTGTACCCGCCAAGGCCGTTGGATGACAGCTGGGGCTGCTGGCCATCCAGTGGAGGTGTTGTGGACTGTTTGATACACAGCCTGGCAGCTGTGGCTGTTTCTAAGTCTGGCCTTCAGAATGCACCTCCATTGTGAGGCACCCTCTCTCTCTGCAAGTATCTGTCATTGCTGGAGGGCCTCCTATTGGCCTTCCAGCTTCAGGAGCTGGCAGCTGTCCTTAATTGGATGGAAAACGCCTTCTTTGACCATTAATTGACTAATCCTACAGAAATCATGTCCGGTGACTATCGTCAACCGTGCGGGGTCGGGACCTGCATTTGATCACGATGTCAGTGTCCTGACCCTAAATGAGAAATCCAGCCCCTGGTGTTTGGGAGAACAGTTACTAACTCCTTGTATTGTGATAACCAGAGAAATGAACTAATCTGTAAAAGCAAAAGCAATTTGTATTAGCAATGGATATTTTATATTACAGTTTGGGTGTTTTACCTTTCTGTCGTTCGGGAACTTTGGCCACCACAGATGTGTTCCTGACCTAGTTTTTAGGCCAAGGAGTCATTTGAAATTTGCAAACAGTTTATGCTTGAGAGTCTGATTAAAATTGAAATGAAATTTTCTTGGGGAGACATTAGAACCTTCACGCTGCCTGTGAAACTTCGAAAGAACCATTCACATCAACCTGACAACAATCCATTGCTTGAAAAATACTGCAAAAGGCCTGCAGGAAAAATATTTTGTGCCTCTTCCTACCTTGCACTTTGGCAGCTGTTCCTTCCCTTTCTCTGAAAAAGTGGCAGATTTGTTGCCCCCAACAACAAAGAGCCGCAGTGACTGTTTGATATATCAGTGTATGATCAACTGACCCATCTGAATTATCTCAACAGAAGTGGCTTAAAATCAGCCCGTAGCATAAAAGTTCAATGTGGTGATGACTTTAACTGCAACAGGTCAGGTTACACCAGTATTGGATAATGTTTAAGGTCAGGTGCCAATAAATGGCACAACTTGGTAACTGCCACCTTGCTGAATCATAGACAGTGAAGTCAGGTTTCGTCCAATATGCCCAAGTAGTTGTTCCTGTATCATATGATGTAACCACATAATGTTATTCGTGGGTCATCTGTTGGGTGTAAGGATTCCGGGTGCCTGCCATGATTGTGCCCGTGCCTCTCCTACCGATGCAGAAACTCCTTTTCCTCATCCAAATCCAATGCAGCCATTGGCAGGCCTAATGGAATGCTCACAATTAGCATTGTTTGCAACTGCTGGAGTTAAGTGGTGGCAACTGGAATGCTGGTGTGGGCAGAGTGCACCAAAGGGGTGCTGAATCAAAAGAAACCAACAGAAAGGCAGCAGGAAAACATGCATTAGCTCCAGTGCACTTGGATTGTTGTTAAAACTTCATTCAAAAATAACATCTCACAAATACAACAACCAAACCTCAGATGGTGATGTCTCATCACCACATTGACTTCAACAGTTGAAAGAGAAGGTCCAACATGACCTGAGGGCAACTAGGAATGGGTATTAATTGAGGCTTTCCCAATGTTGCCCACATCCTGAACAACATTGTAAAAATAGTCTTTAACAAATAGTTTGATTCAGAAAATGAGGACGGCACTGCAAATCATCAGGGGAAATATGACATGGGACTATTTTTGGACAGTTTACGTAATTCTGTAGGGGCTAATGCGAAGGTGCACACAGATAGGAATGCTTTAGAGCTTTAAAAACATTTGTTCCTGTGCAATTGGGAGTTCTTTTTTCTATTTGTTCAAGATTGCCCATCCCCAATTACCCTTGAACTGAGTGGCCATTTCAGAGGGCATTTAAGAGTCAACCATGTGGGTCTGGAGTCATATGTAGGCCAAGCAATGTGAGAATGGCAGTTTTCCTTGTCTCAGGGACATTAGTGAACCAGATGAGTTTTTACAACAATCAACAATTGTTGCATGGTCATCATTAGACTAGCTTTTTATTGGATTAGACCAGAACTTTATTAATTAAATTCAAACTTTACCATCTGCTGTGGTGGAATTTGAACCCATATCCCCAGAGCATTAGCCTGGGCCTCTGATTACTAGTTTAGTGGAACAACCATTACGGCAATGCCTCCCTCCTTCTGCATGGCATGTGCTGCTGGCAAGGATTCACTCTAATGCCACACTGTGGAACTTACATTTGAAGATTATATGATGCCACTACTTCACAGAAAATATTCCAGGTAAATTGTTACAACTTCAATTTCTTTTAATATTGGAGTATATCTAAAATATATTAATTAGGAGAAGTGGAGCCAGGAATTACTAAATAAATACTGCAATTCAACCTTTTATGTGGTTACAAAATACCACCAGTTCATTTATATATACACACATAATAGATTCTGGTTGTAAGTTGGACAATTTTCAAGGATGTTTCTCATACACGTGGTCAACCATTAAACATCATAGATGTTACAAACCTCAAGATCTACTAAAGCTGACCAATGCCTTTAAAAAAAGCTCATAACTCAAAAGCACTCATTCATATGAAAACCAAGGGGTAAATGAGGTCAGCTGCTGTTACAGCAGTGGAAAATATTTATACCTGCCATTAATCAAGAGAGAAACTTGCACAAGATTTCCTGGGTGAACATAGTTAAGTAGTGATTGACATAAATCCTGTTTAAATTGGATGCAAGCAGCTTGAGTGCATGGAAATTAGAGTGCAGCCTTGAAAAAGAGAGCTCAGTCTGCACACGTCAGGAACAGACTACATCACTGCATGCTGATCAATCTTTAATAATACTTTTGAAGAAGGTCTAAAGCAGAACACTCTGCATCAAGCAGCCAGACAAGGCAGCAGGACATGGCACCAAGCCAGAAGAACCCAGCATCTTTCTTACTCAGAATATAATTCAGAAAGTTCAAACTGTCTGGAGGGAGATGCAGTAAGGAGCCACAGACTCCTGGCTGCCCAGACATAAAATTCCACCATGCATTCTCGCTATTTTATTATAATTGAGCAAAATTAATAAACCAATCACAAACATAATCACAAAATTAAACTTATTAATGCCATGCCCCTGTGGTAAGGTATTGCATGGGAACACCACCACCTGCAAGTTCCCCTCTGAGTTACACACCATCCTGACTTGGTGATGTATCACTGCTCCTTCATGATGTCTGGGACAAATCCTGGAACTCCCTCTCTAACAGCATTGTGGGTGGACCTACACCAATGGACATCGGTGGTTCATGAAGTCGACTCACCAGCACCTTTTGATGGGCAGTTAGGGATGGGCAATAAGTGATGGCCTTGGCAGTGAAGCCCAAACCCCATGAACAAATACATTTGGAAAATTAAGACCTATTGGACCAAATGGCCTATTTCTGTGCTCTGAAATCCATTAAATTACATGTAATGTATATCGAATGTAAGAGTGGCCTCAAAAACATCACTTGCCATCTTTCCATCCCTAGATAGTTCCTTTTGCCCCATCTCTTTCATTTTTGCCCGAAGCAGATTATAGCGAGACTACAGAAATAGGGAATAGCGAAGCCATAGAAGCATTTGAATACAAGGCTGAGAATTTTACTTTTCAGGAATTGGGCGGCAGGGGGTTAATGTAGGTCGACAAAGGCAGGGATGATGGATGAGCAGGACTCAGGAGAAGAGCTTTAGGTGACCTGAAGTTTATGGTGGCTGGAGGGTGGGAAACAGGACAAAATAGCATTGGAATATTCATAACAAGAAATGCTGGAACCACTCAGCAGGTCTGGCAGCATCTGTGGAAAGAGAAGCAGAGTTAACGTTTCGGGTCTGTGTTCCGATGAAGGGTCACTGACCTGAAACGTTAACTCTGCTTCTCTTTCCACAGATGCTGCCAGACCTGCTGAGTGGTTCCAGCATTTCTTGTTTTTATTTCAGATTTCCAGCATCCGCAGTATTTTGCTTTTATTATATTGGAATATTCATGTCTGGAGATCACAAAGACGGATGAGGTTTTCAGTGGCAGATGGGTTGAGGTCAAGGTGGGAGGTAGGTGATATTATGGAGTTATAGTTGACATGTCTTTTGATGGAAACATTTGGTGACAGATGCTCAGCTCAGGTTAGACCAGGAAACAGAAGCTGCAAGCAGTCTAGTTCAGCTTGCAAGAGTATCCAAAGGATAAATGGAGTTGGTAGCGAGAGTAACAAAGTTGTGACTTCAATCTTCCCAATGCTGGAGGAAGTTACAGCTTGTCCAGTACTAGATATTGGACAAGCAGTCTGACAGCACAGTTGATTGGTAAAAGAAGCAGAGGTGACGTGACGTAAAACTTTTTCATGCAAGCAGAATTTGAAAATAAAACATTGGTAAAAATGGATTAAAAACCTAATTAACTAATTAATAAGTAGAGTAACTAGACCAGAGGGAGGAGATTACTGTATTTACTAAGCATTTAATATTTATAGGAGGAATCTAGCACTAGGGACCAAATAGTTAATTATAACAATTTAGTAAGGATTTCATAAGTATTTATTTTTATTTATTAATTAGTGCTAGAAATCTCAGTTAGAGGGGTGAAGTGCTTCACCTGTGAGATGTGGGAGGTCCATGACGCTTCCAGCGTTCCGGATGACTACATCTGCAGGATGTGTACCCTGTTGCAGCTCCTCACAGACCGCATGGATCGGTTGGAGCAGCAACTGGATGCACTTAGGAGCATGCAGGTGGCAGAAAGTGTCATAGACAGGAGTTTTAGAGAAGTGGTTACACCCAAGGTGCAGGCAGATAGATGGGTGACCGCTAGAAGGGGCAGGCAATCAGTGCTGGAATCCCCTGTGGCTATCCCCCTCTCTAACAAGTATACCGTTTTGGATACTGTTTGGGGGGATGGCCTATCAGGAGAAAACAGCAGCAGCCAGAGCAGTGGCACCACGGCTGGCACTGTTGTTCAGCAGGGAGGGACAAAGCGCAGAAGAGCAATAGTTATAGGGGACTCTATAGTCAGGGGCACAGATAGGCACTTCTGTGGACGTGAAAGAGACTCCAGGATGGTATGTTGCCTCCCTGGTGCCAGGGTCAAGGATGTCTCTGAACGGACAGGGGGCATTCTGAAGGGGGAGGGTGAACAGCCATAGGTTGTGGTACACATCGGTACCAATGACGTAGGCAGGAAGAGTGACGACGTCCTGCAGGGGGAGTTTAGGGAGTTAGGTAGAAAGTTAAAAGGCAGAACCTCGAGAGTTGTAATCTCGGGAATACTCCCTGTGCCACGTGCCAGTGAGGCTAGAAATAGGAAGATAGTGCAGCTAAACACGTGGCTGAACATCTGGTGTAGAAGGGAGGGTTTCAGATATCAGGACCATTGGGAGCTCTTCAGGGACTGATGGGACCTGTACAAGAAGGACGGTTGACATCTAAACTGGAGGGGCACAAATATCCTGGCTGCGAGGTTTGCTAACGTCACTCGGGAGGGTTTAAACTAGTGTGGCAGGGGTGGGAACCAGAGCAGTAGGACAGCAAGTGAAATAAATGAGGGGGAACTAGTAAATAAGGCCAGTAAGACTAAGAGGAAGAGCAGGCAGGGAGATGTTGCGGAGCACAGCGGGACTGGTGCATTTGTTTCAATGCGAGAAGTATAACGGGTAAGGCAGATGAACTTAGAGCTTGGATTAGTACTTGCAACTATGATGTTGTTGCTATTACAGAGACTTGGTTGAGGGGAGGACAGGATTGGCAGCTAAATGTTCCAGGATTTAGAAGCTGCAGGCGGGATAGAAGGGGATGTAAAGGGGGTAGGGGAGTTGCATTACTGGTTAAGGAGAATATCACAGGTGTACTGCGGGAGGACACCTCGGAAGGGTCATGCAGCGAGGCAATATGGGTGGAGCTCAGGAATAGGAAAGGTGCAGTCACGATGTTGGGGGTTTACTACAGGCCTCCCAACAGCCAGCGGGAGGTAGAGGAGCAGATATGTAGACAGATTTTGGAAAGATGTAAAGGTAACAGGGTTGTGGTGGTGGGTTATTTTAACTTCCCCTATATTGACTGGGACTCACATAGTGCTAGGGGCTTGGATGGGGTAGAATTTGTAAGGAGCATCCAGGAGGGCTTCTTGAAACAATACGTAGATAGTCCAACTAGGGATGCGGCCGTACTGGACCTGGTATTGAGGAATGAGCCCGGCCAGATGGTCGAAGTTTCAGTAGGGGAGCATTTCGGGAACAGTGACCGTAATTCCATAAGTTTTAAGGTACTTGTGGATAAGGATAAGAGTAGTCCTCGGGTGAAGGTGCTAAATTGGGGGAAGGCTAATTATAACAACATTAGACAGGAACTGAAGAATTTAGATTGGGGGCGGCTGTTTGAGGGTAAATCAACATCTGACATGTGGGAGTCTTTCAAACGTCAGTTGATTAGAATCCCGGACCAGCATGTTCCTGTGAGGAAGAAGAACAAAGAACAAAGAAAATTGCAGCACAGGAACAGGCCCTTCGGCCCTCCAAGCCTGCGCCGATCCAGATCCTCTATCTAAACATGTCGCCTATTTTCTAAGGGTCTGTATCTCTTTGCTTCCTGCCCATTCATGTATCTGTCTCGATACATCTTAAAAGACGCTATCGTGCCCGCGTCTGCCACCTCCGCTGGCAACGCGTTCCAGGCACCCACCACCCTCTGCGTAAAGAACTTTCCACGCATATCCCCTCTAAACTTTTTCCCTCTCACTTTGAACTCGTGACCCCTAGTAATTGAATCCCCCACTCTGGGAAAAAGCTTCTTGCTATCCAACCTGTCTCTACCTCTCATGATTTTGTACACCTCAATCAGGTCCCCCCTCAACCTCCGTCTTTCTAATGAAAATAATCCTAATCTACTCAACCTCTCTTCAAAGCTAGCGCCCTCCATACCAGGCAACATCCTGGTGAACCTCCTCTGCACCCTCTCCAAAGCATTTACATCCTTTTGGTAATGTGGCGACCAGAACTGCACGCAGTATTCCAAATGTGGCCGAACCAAAGTCTTATACAACTGTAACATGACCTGCCAACTCTTGTACTCAATACCCCGTCCGATGAAGGAAAGCATGCCGTATGCCTTCTTGACCACTCTATTGACCTGCGTTGCCACCTTCAGTGAACAATGGACCTGAACACCCAAATCTCTCTGTACATCAATTTTCCCCAGGACTTTTCCATTTACTGTATAGTTCACTCTTGAATTGGATCTTCCAAAATGCATCACCTCGCATTTGCACTGATTGAACTCCATCTGCCATTTCTCTGCCCAACTCTCCAATCTATCTATATTCTGCTGTATTCTCTGACAGTCCCCTTCACTATCTGCTACTCCACCAATCTTAGTGTCGTCTGCAAACTTGCTAATCAGACCACCTATACTTTCCTCCAAATCATTTATGTATATCACAAACAACAGTGGTCCCAGCACGGATCCCTGTGGAACACCACTGGTCACACGTCTCCATTTTGAGAAACTCCCTTCCACTGCTACTCTCTGTCTCCTGTTGCCCAGCCAGTTCTTTATCCATCTAGCTAGTACACCCTGGACCCCATGCGACTTCACTTTCTCCATCAACCTACCACGGGGAACCTTATCAAACGCTTTACTGAAGTCCATGTATATGACATCTACAGCCCTTCCCTCATCAATCAACTTTGTCACTTCCTCAAAGAATTCTATTAGGTTGGTAAGACATGACCTTCCCTGCACAAAACCATGTTGCCTATCACTGATAAGCCCATTTTCTTCCAAATGGGAATAGATTCTATCCCTCAGTATCTTCTCCAGCAGCTTCCCTACCACTGACGTCAGGCTCACCGGTCTATAATTAGCTGGATTATCCCTGCTACCCTTCTTAAACAAGGGGACAACATTAGCAATTCTCCAGTCCTCCGGGACCTCACCCGTGTTTAAGGATGCTGCAAAGATATCTGTTAAGGCCCCAGCTATTTCCTCTCTCGCTTCCCTCAGAAACCTGGGATAGATCCCATCCGGACCTGGGGACTTGTCCACCTTAATGCCTTTTAGAATACCCAACACTTCCTCCCTCCTTATGCCGACTTGACCTAGAGTAATCAAACATCTATCCCTAACCTCAACATCCGTCATGACCCTCTCCTCGGTGAATACCGATGCAAAGTACTCGTTTAGAATCTCACCCATTTTCTCTGACTCCACGCATAACTTTCCTCCTTTGTCCTTGAGTGGGCCAATCCTTTCTCTAGTTACCCTCTTGCTCCTTATAAATGAATAAAAGGCTTTGGGATTTTCCTTAACCCAGTTTGCTAAAGATATTTCATGACCCCTTTTAGCCCTCTTAATTCCTCGTTTCAGATTGGTCCTACATTCCCGATATTCTTCCAAAGCTTCATCTTTCTTCAGCCTCCTAGACATTATGTATGCTTCCTTTTTCCTCTTAGCTAGTCTCACAATTTCACCTGTCATCCATGGTTCCCTAATCTTGCCATTTCTATCCCTCATTTTCACAGGAACATGTCTCTCCTGCACGCTAATCAACCTCTCTTTAAAAGCCTCCCACATATCAAATGTGGATTTAACTTCAAACAGCTGCTCCCAATCTACATTCCCCAGCTCCTGCCGAATTTTGGTATAGTTGGCCTCCCCCCAATTTAGCACTCTTCCTTTAGGACCACTCTCGTCTTTGTCCATGAGTATTCTAAAACTTACGGAATTGTGATCACTATTCCCAAAGTAGTCCCCTACTGAAAGTTCAACCACCTGGCCGGGCTCATTCCCCAACACCAGGTCCAGTGTGGCCCCTTCCTGAGTTGGATTATTTACATACTGCTCTAGAAAACCCTCCTGGATGCTCCTTACAAATTCTGCTCCATCTGGACCTCTAACACTAAGTGAATCCCAGTCAATGTTGGGAAAATTGAAATCTCCTATCACCACCACCCTGTTGCTCCTACATCTTTCCATAATCTGTTTACATATTTGTACTTCTATCTCACGCTCGCTGTTGGGAGGCCTGTAGTACAGCCCCAACATTGTTACCGCACCCTTCCTATTTCTGAGTTCTGCCCATATTGCCTCACTGCTCGAGTCCTCCATAGTGCCCTCCTTCAGCACAACTGTGATATCCTCTTTGACCAGTAATGCAACTCCTCCACCCCTTTTACCTCCCTCTCTATCCCACCTGAAGCATCAATATCCTGGGATAATTAGTTGCCAATCGTGCCCTTCCCTCAACCAAGTCTCAGTAATAGCAATAACATCATACTCCCAGGTACTAATCCAAGCCCTAAGTTCATCTGCCTTACCTACTACACTTCTTGCATTAAAACAAATGTACCTCAGACCACCAGTCCCTTTGCGTTCATCATCTGCTCCCTGGCAAGTTTTGGGAACCTTGGATAACGCGGAATATTGTGAGCCTCGTCAAAAAGAAAAAGGAAGCATTCGTAAGGGCTGGAAGGCCAGGAACAGACGAATCCCTTGAGGAATATAAAGACAGTAGGAAGGAACTTAAGCAAGGAGTCAGAAGGGCTAAAAAGGGTTATGAGAAGTCATTGGCAAACAGGATTAAGGAAAATCCCAAGGCTTTTTATACGTATATAAAGAGCAAGAGGGTAACCAGGGAAAGAGTTGGCCCACTCAAGGATAGAGAAGAGAATCTATGTGTGGAGCCAGAGGAAATGGGCGAGGTACGAAATAAGTACTTTGCATCAGTATTCACCAAAGAGAAGGACTTGGTGGATGATGAGCCGAGGGAAGGGAGTGTAGATAGTCTGGGTCATGTCGTTATCAAAAAGGAGGAGGTGTTGGGTGTCTTGCAAAGCATTAAGGAAGATAAGTCCCCAGGGCCTGATGGGATCTACCCCAGAATACTGAGGGAGGCAAGGGAAGAAATTGCTGGGGCCTTGACAGGAACCCGTTTGTAATTGAAGCGGGCTTTGCCTTGCCTCTTTAACTCGGTCACAGCATTCGCATCTCAGTTCCAGGTTTCTCAACCGATCAGAGAGGGTGGGTAGGATGATGCTGTCAATGGAAGGATAATCAAATAAAGAGACTCAGCAGGGGACAGAATGGCTGAACTGTAAATTGATTCATGTGGTTTCAGCAAGTATAGAAATGGAGAGAACAGTTGGGAAGGTCAGCCTCCGGGTCTCTCACTCTTCCCTGGAGGTTCTGCTGTGGGATCTAAGGGACTGAAATGAGGTGATGTTTACAAAGGACATGAGGAAGAGGACAGTCTCTCCAACCAAGCAGGCGTGGATGGAGGTAGCTAAGGAAATGAGCAGGTGTGTTGCCCCCCTGTCCATCACTTTGTTCTGTAGGATTTAAATGCTGTTCATCTGTATTGTCCTTCAGTTCTGCCAGGAGGCTCCACATCTGAAACATCAACTTGTCTGATCATTTCATAGCTGTTAACTATCCTGTGAGTGTTTCTTCATGTCATATTAAAGTATATGCAAGATAATAATACATTTCAGAGATTCTTGGTCTGTGAAAGAAGACGCAGCCATTGCGTTTACTTAATACAGCTGTTTTCTGAGACAAAACTTGACAAGTTTGTAAATCTCCTATGTCTGCCTAAAAATGACTTGGAAAAGATGGAACTGTCTGCACAGTCGCATGGGGCCGACAAATGTGAAGTCAAACAAGTCATCTGACAATCTTAAGGAAGTGAACGTAACCATTGTAAACAGAACAATGTGCAGCAGTTGGAAGGATTCCTGCAACAATCCTGTAACCCCCTGCCCTAGCCCTGAACTTGCATCTTTCTCTAGTGTCTTTCCTATCTTCCCCATGCAGTCTCCAAGCTTATCTTGTCCATAAGACCCACCTCCTGCTCCCTCAATTCTATTCCGACGAAACGTTTGACCACCCAACTTCCCTTCCTGATATCCATATTAGGTGATATTGTTAACAGTTCTCTCTCATTAGGTACTCTCTCTCTCTCTCTCCTTTAAATCTACTGTCATCACCAATTTCTTCAAAAAAACAATTCTCGACCCAACTGTCCTTGCAGACGGCCATCCCATCTCCAACCTCCCTTTCCTCTCCTTGAACATGTTGCCTCTCAAATTTGTGCCATCTTTCTCGGCACTCCATGTTTGAATCCCTGCAATGAGGTTTTTACCCTTTCCAAGTACTGAAACAGCTCTTACGAAAGTCACAAATAACATCCGATGTGACTGTGACAAAGGTAAACTATTCCTCCTCATCCTTCTCGACTTGTCTGCATCCTTTGACACATTCGACCGCACTATCTTCCTCCAACACTGTCATCTAGCTGGGTGGGATTGCACTCACTTGTTCCATTCTTATCTATCTAATTACAGCCAGAGTATCACATGCAATGGTTTCTCCTCCTGCCCCTGCATCATTTCCTTGCCCCCTCCCCCCCTCCCCCATTATTTCTTATTTACATCATCCGAAAACATAGCATTAGTTTCCACATGTACGCTGATGACACCCAGCCCTACCTCACCACCACCTCTCTTGACCCCTCCACTGTCATTAAATATTCAGACTGCTTGTCTGACATCCATAGAGTCATCGAGTTATACAGCACAGAAACAGGCCTTTCGGCCTATTGTGTCCATCATGTCCGTGCCGGCCATCAAGCACCTAACTATTCTAATCCCATTTTCCAGCACTTGGCCCGTAGCCTTGTATTCTATGGCATTTCAAGTGCTCATCTAAATACTTCTTAAATGTTGTGAGGGTTTCTGCCTCTACCACTCCTTCAGCCAGTGTGTTCCAGATTCCAACCACCCTCTGGGTGAAAAATGTTTTCTTCAAATCCCCTCTAAACCTCCTGCCCCTTACCTTAAATCTATGCCCCCTAGTTATTGACCCCTCTGCCAAGGGAAAAAAGTTTCTTCCTATCTAACTTATCAATGCCCCTCATAATTTTATATACCTCAATCAGGTCCCCCCTCAGCCTTCTCTGCTCTAAGGAAAACAACCCTCGCCTTTTCAGTATCTCTTCATAGCTGAAATGCTCCAGCCCAGGCAACATCCTGGTGAATCTCCTCCACACTCTCTCCAGGGCAATCACATCCTTCCTATAGTGTGGTGCCCAGAACTGTACACAGTACTCCAGCTGTGGCCTAACTAACATTTTATGCAGCTCCATCATAACCCCCTTGCTCTGATATTCTATGCCTCGGCTAATAAAGTCAAGTATCCCATATGCCTTCCTAACCACCTTATCTACCTGTGCTGCTGCCTTCAGTGATCTATGGACAAGTACACCAAGGTCTCTCTGACCTTCTGTACTTCCTTGGGTCCTACCACCCTTTGTATATTCCCTTGCCTTGTTAGTCCTCCCAAAATGCATCACCTCACACTTCTCAGGATTAAATTCCATTTGCCACTGCTCCGCCCATCTTACCAGCCCATCCACATTGTCCTGTAATCTAAGGCTTTCCTCCTCACTATTTACGAAGCCACCAATTTTCATGTCATCTGCAAACTTACTTATCATACCTCCTATATTCACGTCTAAATCATTAATGTACACTACAAACAGCAAGGGTCCCAGCACCAATCCCTGCAGTACACCACTGGTCACAGGCTTCCACTCACAAAAACAACCCTCAACCATCTCCCTCTGCCACTGAGCCAATTTTGGATCCACTTTGCCAAATTGCCCTGGATCCCATGGGCTCTTACCTTCTTAACCAATCTCCCATGCGGGACCATATCAAAAGCCTTATTCAAGTCCATGTAGACTACATCAACTGCTTTACCCTCACCTACACATCTAGTCACCTCCTCAAAAAATTCAATCAAGTTAGTTAGACATGATCTCCCCCTGACAAAGCCATGCTGACTATCCCTGATTAATCCCTGCCTCTCCAAGTGGAGATTAATCCTGTCCCTCAGAATTTTTTCCAATATTTTCCCAAGCACTGATGTTAGACTGACCGGCCTGTAATTACCTGGTTTATCCCTGCTACTGTTCTTGAATAATGGTACCACATTCACTGTCCTCCAGTCCTCAGTTACCTCGCATATGGCCATAAAGGATTTGAAAATTTGTGTCAGAGCCCTTGCCATCTCCTCCCTTGCCTCACATAACAAGCCTGGGATACATCTCATCTGGGCCTGGAGATTTATCCACTTTTAAGCCCACTAAAGCAGCTAACACTTCCTCCCTTTCAATGCTAATATGTTCAAGTATATCACAATCCCCCCCCCTGATCTCTACATCTACATCGTCCTTCTCCATAGTGAACACAGATGCAAAGTAATCAGTTAAAACCTCACCTATGTCCTCCAGCTCCACACACAGATTGCCACTTTGGTCCCTAATGGGCCCCACTCTTTCCCTGGTTGTCCTCTTGCCCTTAACAGATTATAAATAGCCTTTGGATTTTCCTTTATCTTGCCCACCGGTGTTTTCTCATGTCCCTTCTTTGCTCTCCTAATTACTTTTTTTAGTACCCCCCTACACGTTCTATACTCCTCTAGTGCCTGTTTTCATCGCTCTGAATCTGCCATAAGCCTCCATTTTTTCCTGATCCAATCCTCCATATCACTTGATATCCAGGGTTCCCTGGAGTTGTTGGTCCTACCCTTCACCTTAACTGGTACATGTTGGCTCTGAACCCTCACTATTTCCTCTTTGAATAGCTCCCACTGGTCTGATGTAGACTTTCCTCCAAGTAGCTTCTCCCAGTCCACTCTGGCCAGATCCTGTTTTATCATATTGAAATTGGCCTTCCCCCAATTCAGTACCTTTATTTCCAGCCCGTCTTTGTCCTTTTCCATAATCCCGTGTGCTACTCAACGCCCTCTGTCTTACGAGTAAGACTCCTTGCATTAAAATAGATGCAATCCAGCCTTGCATTTTTCCCTTGTGCCTTAACAGGTCCATATAGATCTATATAGATCAACTGGGAAAGTGAGCAAGGGAGTGGCAAATGGAATTTAACACAGACAAGAGTGAAGTGATGCATTTTGGGAAGTTATATGAGGGAAGGACATATACAGTGAATGGCAGGGTCCTGGGGAGTGTTCTTGAGCAGAGAGACCTTGGGGTGAAAGTATATAGTTCCCTGAAAGTGGCAACACAGGTAGACAGGGTGGTGAAGAAGGCGTATGGCATGCTTGCCTTTATCGGCCAAGGCATTGAGTACAAGAGTTGGGACATCATGTTACAGTTGTACAGGTGGGGATGTTTGGTAGGAATGTGGGATTAGTGTAGGATTAGTATGGATGGGTGGTTGATGTTCGGCACAGACTCGGTGGGCCGAAGGGCCTGTTTCAGTGCTGTATCTCTAATCTAATCTAATAACGTTGGTTAGGCCGCATTTGGAGTGCTGTGTGCAGTTCAGATCACCACACATTCTGCCTGGTTTGCAGAGCTTGAGTTATAAAGAGAGATTGGATAGGTTGGGTCTGTTTTCCCTGGACTGAAGGAGGCTGAGAGGGGACATAATAGAGGTATATAAAATTATGAGAAGTATAGATAGGGTAGATAGCCAGAGTCTGTTTCCCTGGGTAGGGGTGACTAAAACTAGAGGGCATAGATTTAAGGTGAGAGGGATGAGGTTTAAATGGGATCAAAGTGGTAAATTCTTCACACAAAGAATAGTGGGTATCTGGAATGAGCTGCCTGAGGAGGTGGTGGAGGCAGGAATAGTAGCGACATTTAAGAGGCATCTGGACAGGTACTTGAAAGAGCAAGGCATAGAAGGATATGGAATTAATGCAGGAAGGTGGGATTAGTATAGATAGGCATTATGGTTGGCATGGACGCAGTGGGCCGAAGGGCCTGTTTCTATGCTGTACGACTCTATGACTCTATTTGCTCTGTCTTCCAGACTGACTCAGTTTCTCTTCTATATTTGACTGAGCATCACCTACTGTACTTCCACTCTGTTTCCCATTCCCCTGCCAAATTAGTTTAAACCACCCACCCCCCGCCCCAACAACAGTAGCAAACCTCCCAGCAAGGATCTTGGTCCCGTTCCGGTTCAGGTGCTACCCGTCCAACTTGTACAGGTCCCACCTTTGCCAGAAACAGACCCAGTGATCCAGGAAACTAAAGCCCTCCCTCCTGCACTATCTCATCAGCCACCCATTCAGGGCGGCACAGTGGCGCAGTGGTTAGCACCGCAGCCTCACAGCTCCAGGGACCCGGGTTCGATTCCAGGTACTGCCTGTGTGGAGTTTGCAAGTTCTCCCTGTGTCTGCGTGGGTTTTCTCCGGGTGCTCCGGTTTCCTCCCACAAGCCAAAAGACTTGCAGGTTGATAGGTAAATTGGCCATTATAAATTGTCACTAGTGTAGGTAGGTGGCAGGGAAATATAGGGACAGGTGGGGATGTTTGGTAGCAATATGGGATTAGTGTAGGATTAGTATAAATGGGTGGTTGATGTTCGGCACAGACTCGGTGGGCCGAAGGGCCTGTTTCAGTGCTGTATCGCTAATCTAATCTAATCTAATCATCTGCTCTATCCTCCTAATCCTACACTCACTAGCATGTGGCACCGGGAGTAATCCGGAGATTACAACCTTTGAGGTCCTGCTTTTTAATTTGCTACCTAGCTCCCTAAATTCCTTCTTTTTACCTATGTCGTTGGTACCAATGTGTACCAGAACCTCTGACTGTTCACCCTCCCCTTTCAGAATTTCTTGTAGCCGCTCCATGACATCCTGACCCTGGCACCAGCGAGGCAACATACCATCCTGGAGTCATGTTTGCGGCCACAGAAACGCCTATCTGTACCCCTTACGGTAGAATCCCCTATCACTATAGCTCTTCCACTCCTTTTCCTTCCCTGCTGTGCAGCAGAGCCATCCGTGATGCTACGCACTTGGCTGTTGCTGCTTTCACCTGGGAGGCCATCCCCCCAACAGTATCCAAAGCGGTATATCTGTTTGAGAGGGGGATGGCCACAGGGGACTCCTGCACTACCTGCCTGCAGCTGGTTGAGCAGACATTTCCTCCAAATAAATATTGGGAAGCACAAAGCCATTGGGCTGAATTTTACCTTGATGACGGGTGTCTCGGTGACAGGCTGGAAGGCAGTGGGCAGCCCTGCCTCAGCACTGTTTTGGACACTAGGATGAATTCCACGGCAGGCAGGCAATTAACTGCCCGCTGTCAGGATCTCCGTCCCGTAAAGGACTGGGATCCCACCTCCAAGAGCTGCTGGCCAATCAGAGAACTGGCAGTACAGTAGTACCGGCAGCGCCACAAGGAGCAGTGGCCACTGACAGTACTGCAGGAGGCCTGGGACCAGGACCAGCACTGGGGAAAGGGCTCCTCACTTGAGTGACAACACCCTGCCCATATTTCCAAAGAAGTTGAAACCGGTTGGGAATGTCAATTGGTCTTAACTGGTCTTTTCTGGTCTCAACTTCAAGTAAATTGTCTCAACTGGTGTTTTTTTTATTCTTTCATGGGATGTGGGTGTCGCTGGCAAGGCCAGCATTTTTTGCCTATCCCTAATTGCCCTTGACAATTGAATGGCTTGATAGGCCATTTCAGAGGCAGTTAAGAGTCAACCACATTGATGTGGGTCAGGAATCACATGTAGGCCAGACCAGGTAAGGACAGCAGATTACCTTCCCTAAAGAATATTAGTGAACCAGATGGTGAATGCGTGTTGTCTAGCTACAGCTGGGATAACTGGCAATCTTAACTGGTAACCATTTGGTATTCTTGCCCAGTCGATTTTAACAGAAACCATTTGGGCTCATCTGGTACCAGTTAGCTTGCTGACTGGTTCATATGGAACCAGTTATCATAGAATCATAGAAAGTTTATGGTACAGAAAGAGGCCACTTAGCCCATCGTGTCTGCACCAGCTGAAAAATGAATCACCCAGCCTAATCCCACATTCCAGCATTTGGTCCATAGCCCTGCAGGTTACGGCACTTGAGGTGCACATCCAGACACTTTTTAAATGAGTTGAGAGTTTCTGCCTCTACTACCCTTTCAGGCAGTGAGTTCCAGACCCCCACCACCCTCTGAGTGGAAACGCTTTCTTCATCTCCCCTCTAATCTTTCTACCAAAGACTTTAAATCTATGTCCTCTAGTCACTCACCGGTCTGCTAGGGTAAATAGGCCCTTCACATCCACTCTATCCAGGCCCCTCACAGTTTTGTACATTTCAATCAAATCAGTTGGCAGACAAAGTGAAACCAATTGGAATTAAGTGGAGCCAGTTGACATAGGGCAGCTGCAACTGTAACCAGATAGCAGGCAGAATCTTTGAACTGGACAATATTACTGATAGTCAATTCAGTTGAATCCAACTGGATTGACTTAATCAAAGCAGTAAGACTGCCTAAAATAAAAGCAAAATACTGCGGATTCTGGAAATCTGAAATAAAAACAGAAAGTGCTGAAAATATCCTCAGGTCTGGCAGAGTGTGTGGAGACAGAAGCAAACTTAACCTTTCGGATCTGCGGTCTTTCATCAGAACTGCCTGCAGCTTAAAAAATGGTCCTGTGTCTCTATCTCTGCTTGTGTCTTCTGTAGTTCTTATGACCCTGCTTTTGTATCTTTTTTGTTCAGTTACCGACATGATATCCGTTGAATTGGACTATATTCTGCATTGCTGCATCTGTCGCTGCCTAATACAACTCTCTGAGAGGTGTAAAATATGTTTAAATTCATGCTCTGATTAAAAAGTTGTGAATATACTTAAATTCATGTTTTGATTGGAAATTCTGTAAAATATGCATTATGAAAAGATTTTTATTGAAAGAATTGTTGTATTAGTAGTTTTTAAAGATGTTGTGTTATGCAATTTCTGTTGCAAGAAAATGGTGCCATAAAGTCTGGGGTGAGACAGGAGAATCCAATCAAATTATAAGCGAGGTTAGGAAAAAAGTGTCAATTGTTATAAGGTCTAAACAGGTGCAAAGCTGCAGGATCCTAAGAAGCACAGGACGCACAGGCAGAGACAGAGACAAAGCAAGAACCACAGAAGAAGACTCATGCAGAAGAAGAAGCCAGAGTAGAAGAAGACATCAGAGAAAGACTGAAGACAACATCACCTGTGTCCAGGCAGCTTTGAGGAGCGAGAATCGAAAGCAGCTTGCGAACTATCGCTTATTGTTCAGTTTTTTGTTTAAGCATTTATTCTGTTGACTTGTTGCGCCAAAACCATTGGCTGTTGCCCTTTTTGTCTTGTCCAAGAACTTGGCTAAAGTTTGGGACCTCACAGTTGTGTCTGATCGGAAACAGATGATGGAGCAAATTGGAGTTGCGCAAATGGCCTCCCAACTCTGATATGTGAATGATACCAATTATTTTTCCTCATGTTGCAGCAAGAGAATCAAACATGCCTGGGCATAGCAGTGCACCCCCAGCACCATGCAAGCAAACAGTGTCGGACATGTTTGCACCTCCAACACCAACCAGGCAGAGTCAGCAAGCCCCAATGAAGAGGCCAGCGAGCAGTTGTATACTGCAATTGATAGCAAGGTAATGATTCTTATAATTAATTTTGAAAACATTAGATAATAATTGTCAGTTTCAACAGAAGGTAACGGATCATTATGACATTTGGTACCGTGCTAAAGCTGCTTCTTTAACGACTAAAGTCATTCAGTGAGACTGAACTATTGAATGATCTGTCCTTCTATAGTTAATTAGAGTTCAGAATATCACAATACTCTCTCAACAGGAACTCAGCAGGGAGGCCTCTGTCATGGTGAGGTCTGTGACTTTATCTTTTTCGCTTCACACAACACCTCCAAACCCAGAGGCTGAGTAAGGAATCTGAAAGAGCTCAGTAAGATGATAAACTACACCTCCAAGAAAATACAAGACATCAATAAAAGACCAAAATCCAGTGAACCACAGGATCACCGGAAATAGGAGCAGGAGTAGGCCATTTGGCCCATTGAACCTGATCCGCCATTCAAACAGATCATGGCTGATCATCTACCTCTATGCCATTCTATCTGCATATCTCTTGATGTCATCAGTATCCAGAAATTTAAGATGGAGCTTCCACAGCCCTCTGGGGTAGAGAATTCCACAGATTCACCACCGTCTGAGTAAATACATTCGTACTCATCTCAGTCTTAAATGGCCTACCCCTTATTCTGAGACTGCGTTCCCTGGTTCTAGATTCATCAGCCAGGGGAAACATCCTATCCACATCTACCCTGTCATGCCCTACAAGCAGTTTATAAATTTCAATGAGATCACATTTCTTTCTTCGAAACTCTAGGGAATACAGGCCCAGTCTCTGCAATCTCTCCTCATAAAACAATCTCGCCATCCCAGGGATTAGTCTGATGAACCTCCATTGCACTCCCTCTATGGCAAGTATATCCTTCCTTAGATGAAGAGATCAAAACTGTACACAATACTCCAGGTGCAGTCTCACCAAGGCTGCATACAAGTAGAAACATAGAAAAATAGGAGCAGGAGTAGGCCATTTGGCCCTTCGAGCCTGCTCTGCCATTCAATACGATCACGGCTGATCATCCAAACTCAGTAACCTGTTCCCACTTTCTCCCATATCCCTTGATCCCATTAGCCCTAAGAACTATATCTAACTCTTTCTTGAATAAATGTAATGATTTGGCCTCAATTGCTTTCCGTGGTAGAGAATTCCACAGGTTCACCACTCTCTGGGTGAAGAAATCTCTCCTCATCTCAGTCCAAAATGACTCACCCCTTATCCTTAGACTGTGACCCCTGATCCTGGACTCCCCCACCATCGGGCACATCCTTCCTGCATCCAGTCTGTCCAGTCCTATTAGAATTTTGTAGGTTTCTATGAGATCCCCTCTCATTCTTCTAAATTCTAGCGAATACACGCCTAATTGACCCAATCTCTCTTCATACTTCAGTCCTGCCATCCCAGGATTCAGTCTGGTGAACCTTCGCTGCACTCCCTCCAAAGCAAGAACATCCTTCCTCAGATAAGGAGAACAAAACTGCACACAACACTCCAGATGTGGTCTTACCAAGGCCTTGTATAATTGCAGCAAGACATCCTTGCTCCTGTACTTGAATCCTCTCGCTATGAAGGCCAACATACCATTTGCCTTCTTAACTGCCTGCTGCACCTGCATGCTTACTTTCAGTGACTGGTGCACAAGGAACACCCAGGTGTCACTGCACCTCCCCGTTTCCCAATCTATCGTCATTCAGATAATAATCTGCCTTTCTGTTTTTGCCACCAAAGTGGATAACCTCACATTTATCCACATTATACTGCATCTGCCATGTATTTACCAACTCACTCAACCTGTCCAAATCACACTGGAGCTTCTCTGTATCCTCCTCACAGCTCACACTCCCACCCAGCTTTGTGTCATCTGCAAACTTGGATATATTACATTTAATTCCCTCATCTATATCATTTATATATATTGTGAATAGCTGGGGTCCTAGCACTGATCCCTGCAGTACCCCACTAGTCACTGCCTGCCACTCAGAAAAAGACCCATTTATTCTTACTCTTTGTTTCCTGTCTGCCAACCAGTTCTCTACCTATGTCAGTACCTTACTTCCAATTCCATGTGCTTTAATTTTGCATGCTAATATCTTATGTGGGACCTTATCAAAAGGCTTCTGAAAGTCCAAATACACCACATCCACTGGTTCTCCCTTACCTATTGTATTAGTTACATCCTCAAACAATTCCAGTAGATTTGTCAAGCATGATTTCCTTTTCGTAAATCCATGTTGACTTTGTCCAATCCTGTCATTGTATTTCAAGTGCTCTGCTACTACATCTTTTATAATGGACTCCAGCATTTTCCCCACTACTGATGTCAGGCTAACCTGTCTATAATTCCCCCTTTTCTCTCTACCTCCTTTTTTATATAGTGGAGTTACATTAGCTACCCTGCAATCCATTGGAACTGTTCCAGAGCCTATAGAATTTTGAAAAATGACCAGCAATGCATCTACTATTTCTAGTGCCACTTCCTTAAGTATTCTGGGATGTAGATTATCAGGCCCAGGGGATTTAGCGGCCTTCAATCCCATCAATTTCCTTAATATCATTTCCCTACTAATACTGATTTCTTACAGTTCCTCCTTCTCACTAGACCCTATATTCCCCAACATTTCTGGGAGGTAATTTGTGTTCTCCTTTTTGAAGACAGAACCAAAGTATGTATTTAATTGGTCTGCCATTTCTTTGTTCCCCATTATAAATTCCCCCGTTTCTGACTGTAAGGGACCTACATTTGTCTTCATCAATCTTTTTCTCTTCACGTATCTATAGAAGCTTTTACAGTCAGTTTTTACGTTCTCTGCAAGCTTACTCTCATACTCTATTTTCCCCTTCTTAATCAATCCCTTTGTCCTCCTTTGCTGAATTCTAAACTGCTCCCAATCCTCAGGTTTTCTGCTTGTTCTGGTCATTTTATATTTCTCCTCCTTGGATCTAATACTATCCATAGTTTCTTTTGTAAGCCACGGTTGAGCCACCCTTCCTGTTTTATTTTTTGCGCCAGACAGGAATGAACAATTGTTGTAATTCACTCATGCGCTCCTTAAATGCTAGCCATTGCCTATCCACTGTCAACCCTTTAAATAACGTTTCCCAATCTATCATAGCCAACTCATACCTTCATAGTTTCCTTTATTTAGATTCAGGACCCTAGTCTCAGTATCAATTCTCTCACTCTCCATCTTGATGAAGAATTCTATCATGTTATGGTTGCTCTTCCACAAGGGACCCCGCACAACAAGATTATTACCCCCAATCGCATGTGCTCTAATTTTATTTACTAACCTCCTGTATGGGACCTTATCAAAAGCCTTCTGAAAATCCAAATACACCACATCCACTGGTTCTCCTTTATGCTACAAGTAACATCCTCATAAAACTCCAACAGGTTTGTTCAATATGATTTCCCTTTCACAAATCCATGTTGACTTCCTAATCATATCATTATTTTCCAAGTGTCCAGTTATCTCATCCTTTATCGTAGATTCTAACATTTTCCCTACTCCTGACAGCAAACTAACAGGTCTGTAGTTCTCCATTTTCTCTCTCGCTCCCTTCTTAAATAGTGGGGTTACCATCAATGTCCAAATTAAGGCTTAAGTTTTGTATTTTGATTATGGCTGCAATTTAACCTTTTGCACTTTAACTGCTGTGTTCATTTATTTCTTGATTTCTGCACTGTGTTTAATTTGGCTTTTGCTATTAAACTATGTTTTATGTTTTTCTGCCTTACAATAAAATTTGAAATGAATGACGCAGTCAAGCGTGCTTTGAACTTCACTGCTGGATCACAGCACACACCACATAGGTAATTTTTACTTGCTAGTGTTGCTTATATGAACAATGTTTGCAAGTTAATACTCTGGTCTCAAATGGCACGAGTTGAGCCAGAAACCAGTCTAACTGGTCACAACTGTAAGCAATATAATTTTCAATGGGAAACAGGTTTACTGGTCACAACTGGAGCCAATATAAATTTTCAAATGGATCAAGTACAAATGATCAACTGGAACCAGTACAACTGGTCCAGCTGTCCCAATTTCCATGGTCAACTGGTTCAAGTGGACCAGTTACAACTGGTTTGGATTTATGGATGGAGGCACTGGCCAGAGAGTGGATGCCAGGGGAGAAGACATGCTTCCACTAGGAGACAGGAAGCCTTCAAGATGGAGCCTCAGAAATGAGTGGAAGCAGGTAGCAAGGGCAATTAATGCCCACAGTGTCAGTCGGAGAACAAGTGCAGAAAAAAGTTTAAAGACCTCCCTCAGGTGGTCAAGGTGAGTGAATGCACATCGCATCTCAGACCCACCACACCGCACACCTCTCACACTGCTCAATACACCACACCCGAATCACTCACCCAGCAGCACACACTGGTACTCAGTACTTATCCCTAACATCCTCATACTACACACACCAATAGACAGATTACAATTATGCCAACTGCACACACACCTCTCCACGCCTCCACAAACCAACAGCCATTCAGCAATGCCAGGGACATCACCCAAGCGCATTGAAACACAGACACTGACAATCTGCCTCTCTGTTGCAGGAGAAGGACTGGCGGATGATGACCATGTCTGCATTCCCTCAGCACTCTCGAGAAGATGATCCAACAAATCTTTGGGAACAATACCAAAAAGCCAGTGGCATCCGGCATTGCCGGGAACATCGAGGATGATGGTAAGTTGCTGCTTTATACACTTTCTCTATTCACTCCTCACCCTCATCCTGAAAGGTGCCATGAAATGGAAATTGCAGATGGTGTCACCATGGAACTCCTGCTTTCCACTCCCCGTTCCCTCAGACCTCCCCTCCCGCTTTTGTGCTTTCAGATAATCAAGAACTGATGGCTACTCAGCCTCCAAAGACCTATGAGGAAGAGGAAGAGCAACCCCACGAGAGTGAAGAGGAGACACCATCACGTGACCTTACACTCACAGCCACCAGCTCAGATTCAGGAATGGTGTGAACTTTGGAGGCTAGTGTAGAGTCAGGATCAGCATGTGTTGAGTCACCTGGCAGGAGTGGGCAGCAGTCAAGCCAGGGGGATAGGACAGGTCATGTGAAAACTCCCCGGATGGAGAGGTCTCTGACGGGTTCTGTTGCAGGGGATTCAGATGAGGACCTTGTTCGGGCAGAATACAGAAAAACATTGTTGAGGATGCACGCCGAGAGGGGTGGTGTCTTGGCAGGCCTGTCAGCCAGTTTTCAGTCACTAACCATCAGCATAGAAGGGTCAGACTCCAATGTGGCACAGGGCATCGTAGAGAACTTGAAGTCCATCCTTTTCACCATGGAAGTGAAGGGCAACTCCATGGCAGCATCCTCAGCCAGAAATGCTGAGTGGATGATTCATTGTGGCCTCCTCCTCAAGTCCCCTCCATCATAGATGCTAGTCTTCAGCCAATTTGATTCACTCCAAGTGAGAGCAAGAAATGGCTGAAGGCACTGGATACAGCAAAGGCTATAGACCTCATAACATCACGGATGTCGTATTGAAGACTTGTGCTCCAGAACTAGTTGCACCCATAGCCAAACCAGTACAGCTACAACACTAGCATCTAGCCGACAGATTGAAACATTTCCCATGTATGTCCCGTCAACAAAATGCAAGACAAATCTAATCAGGCCAATTACCACAATCTGCTCTCAATCATCAGCAAAGTGATTGAAAGTGTCGTCGACAGTGCTATCAAGCACCACTTCACCTCCAATAACCTGCTCACCAATGCTCAGTTTGGGTTCCACCAGGCCCTTCTCCAAAAACCAAGCACCACCAATAAATGCGGCATTAGTACTAATCACAACATTTCATATATTACATGTTTATCACATATCAACTTTTCTGTACCTGTCAGACATTATAAACTATGTAACAATTGTTTTAAATGCTCTTCGGAAACTGATTAATCCAGAAATATACCAACTGAATGGATGTTGGACTTGAGTCTGTTCCACAATTCCATTAGATCATTGCTGATGTGTACCTCAACTCCATTAACACACCTATGATCCATACACCACCATTCCCTTGAAGTGATTTATGACTTTAACCCATGATAGGGACAAAACCAAATCAAGCATACATCCCCATAAGTTTCCATTAATTAAGTTCAAACTAGACAGATTCTTACAGACAATTATATAAAAGCAAAATATTGCGGATGCTGGAAATCTGAAATAAAAACAAGTGGGCGGCACAGTGGCGCAGTGGTTAGCACTGCAGCCTCACAGCTCCAGGGACCCGGGTTCGATTCTGGGTACTGCCTGTGCGGAGTTTGCAAGTTCTCCCTGTGTCTGCGTGGGTTTCCTCCGGGTGCTCCGGTTTCCTCCCACATGCCAAAGACTTGCAGGTTGGTAGGTTAATTGGCCATTATAAATTGCCCCTAGTATAGGTAGGTGGTAGGGAAATATATAGGGACCGGTGGGGATGTTATTGGAATATGGGATTCGTGTAGGATTAGTATAAATGGTTGGTTGATGGTCGGCACAGACTCGGTGGGCCGAACGGCCTGTTTCAGTGCTGTGTCTCTAAACAAAATGCTGGAACCACTCAGCAGGTCTGGCAGCATCTGTGAAAAGAGAAGCAGAGTTAACGTTTCGGGTCAGTGACCCTTCTTCGGAACTGACAAATATTAGAAAAGTCACAGGTTATAAGCAAGTGAGGTGGGGGTGGGGCAAGAGATAACAAAGGAGGTCTAGATTGGACCAGGCCACATAGCTGACCAAAAGGTCACGGAGCAAAGGCAAACAATATGTTAATGGTGTGTTGAAAGACAAAGCATTAGTACAGATTAGGTGTGAATACACTGAATATTGAACAGCAGCAAGTGCAAACCTGAAAAAAAACAGTTGGTAAGCAAACTGAACAAACTAAGATGAAATGAAATAAATGCAAAAAAAAAGATTGTAAAAAATGTAAAAAAGAATGTAAAAAAAAGGAAGAAAAAATAACTAAAAATGAAAGTAAAATGGGGGGCTGTCATGCACTGAAATTATTGAACTCAATGTTCAGTCCGGCAGGCTGTAGTGTGCCTAATCGGTAGATGAGATGCTGTTCCTTGAGCTTGCGTTGATGTTCACTGGAACACTGCAGCAATCACAGGACAGAGATGTGAGCATGAGAGCAGGGGGGAGTGTTGAAATGGCAAGCAACCGGAAGCTCAGGGTCCTGCTTGCGGACTGAGCGGAGATGTTCCGCAAAGCGGTCACCCAGTCTGCGCTTGGTCTCCCCAATGTAGAGGAGACCACACTGTGAGTAGCGAATACAGTATACTACATTGAAAGAAGTACAAGTAAATTGCTGCTTCACCTGAAAGGAGTGCTTGGGGCCTGGGATAGTGAGGAGAGAGGAGGTAAATGGGCAGGTATTACACCTCCTGCGATTGCAGGGGAAGGTGCCATGGGAGGGGGACGAGGTGGTGGGGGTAATAGAGGAGTGGACCAGGGTGTCGCGGAGGGAACGATCCCTTCGGAATGCTGACAGGGGAAGGGAGGGGAAGATGCGACTGGTTGTGGCATTACGCTGGAGGTGGCGGAAATGGCGGAGGATGATCCTTTGGATATGGAGGCTGATGGGGTGGAAAGTGAGGACAAGGGGAACCCAGTCACGGTTCTGGGAGGGAGGGGAAGGGGTGAGGGTAGAGGTGCGGGAAATGGGCCGGACACGGTTGAGGGCCCTGTCAACAACAGTGGGGGAAATCCTCGGTTGAGGAAAAAGGAGGTCATATCAGAAGCACCGTCATGGAAGGTAGCATCATCAGAGCAGATGCGTCGGAGACGGAGAAACTGGGAGAATGGAATGGAGTCCTTACAGGAGGTAGGGTGTGAAGAAGTGTAGTCGAAAGATGTTCACTGGAACACTGCAGCAGGCCAAAGACAGAAATGTTGGCATGAGAGCGGGGGGTGGGGGTGGTGTTGAAATGGCAAGCATCCGGAAGCTTGGGGCCATGCTTTTGGACTGAGCAGAGGTGTTTCGCAAAGCGGTCACCCAGTCCACGTTTGGTCTCCCCAGTATAGAGGATACCGCATTGTGAGCAGTGAATACAGTATACTAAATTGAAGGAAGTGCAAGTAAATTGCTGCTTCACCTGGAAGGAATGTTTGAGCCTTGGACTTAATCCTATCCACACCCCATATCTACACAATCACACATTCTAACAATATTGGTTGGAATGTAATTGGAGTGGGAATTTGATTTTGCCCGCAGCAAGCTCAGCAATACAGAAACCAAATGCACTACTCCTGCCCTGGCTGAAATCAGCTAGCTCATTTTTTTTCCAAAAATATACTTTATTCATAAAAATCTGTAACAATACATTGCAAAACAGTTCCAAGTTGACATTCCAGAAAGTGCAAAAGAAATCAGTTTCCTTCGATACAGAACATGAGTTGCCTTACAACCCTTGCCATCCATTTTACATGCAATGTACATTTGCATTGCACAGCAAAACATATTTTCGTGCATACAGGCCGAGGAGTTTTACACGGGTTCCAGCCCCTCAGTATATTATGGCGGGAGGGCCTTACACAGTGGCCTCTCCCCATTGAGCCTTTGCGGCGGCTGCCCCAAGCTTTAGTGCATTCCTTCAGCATGTAGTCCTGGACCTTGGAATGTGCCAGTCTGCAACACTCAGTCGTGGCCAACTCTTTGCACTGGAAGACCAGCAAATTTCGGGCAGACCAAATAGCATCTTTCACCGAGTTGATGGTCCTCCAGCAGCAGTTGATGTTTATCTCAGTGTGCACAGACTGCTGTGTTACAGAGCTGCTCAGGATGAAACTTGACAAAAACCACTGCAGACCTGCTTTGCAAAGGCACACTCCAGAAGGAGGTGGGCGACGGTCTCTTCCCCACCACAGCCACCTCGAGGGCAGCGTGCGGAGGCAGTGAGACTCCGGGTGTGCAGGAAGGATCTGATGGGGTGTGCCTTACTCAGCAAAAGCCAAGCTACATCTTGGTGCTTGTTTGAAAGTTCTGGCAATGAGGCATTCTGCCAACTGACTGGCAGTCTGCTCTGGCAACCATCCGACATGATCCACCATCTACTTTTCCTGCAGGACCTGAGGACAATCCGTGCAGGCCACTGCCTGATGGATTTGAGGTCAAAGGTGTTTTCTGCACAAACTTTTCCACCAAGGATAGGTGCTCCAACTGATAGGAGTGTTCCATGGCAATGTGGCCAGACCCATCCCTCACAACACTAGGGACAGATGAAACCTCACCACATAGTGACACTTGGTGTTTGCAAACTGGGCTTCTACACACGACTTGATGCAGCTGCACACATAGATAGCCATCAGGATGAGGGCGACATTGGGTATGTTTTTTCCCCCTTTATCCAGGGGTTTGAACATCATGTCCCTGCGGACACGGTCCATTTTTGATCTCCAGATAAAGTGGAAGATGGCTCGGGTGACAGCCACAGTGCAGGAGTGGGGTAACAACGTGAGCGCCTCGCACCTGGTGACCAGGTTCTTACCCGCAATGGAAAGAGAATGCTGCTCCACATGCTCACTTTATATTTTACCATAGCTATACGCTCCATCCAGATTTTGGCGTATGCCCTGGCCCCTCCGAACTATATCCCCAGCACCTTCAGGTAGTCTGACCTGACGGGGAAGGGAACAAAGGATCGGTCAGCCAGTTCCCAAAGAATCACAGAATCATGACAGCGCAGAAGGAGGCCATTCAGCCCATCGTGTCCACACTGGCTGTCTGAAAGAACAATTCCCTCAGTTCCATTCCCCTGCCTTCTCCCCATAATCCTGCACATTCTTCCTTTCCATATAACTGTCTAATTCCCTTTTGAATGCTTCAGTTGAACCTGCCTCCAGCACACTCTCAGGCAGGGCACTCCGGACCTTAACCACTCACTGCATGAAAAAGTTTTTCCTCATGTCACTTTTGCTTCTCTTACCTACTACTTTAAAGACCGCAATTGTTGACAACGCGATCGGTAGGTGGCGCTGTTTTGGCACATGCGCAGATACAGCATGTGCCACGAAAACGTCACAGCCTGCGACTGTAGCAGCTGCCAGGACTAAAGATGGCGCTGCTCAAAAAATCACAGAGATGAAACCTAACAAACACGTGGCAGAATACAATGGCCGGAGTGAGAGAGTGGAGCGGGCCGGGGAGAGCAGCGCGGGGGCCGGGGAGAGCAGTGCGGGGAGACCAGTGGTAGCGGTAGCGGTGCTTGGGGGGGGGGGAGAAAGAGGGAGGGGGGGAGGGAGAAAGAGGGAGGGGGGGGAGAAAGAGGGAAGGGGGGAGAAAGAGGGAGAGGAGGGGGAGAAAGAGGGAGGGGGGAGAAAGAGGGAGATGGGGAGAAAGAGGGAGGGGGAGAAGAGGGAGAGGGGGGGAGAAAGAGGAAGGGGGGGAGAAAGAGGGAGAGGGGGGGAGAAAGAGGGAGGGGGGGAGAAAGAGGGAGAGGGGGGGAGAAAGAGGGAGGGGGGGAGAAAGAGGGGGGGGAGAAAGAGGGAGGGGAAGAAGAGGGAGGGGGAGGGAGAGGGAGGGAGGGGGGAAAAAGAGGGAGGGGGGGAGAAAGGGAGGGGGGGAGAAAGAGGGAGGGGGAGGGAGAGGGAGGGAGGGGGAGAGAAAGAGGGAGAGGGAGGGGGGGAGGAGAAAGAGGGAGAGGGAGAGGGGGGGAGAAAGAGGGAGGGGGAGAAAGAGGGAGGGGGAGAAAGAGGGAGGGGGAGAGGGAGAGGGAGAGGGGGGGGAGAAAGAGGGAGGGGGGGAGAAAGAGGGAGAGGGAGGGGGGAGAAAGAGGGAGAGGGAGGGGGGAGGAGAAAGAGGGTGGGGGGGGAGAAAGAGGGAGAGGGGGGGAGAAAGAGGGAGAGGGGGGGAGAAAGAGGGAGGGGGAGAAAGAGGGAGGGGGGGGAGAAAGAGGGAGGGGGGGAGCTGGGGGAAGTGGGGGGGAGAGGGAGGAGGGAGGGAGAGGGAGGAAGGGGAGAGAGTGGGGGGGGCAGAAGGGGAGAGAGTGGGGGGGAGGGGGAGAAGGAGGAGGGGAGGGAGAGGGAGGAAGGGGAGAGAGTGGGGGGGAGAAGGGGAGAGAGTGGGGGGGGGAGAAGGGGAGAGAGTGGGGGGGGGAGAAGGGGAGAGGGGGGGGGAGCAGCAGAACGGAAGAGGAGTGCCTTTTTCTGTGCATGCGCCATAAACACAACAGCAAAAGACTTACTGGCCAGTCCCTGGACCCGGTGACACCAAGGTCTTCGCACGCTCGCTCCCCGCGGCTCTCTACGGCCTCTCGCTTCTGGCCCTCTCCATTCAGCCGTTCCCTCCAGCTGCGGATGCCCAATCCAGTTGCTTTCTCCCCTACCCAGTTGCTTTCTCTACTTCTCCACAGTACTTCAGGCATTGCAACTGGTCCCTGCATTTTGCATGCTCCTCTCCCCACCCCTCCCCGCTCTCCCCACCCCTCCCCCCTCTTCACCCACCCCTCCCCCTCTTCACCCACCCCCCCCTTTACCCCCCTACCTCCACCATAGTTGAATTTCTGAAGTGCAGTTGCAAAGTCGGGGAAATAGCATGCAAAACAAAACCTCAACAATTCTGGGTTTAATTATTGAAAAGTTTTATTAAGTTCATTAAGTATCCGAGGAACTGCTGTGCATGGATACATGAGTGTTGTGCCCAGCATTCCCGTTAGACAGACAGGCCGAGTCTCTGCTATGCACAGCTAAAGAGATTGTTCCTGGAGAGCCTTGTGGTGAATGAACGCTTGGCTCTCTATTCCACTACTGTATTGTCCATGTGAAGAAGGCAAAGTCACAAGAGTCTGAGCTCAGTCTATTCTTGGTGAATGTTCCCCAAACGCATCCCAATGTGCGCTCCCAATTCATCCATAAATGCAATGTTCCTTTCCACATCGTGATGAGCTCCGCAGCATGATCCAGTTGCCTTCGTTGCTTGAATGCTGACCGTAAGTCTCGAGGATTGTTTTCTCGATGGCATGTTTTACATGAAAAGAAGAAAAGCAAATCAGAGTCAGAGCTTGCCTCCCTCCATCCACTGAAATTACTGTTGCGCACACCTTTTTAAGTTCTGCAGTGAAGGAACCAATTGATAACGTCGCCAATGAAGCAATTATTACCCACCTCAGATGCAGGAATCATCACATCCTTGCGTCATCTCCTGCACTGCCTCCTTTGCTGGAATGCCGTCCTTAAGTGTCAAGGATTGTTTTCTCAAGGGCACATTTTACACGAAAGGAAATAATGAAAGAACATCAGTGTCAGAGCTTCCCTCCCTCCAATGAAATTACTTTTGTGCATGCTTTATGCTCTGCAGTATAGGCCAATGAATCACTTAGTACCCACCTCAGCTGTAGGAGTCAGGATGATGTTACTGCCCCTATCTCGTGATGGTTCAATGCTGCTCTCAGGGAAAACATGAATGATGTGAGGGTGCTGGAAAAAGAAGCACATTTCTTTTGGACTAGGAACATAAAGCAGGCCATTTAGCCCAGCGGTTCCCTGCTAGTGGTTATGCTACTCGTGCGTCTTCCCATCCATTCCCATTTAATCCTGCCTACTACTATCAGCATCATCTTCCATTTCTTTCACTCTTATCTACCTTTGCCTTAAAGCAACACTGAGGATGGAGAATGGTGTGGCTGCACTCCCACCTCACCAGTTGTGTATGCAGCAAGAGCATTCACATTTGTGCTACCACTGGACACGGCATGCTTGTTTCTTTTAGTGCTCAGTCTCTTCTTGCTGAATGTTCCCCAAGTGCTTGACCCCTTTGGACGCCTTCTCTGCTTGACAGGCAGCAGCTGGCAATTGCGGAGTCTCACAAGGCTCTGCATGGTTGTTTCAAGGGCGGATGGGGAAACATGTGGCTGTGTGCCCATGTGCACTGCTCTGATGGGTGCAGGAACAGGTGACTGTGTAACTGAACAGCAAGGAGAGGGTACCGCAGGTGGGGGAAGTGGAGCTTGAACAGGCAGGCGTATGTATGGTCCATCAGATCATTAGGCCAGGGGGTGAAACGCTCAGGATCCATGGATTGTGGCACGCGACTGATGTCCAGCGCGTGGCCACCTCCATCCGAAGGTGCTTCCGGGCAATTGTTGGGTAAATTAATTGGCTCCATCTCATCAGCCAGTCCTTGTGTTTATGGCGCATGCACAGAAAAGGCACTCCCCTTCCGCTCCGCTGCTCCCCCCCTCCCCCCCCGACCTCCCTCCCGACCTCCCTTCCCCCCCCGTCCCTCCCTTCCCCCCCTCCCTCCCTTCCCTTCCCTCCTTTCCCCCCCTCCCTTCCCTCCTTTCCCCCCTCCCTTCCCTCCCTCCTTTCCCCCCTCGTCCCTCCCCCCTCCCTTCCCCCCCTCCCCCCCGCTCCCCTCCCCTCCCCTCTCCCCTCCCCTCCCCTGAAATGTATTTTCAGAGCAACTTACCTTGGAACAATCTCCTCTGTCTAATAAAAATGAAGCAAATGTCCAAAATGACTAAATAATTGAGATAAAATGCCAGACGAAACCTCTCCTCCTTCCATTTTCAAAAACTCGCGCCGAAGCTTTCGGAAGATTGACGCACATGCGCACACGGTCTCAGGCCCTCTGCGCATGCGCTACGGTCCGGATTGCCAGGACCAGTTTGCGCATGCGCAAAGGCCAACCTGGCGTGTTCCCTGAGGAAGGTGACGTTACGCGATGACGTCGTCTGCGCATGCGCAAACTGGTCCTGGCAATCCGGACCGCAGCGCATGCGCAGAGGGCCCGAGACCATGTGCGCATGTGCGCACCACGGCGCATTCTGATGACGTAGCGTTGTCATCAATCACTTTGTACTTTAAATTTGTGCCTTCTTGTTCTTGATCCTTTCATGAGTGGGAACAGTTTCTCTCTATCTACTCTGTCCAGATCCCTCATGATTTTGAATACATCTATCAAATCACCTCTCAACCTTCTCTTCTCCAAGAACATGGCCTCACTCTTGCCACAATTTACTTTGGCTCCCGAGGCCATTTTGAACTGGTCGCAGATGCTCATCATCCTGCAAACGGACCGCAGATCTGAGTAGAAGACGGCGACATTGTCCATGTACAGGGAGGCTTTGACCTGAGTGCCTCCGCTGCCTGGGATTGTCACCCCTGTTCGGCCGCATCCTTCCGAATGGACTCAGCAAAAGGTTTGATACAGCCAACAAACAAGACAGGGGAGAGAGGACAGCCCTGTCTGACTCCAAATTTGATCGGGAAACTTTCTGATTCCCACCCATTGATTGAGACTGCACTACTGATGTCTGTGTAAAGCAGTTGGATCCAATTGCGGATTCCCTCCCCAAACCCCATTTTGGAGAGCACATCCATCATGTAGATGTGCGATAACCTGTCAAAAACCTTGTCCTGGTCCAAGCTGATGAAGCAGGTGTCCACCCCCCTGTCTTGCACATAGGAAATCGTATCCTTGAGTCGTGCAAAGCTATCAGAGATCTTCCTGCCGGGTACTGTACAGATCTGATCAGGGTGAATCACCAACTCCAGAGCAGACTTGACCCGACTGGCAATGACTTTGGACAGAATCCTGTCGTCTACATTAAGCAGTGAGATGGGCTGCCAATTTCTGATTTCTGCCCTCTCCCCCTTCCTTTTGTAGATGAGGGTGATGATGCATTTCCTCATGGATTCGGACATGTTGCCAGCCAGAAGCATACTCTCGTACACTTCCAGCAGGTCTGGGCCGATCCAGTCCCATAGAATCAAATACAACTCAACTGGTAAGCCATCGCATCCGGGAGTTTTACTCGTCTCAAAGGACCTAACGGCCTTTGTCAGCTCGTCCAGAGTTAACGGTTTGTCCAGACTCTTCCATGTTCTGTCATCTAAGACTTCCGTGATAGAAGACAGGAAGGACTGTGAGGCCTTTCTGTCCGAGGACTTCACGTCGTACAGCCCAGCATAAAAGGATTTGCTAATCCTTAGTATGTCAGACTGAATTGACGTTACCGTGCCTTCCTCTTCCTTCAGGCTGCTGATCATAGAGCTCTCTCTGTGTACCTTTTGGAAGAAGAAATGCGAGCACGTCATCCTGGTCAACGGAGCAGACTCTGGACCGGAAGATGATCTTGGAGGCCTCCGCAGCAAACAACGAGGCCTGCTGGCTCTTCACCTCTTGCCGATCCTCCTTGTCCTCGATCCATCATCACAGAACAATGGCCAGTAAGAGTGACAGCGGATAGCACCAATCATTCTGCAAGCACTCTCCTCCTGGCAATGTGTTACTAACTTTTTAGTTGAACCAGCTAAATCTGAAACAATTCCCAAGATTTGCGCCTTATGTCCCAGAGAAAGTGCTTGCCCTTCCCCCTCTCCGCCACCCACCAAGGGGTGAGGCTGATTAGGGACCAAAAAGGGGATCTACACAGGGAGGCAGAGAGCAAGGCTGAGGTACTAAATGAGTACTTTACATATATCTTTACCAAGGAATAAGATGCAGTCAAAGTCATAGTGAAAGGGGTGGTAGTTGAGACACTGAATGGGCTAAAAATTGATGAAGTGTAAGTATTAGAAAGGCAGGCTGTAATTAAAGTTGTTACCAGGAGCAGATGGGATGCTGAGGGAGGCAATTGTGGAGGCACTGGCCATAATCATCAAATCCTCCTTAAATGCAGGGGTGTGCGAGAAGACTGGAGAATTGCAAATATTACGCCCTTGTTCAAAAAAGGGTGTAAGGATCAACCGAACAACTGCAGGCCAGTCAGTTTAACCGTGGCGGTCAGAAAACTTTTAGAGACGATAATCCGGGGCACTATTAACAGTCACTTGGACAAGTGGGGATTAATCATGGACAGCCAGCACAGATTTGTTAAAGGCAAATTGTGTATAACTAACTTGATTGAGCTTTGTGATTAGATAACAGACATTGTTGATGAGGGTAATTATTTTTATTCGTTTGTGGGATGTAGGCATGTCTGCTAGGCCCATCCCAAATTACCTTTGAGAAGGTGATGGTAAGCTGCCTTCTTGAACCGCTGTGGTCCTTGGGGTGTAGATACACCAACAATGCTATCAGGAAAGGAGTTCCATGAATTTCACCCAGCGACAGTGAATGAACAGCAATATAGTTCCAAGTTAGGATGGTGTGTGATGTGGAGGGGAACTTGCAGGTGGTGATGTTCCCAAGCAACTGCTGCCCTTGTCCTTCTAGGTGGTAGAGGTCACGGTTTGGAAGGTGCTGTTGAAGGATCTTTGGTGCGTTGTTACAGAGCATCATGTAGATGGAACACACTGCTGCCAATGTGCGTCGGTGGTGGAGGGAGTGAACTTTGAAGGTGATAGAAGGGGTGCCAATCAAGCCGGCTGCTTTGTCCTGGATGATGTCGGGCTGCTTGAGTATTGTTGGAGCTGCACCCATCCAGGCAAGTGGAGAGTTTTCCATCACACTCCTGACTTGTGTCTTGAGGTGGACAGGTTTTGGGGAGACAGGAGGTGAGTTACTCACTGCAGAATTCCCAGCCTCTGACCTGCTCTTGTAGCCACAGCAGTTTTGTGGCTGGTCCAGTTCAGTTTCTGGTCAATGATAACCCCCAGAATGTTGATAGTGGGGGATTCAGCGATGATAATGCCATTGAACATCAAGGGGAGATGGTTAGATTCTCTCTTGTTTGAGAAGGTCATTGCCTGGTACTTGTGTGGCACGAATGTTACTGATGTTGTCCAGGTCTTGCTGCATATTGGACATAGGCTACTTCAGTATTTGAGGAATCACGAATGGTGCTGAATATTGTGCAATCATCAGCGAACATCCCCACTTCAGACCATATGATAGAGGGAAGGTCATTGATGAAGCAGCTGAAGATGGTTGGGCCTCGGACACTACCCTGAGGAACTCCTGCAGTGATACCATGGGACTGAGATGATTGACCTCACAGCCATCTTTTGTGCTAGGTATGACTCCAACCAGCGGAGAGTTCTCCCCCGATTCAAAGAACAAAGAACAAAGAACAGTACGGCACAGGAACAGGCCATTCGGCCCTCCAAGCCTGTGCCGATCTTGATGCCAGCCTAAACTAAAACCTTCTGCACTTCCGGGGACCAAATCCCTCTATTCCCATCCTATTCATGTATTTGTCAAGGTGCCTCTTAAACGTCGCTATCGTACCTGCTTCCACCACCTCCCCCAGCAGCAAGTTCCAGGCACTCACCACCCTCTGTGTAAAGAACTTGCCTCGCACATCCCCTCTAAACTTTGCCCCTCGCACCTTAAACCTATGTCCCCTAGTAACTGACTCTTCCACCCTGGGAAAAAGCTTCTGACTATCCATTCTGTCCATGCCGCTCATAACTTTGTAAACTTCTATCATGTCGCCCCTCCACCTCCGTCGTTCCAGTGAAAACAATCCGAGTTTATCCAACCTCTCCTCATAGCTAATGCCCTCCAGACCAGGCAACATCCTGGTAAACCTCTTCTGTACCCTCTCCAAAGCCTCCATGTTCTTCTGGTAGTGTGGCGACCAGAATTGCACGCAATATTCTAAGTGTGGCCTAACTAAAGTTCTGCACAGCTGCAGCATGACTTGCCAATTTTTATACTCTATGCCCCGACCGATGAAGGCAAGCATGCCATATGCCTTCTTGACTACCTTATCCACCTGCGTTGCCACTTTCAGTGACCTGTGGACCTGTACGCCTAGATCTCTCTGCCTGTCAATACTCCTAAGGGTTCTGCCATTTACTATATACCTCCCACCTGCATTAGACCTTCCAAAATGCATTACCTCACATTTGTCTGGGCAGCAGTGGCGCAGTGGTTAGCACCGCAGCCTCACAGCTCCAGCAACCCGGGTTCGATTCTGGGTACTGCCTGTGCGGAGTTTGCAAGTTCTCCCTGTGACTGCGTGGGTTTTGCCAGGTGCTCCGGTTTCCTCCCACAGCCAAAAACTTGCAGGTGATAGGTAAATTGGCCGTTGTAAATTGCTCCTAGTGTAGGTAGGTGATAGGGAATATGGGAGTACTGTAGGGTTAGTATAAATGGGTGGTTGTTGGTTGGCACAGACTCGGTGGGCCGAAGGGCCTGTTTCAGTGCTGTATCCCTACATAATAAAAATAAATAAACTCCATCTGCCATTTCTCCGCCCAAGTCTCCAACCGATCTATATCCTGCTGTATCCTCTGACAATCCTCATCACTATCCGCAACTCCACCAACCTTTGTGTCGTCCGCAAACTTACTAATCAGACCAGCTACATTTTCCTCCAAATCATTTATATATACCACAAACAGCAAAGGTCCCAGCACTGATCCCTGTGGAACACTACTAGTCACATCCCTCCATTCAGAAAAGCCTATTCCTATTGAGTCCTGCTTTTCTAGGATTCCTTGATGCCATGCTCAGTCAAATGCTGCCTTGATGTCAAGGGCAGTCACTCTCACCTCACCTCTGGAGTTTAGCTCTTTTGTCCATCTTTGGACCAAGGTTGTAATGAGGTCAGGAGCTGAGTGGCCTTGGTGGAACCCAAACTGAGCATCAGTGAGCAGGTTATTGCTGAGCAAGTGCCGCTGGATAGCACTGTTGATGACCCTTTCCATTACATTGCTGATGATCGAGAGTAGACTGATAGGGCAGTAATTGGCCGGGTTGGATTTGTCCTTTTTATGTACAGGACATACCTGGGCAATTTTCCACATTGCCGGTTGGGTGCCAGTGTTGTAGCTGTACTAGCTAGGGGCGCAGCAAGTTCTGGAGCACAAGTCTTCAGTACTATTGCCGGAATGTTGTCAGGGCCCATAACCTTTGCAGTATCCAGTGCCTTTAGCCGTTTCTTGATATCACATGTAATGAAGTAGATTGGCTGAAGTCCAAGTCATCTATGATGCTGGGGACCTCAGGAGCAGGCCGAGACCCACTCAGCACCCCTGGATGAAGGTGGATACAAATGCTTCAGCCTTGTCTTTTGCACTGATGCGCTGGGCTCCCCCATTGTCCTGTTAGTTGTTTTATTGTCCACCACCATTCACGACTGGATGTGGCAAGATTGCAGAGCTTAGTTCTGATCTGGTTGGTTGTAGGATCACTTTGTCCTGTCTATTGCATGCTGCATCCACTGTTTGGCATGCAAGTAGGAATGTGAGGTAGAGAGGCGGAGAGGTGTAGGGAGGGTATTTCAGAGCTTGGGGCCGAGGCAACTGAATGCGTGGCACCAGTGGTGGAGTGATTAAAATCAGGGATGCACAAGAGCCAGAATTAGAAGAGCACAGATATCTTGGAGGGTTGTGAGGCTGGATGAGATTACAGAGATAGGGAGGGGCGAGGCCATGTAGGGGTTTGAAAACAAGGATGAGAATTTTAAAACCAAGACATTGCTTGACTGGGAGCCAATGTAGGTCAGCAAGCACAGGGATGATAGGGACTTGGTATGAGTTAAGACATGGGAAGCAGAGTTTTGGATGACCTCAAGTTTACAGAGAATAGAATATGGTAAAGAGGCCTGCTACCTGACCCGAACCCGACGGGACCCGACAACATGTGTCAGGTTCGGGTTCGGTCGGGCCCATCTTCCGGGGCCAGCTTTCGGGCTCAAGTCAGGTCGGGGCGAGTTCAGGTCGAGTCGGGTCGGACACACACAGTAAGTGGTCTGCTGGTAAGTATTAAAAGTAAAAAACTTACCTGAGCTGGGCGTCTGGGACGAAACTGAGTCTGCGTAGTGAGCGAGTGATGTTACTATGCCATCTTCGCGCATGCGCCGCAGATTCTTGCAGGTTCGGTGTCAGAACGGTAAGTAAAGGGATGGTTGGGTCAGGCTCGGGTCGGGCCGAGTCGGGACGGGTTTGGGTCGGGTTGGGCTCGGAGCAATATCGGAGAGAGTCGGGCTGGGTCGGGCTCGGATCTGCTGTGGTTCGGTTGGGGTGGTCGGGTTCTTTTTCCTGACCTAAAGCAGGCCCCTAATGTGGGAGACCAGCCAGGAGTGCGTTGGAATAGTCAAGTCTGGAGGTAACAAAAGCATGAATGAGGATTTCAGCAGCAGATGAGCTGAGACAATGGCGAAGTTGGGCAATGTTACGGAGATGGAAATAGACGGTCTTAGTCATGGCACAAATTTGAGGTCTGAAGATCTTCTCAGGGTCAAACTTGACACCAGGGTTGTGAACAGACAGGCTTTATCTCAGAAAGTTGCCAGGGAGAAGGATGGAGTCAATAGCTAGCAAACGGAGTTTGGAGTGGGACCCAAAAACAATGGCTTCAGTTTTCCCAATATTTAATTGGAAGAAATTTCTGCTCCAGTACTGGATGTCGGATATGCAGTCTGATAATTTAGCAACAGTGGGGGAGTCGAGAGAAGTGGTGGTGAGGTCGAGCTGAGTGTTGTCAGCATACACGTGAAAACTAACGTCCTGCTTTCAGATGATGTCACTGATGTTTATTTGATATATATTAATGACCTAGACCTGGGTGTGCAGGGCACAATTTCAAAATTTGCAGATGACACAAAACTTGGAACTATTGTGAACTGTGAGGAGAATAGTGATAGACCTCGAGAGGACATAAACAGACTGGTGGAATTTTTTTTTATTCATTCGTGGGATGTGGGTGTTGCTGGCTAGGCCAGCATTTATTGCCCTTCCCTAATTGCCCTTGAGAAGGTGGTGGTGGGCTGTCTTCTTGTACCGTTGCAGTCCTTGAGGTGTAGGTACACCAACAGTGCTGTTAGGAAGTGAGTTCCAGGATTTTGACCCAGCATCAGTGAAGGAGCAGTGATATAGTTCCAAGTCAGGATCGTGTGTGGCTTGGAGGGGAACTTGCAGGTGGTGGTATTCCCATGCTGCCCTTGTCCTTCCAGGTGGTAGAGGTCGTGGATTTGGAAGTTGCTGTCGAAGGAGCCTTGGTGAGAAGCTGCAGTATATCTTGTAGATGGAACACACTGCTGCCACTGTGCGTTGGTGGTGGAGGGAATAAATGTTGAGGGTGGTGCATGGGGTGCCAATTAAGCAGTTTGCTTTGTCCTGGATTGTGTTGAGCTCCTTGAGTGTTGTTGGAGCTGCACCCATCCAGGCAAGTGTAGAGTATTCCATCACACTCCTGACTTGTGCCTTGTAGATGGTGGACAGGCTTTAGGGAGAAAGGAGGTGAGTTGCTCGTCGCAGAATTCCCAGCCTCTGACCTGCTCTTGTAGCCACAGCATTTATGTGGCTCGTCCAGTTCAGTTTCTGGTCAATGGTAACCCCCAGACGTTGATAATGAGGGATTCAGCGATGGTAATGCCATTGAATGTCAAGGGGAGATGGTTAGCTTCTCTCTTGTTGGAGATGGTCATTGCTGGCACTTGTGTGGCACAAATGTTACTTGCCACTTATCAGTCCAAGCCTGGATGTTGTCCAAGTCTTATTGCATATGGACATGGGCTGCTTCCGCATCTGAGGAGTTGTGATTGGTGCTGAACATTGTGCAATCATCAGCGAACATCCCCACTTCTGACCTTATGATGGAGGGAAGGTCACTGATGAAGCAGCTGAAGATGGTTGGGCCTAGGACACTTCCCTGAGGAACCCCTGCAGTGATGTCCTGGGATTGAGATGATTGACCTCCAACAACCATAACCATCTTTCTTTGTGCTAGGTATAACTTCAACCAGTGGAGGGTTTCCCCCCTGATTGCTATTGACTCCAGTTTTTCTAGGATTCCTTGATGCCATACTCGGTCAAATGCTGATATATTGTCAAGGGCAGTCATTCTCACCTCACTTCAGGAGTTCAGCTCTTTTAACAATGTTTGGACCAAGGCTGTAATGAGGTCAGGAGCTGAGTGGCCATGGTGGTGGTGGTATTCCCATGCTGCCCTTGTCCTTCCAGGTGGTAGAGGTCGTGGATTTGGAAGTTGCTGTCGAAGGAGCCAAACTGAGTATCAGTGAGCAGGGTAATGCTGAGCAAGTGCCGCTAGATAGCACTGTCGAGTACCCCTTCCATCACTTTGCTGATGATTGAGAGTAGACTGATAGGGCTGTAGTTGGCCAGGTTGGATTTGACCTGCTTTTTGTGCACAGGACATACCTGGGCAGTTTTACACATTGGCAGTTGATGCCAGTGTTGTAGCTGTCCTGGAACAGCTTGGCTTGGGGCATGGCAAGTTCTGGAGCAAATGTCTTCAATACTATTGCCGGAATGTTGTCAGGGCCAATAGCCTTTGCAGTATCCAGTGCCTTCAGCCATGTGGCAGACACGTGGCAAATGAAATTTAATGCAGAGATGTTTAAAGTGGCACATTTATAAAACAAAGGGTACATTCTAAAGGGTGTGCAGGAACAGAGAGATGTGGCTGTCTACATGCACAAACAGTTAAAGGTGGCAGGGTCTGTTCAGGAAGTTGTGAAAACAGCTTCTGGGATTCTAGGCTTTATGGACAGAGAGATAGAGTACAAAAACAAGGAAGCTATGATGAACCTTTCTAAAACTCTGGTTTGGCCTCAATGGGAGTACAGTGCCCAATTTTGGGCACCACACCAGGAAGTATGTCAAGGCTTTAGAGAGGGTGCAGGAAAGACTTATAAGAATGGTTCCAGGCATTAGGGATTTCAGTTACATAGACAGATTGGAGAAGTTCTCCTTGAAGAGAACGTTGAGAGGGGATTTGATGGAGGTATTCGATATCATAAGGATCTACACAAGTGGCTAGAGCGAAACCATTGGGATCTGTGACCTTTCATCAGAACAGACCTGAAACATTAATTCTGCTTCTCTCTCCACAGATGCTGCCTGACCTGCTGATCATTTCCAGCACTTTGTTTTTATTTCAGATTTCCAGCATCTGCAGTATTTTGTTTTAATGTTCCCATTGGAGGATGGGTCCAGAACCACAGGATACAAGGTGACTGAGAAAAGAACCAATTAGAACATAGGGAAACACTCTTTTTACGCAAGTAGTCAGGATTTGGAATGCACTGCCTGACAGTGTGGTGGAGGCAGATTCAACTGTGACTTTGGAAGGCGCAGACTGGGTGACCGTTTTGCGGAACAGCTCCGCTCGGTCCGCAAGCAGGACCCTGAGCTTCTGGTTGCTGGCCATTTCAACACTCCCCCCTGCTCTCATCTCTGTCCTGGAATTGCTGCAGTGTTCCAGTGAACATCAACGCAAGCTCGAGGAACAGCATCTCATCTACCGATTAGGCACACTACAGCCTGCCGGACTGAACACTGAGTTCAATAATTTCAGAGCATGACAGCCCACCATTTTACTTTCATTTTTAGTTGTTTTTTCTTTTTTCTTCTTTTTTTCTTTTTTACAACCTTTTTTTGCATTTATTTCATTTCATCTTAGTTTGTTCAGTTTGCTTACCAACTGTTTTTTTTCATGTTTGCACTTGCTGCTGTTCAATATTCAGTCCGTTAACACCTATTCTGTACTGATGCTTTGTCTTTCAACACACCATTAACATATTGTTTGACTTTGCTCCATGACCTTTTGGTCAGCTATGTGGCCTTGTCCAATCTGCACCTTCTCCTTTGTTAATCTCTTGCTCCACCCCCACCTCACTTGCTTATAACCTGTGACATTTTTAATATTTGTCAGTTCCGAAGACGGGTCACTGACCCGAAACGTTAACTCTGCTTCTCTTTCCACAGATGCTGCCAGACCTGCTGAGTGGTTCCAGCATTTCTTGTTTTTATTTCAGATTTCCAGCATCCGCAGTATTTTGCTTTTATTATATTGGAAAGGGAATTGCCTAGTGAGCTAAAAAGAAACAAATTGCAGATCCATGGGGAAAAGGCGGTGGAGTGGGTCGAGCTGATTTGCTATCGCAGAGAGCATGCAGGGACACGACAGGCCAAATGCTCTCGTTCTGTGCTGTACAATAGGTTCTCATCCTTCCATCTGTGAAAGATGACGGTGCTGTAACCATTCTGATTCACAGGGGTCTCAGCCAGTCAGACACCACGTGATCCTTCGGCACACCCCGCCCCCCGCGTGGACAATAGAGGCGCGGCTCGGTCTGGCACGTGACCTCGAGACGGGAGCCCGCTTCAAAACGTTTATCAGAAGGTAGCAAGCCGCAAATAGGCGAACCAACGGCGCGCTTGACACGGTGTGTTTTTTTCACAGGTAAATTTGACATTTTTAGGGGATGATTTACAATCAGCCGTCCAGGTAGTAAAGCCTTCTGGGAATTGTACTTCCTCTGACGTTGGCTGGGCTGTGAGCTGCGCCTGCGTACACCGAGCGGGTGGTTGGGCTGGCGCCGTGTTGGAACGTTGGAGGACCTGGAGCTCAGGTAAGGCAAGGCAGGTGTTGCTGCAACAACTTGTGGCACTGGGGGGGATATGGTTGCTGCCTGAGGCTCAGTCACTTAGAGAAAGTAATATACTGCAAATTGTGGCAAAAACGGGGCTGGGGGATGGGAAGACACAGCAGGTCACCCTCTGGACCAGATCGAAAGATACAAATTTCTGGCTTCAGTACTGCAGAAACTCTTAGTTCATTTATAGGAAGTACTGACTTTCATTGGAGAATGGTAAGAACAGATTTCACTTCCTAGTGCCTAGGTTTCTGTGTGTCTTGGCTAACCTGTGGCAAAATCGGACATATCCCTTTCCTATCCTGAGTGGCGTGAAACAGGGCTGTGTTCTCGCACCCACACTTTTTGGGATTTTCTTCTCCCTGCTGCTTTCACATGCGTTCAAGTCCTCTGAAGAAGGAATTTTCCTCCACACAAGATCAGGGGGCAGGTTGTTCAACCTTGCCGGTCTAAGAGCGAAGTCCAAAGTACGGAAAGTTCTCATCAGGGAACTCCTCTTTGCTGACGATGCTGCTTTAACGTCTCACACTGAAGAGTGCGGGTTTGCGGCTGCCTGCAATGAATTTGGCCTAACCATCGGCCTCAAGAAAACGAACATCGTGGGGCAGGACGTCAGAAATGCTCCATCGATCAATATTGGCGACCACGCTCTGGAAGTGGTTCAAGAGTTCACCTACCTAGGCTCAACTATCACGAGTAACCTGTCTCTAGATGCAGAAATCAACAAGTGCATGGGAAAGGCTTCCACTGCTATGTCCAGACTGGCCAAGAGAGTGTGGGAAAATGGCGCACTGACACTGAACACAAAAGTCCGAGTGTATCAGGCCTGTGTCCTCAGTACCTTGCTCGATGGAAGCGAGGCCTGGACAACGTATGTCAGCCAAGAGCGATGTCTCAATTCATTCCATCTTCGCTGCCTCCGCAGAATACTTGGCATCAGGTGGCAGGACCGTATCTCCAACACAGAAGTCCTCGAGGCAGCCAACATCCCCAGCTTGTACACACTACTGAGTCAGGGGCGCTTGCGATGGCTTGGCCATGTGAGCCGCATGGAAGATGGCAGGATCCCCAAAGACACATTGTACAGCCAGCTCGCCACTGGTATCAGACCCACCGGCCGTCCATGTCTCCGCTTTAAAGACGTCTGCAAACGCGACATGAAATCCTGTGACATTGATCACAAGTCGTGGGAGTCAGTTGCCAGCGTCCGCCAGAGCTGGCAGGCAGCCATAAAGGTGGGGCTAAAGTGTGGCGAGTCGAAGCGACTTAGTGGTTGGCAGGAAAAAAGACAGAGGCGAAAGGGGAGAGCCAACTGTGCAACAGCCCCGACAAACAAATTTTTCTGCAGCACCTGTGGAAGAGCCTGTCACTCTAGAATTGGCCTTTATAGCCACTCCAGGCGCTGCTTCACAAATCACTGACCACCTCCAGGCGCTTACCCACTGTCTCTCGAGATAAGGAGGCCAAAGAAGACTGTCTTTCATTGGAGAATGGAAAGAACAGATTCTCACTTCCTAGTGCTAGGTTTCTGTGTGTCTTGGCTAGCCTGTGGCAAAATCGGACATATCCATGTCAATCATATTCCAACCACAACTGTTATAAGTGATGGTTTATAGATATTTGTTAAGGACGGGATTAAGTTTGTTTTTGATTTGTCCCTCCCCCACGCCCCGAGTAAACTGTCTCGGTGACATTTGAAGAAGCCCACTCTCAAATATTGGGAATGTGACACTTCTCGGATTTTATAATAGGCAAGGAAACCACAACTTTCATTTCAAACTTAGTGGAACTATTAAGATTTATGAGAATATAACAGAAAACATTAAAACGCCCAAGCTTAAGGGGTCAAGATAGCTTTTGAAATACCTGTTCAGAAGTTGTGCTGCTCATATCATCCTGACTGGCTGGTTTTTGTGGCTGCAGCTGTCGCATAGACCTTATTTCTCCGATTTCTTGAAGTTGTAATTAATTTGACTGTTTGTTTCTGATCTAGAATGAGTATCTTTCGGTTTAAGGATCACTTTCAGATTTGTTTACGTCCGTCTGAAAATTTAAGGAAGAAACCTTTGAATATCCGGAAATATTGGTCCAACTTGCTGGGCGGTGCTTTTCTTAGTCATCCTTATGTCCCGTACACCTAAACTTCAGTTCTACTGTTTCTGCTTTGTAGTGAGCCAAAAGTGGTAGTATAATTGTAGTTAGTTTTTTCACAAGTCAGTAATCATGAACTATTATTTGGAAGTTTTGCAGAATTTGCTTGTGAGAAGTATTGATGATTTTCTACTTTTGCAATTGGAGTGTTTTGGAAAAGGGAAGCATGGCAAAAACAGATGATGGGGTTGTAGCTTTAATTTTCTGAAAGTTAATGACTTGAACAAATAACTAATGGTAATTGCAGAAAATGGGAAGGAGATGCATTTTTTCAACTTTATAAAGACTGAATGGATTAGTCCAGATGGCATAGTGAGTAGATGTACTTGCTGAACAAATGAAGTTATTTCTGGCTTTTAACCTACATATGCGGTGGTCACTACTGGCAATTGGAAGTATAAGTTGTGTTTCAAACCCTGGGTTAGGAAAGAGGAAAATAAGCCAGCACGTTCTATTTGCTCAATATGAAGTGACACCTCTTGGAAAGTGTGTACATGTTCCATGTGGCTAGGACCGAGTACCGTTTTAATTTTTCATTATGTGCATATATAAAGCTTAAAAGTTTTTGCACTGACATCCATGCTTGCACATATTCTGGAGCTAACTGTGGAATTGATCACAAATTCAAGAAATCAGAGACTGTGTAAATGTACACTGTGTGACAGCTGCACATGCAAAATGAGCTAGTCTTTCATTGATATGAGCAGCACAACTGGAACCTCAAACATACACTGGTATTTCAAAGCCTTACCATAAATGTACCACCCAATTCTTTGAGCTTGGGGTTTAACAATTCTCTGTTTTATTCTCAAACCTTGAAATAGTTCCTGTAAGTTTTAACAATCAAAATGAGTTGGTTTACTTTGCCCATTATAAATTCCAAGTAGTGCACTGTGATGGCCATCATGTGGCCATGTGCTGCTTTGGGTGAGCAAGTGGAGACACAATTGGCCATATCCAGCAACCTTGAGAAGTGGGTATTGAGAAGTTCAGTTCTGCAGTTCGTATATCAGCCTAGGTGAATTTTTACCATGAATGTCAGATACTATTTACATTGCATAAACTTTTGGGATTTTGACAGTTAGTTAAGGATGGTATTCTGCAATTGTATGCATTTTCCAGTAGCCTGTTGGGTTTTTGTGCTAATCGCTCCAATTGTTAACAATATCAAGAAAGGCAATAATAGTGTAAAGGGAAGAGTGTTTCTAGAGTGTGTTCAGGAGAATTTTCTACATCAGTATGTTTCTAGTCCAATGAGAAAGGAACCATTGCTGGTTATGGTTCAAGAGTCAGTAGGGGAACATTTAGGGGACAGTGGCCATAGCATCATAAGGTTTAGGTTAGCTCTGGGAAAGGACAACAAGCAATCCAGAATAAAGATAATTAATTGGGGGAGGGCCAACTTCAATGGAGTGAGAACAGATCTGGCCCAAGTAAATTGGAAACACAGATTGGAAGGCAAAACTGTAACTGACCAATGGACTGCCTTTAGAGAAGGGTTAGTTTTGGTACTGTCAAGGTACATTCCCACAAGGGGAAAACTGATACAGAGCTTCCTGGATGACAAAAGAGATGGAGAGTAAGATGAAGCAGAAAAAGGTGCATGTGATATGTCAGGTGGATAAGACAATTGAGAACCAATATAGAAGGTTCAGAGGGGAAGTGAAAAAAGAGGTGAACAGAAGAGACTCACAACCAACCTAAAAGTGCATCTAAAAGTCTTGCATAGGCACAAATGGTAAAATAGCAGTGAAAGGTGGAATGGGGCTGATCAGGGACCTAAAAGGGGATTTACACATGGAGGTGAGGGGTATTGCTGAGGTACTAAATGAGTATGTGGTGGCCCTGACCACTGGCTGAAAAGTTGGGAGCGAGCCCGCCTGCTCCAGATCTGGAAATCGTGCCGTTATTTTACTTGGCACAGGCCCTTAATTGGCCGCAGTTGGAACTTTTGCCTCCAAGAGCTGCCAGTCAATCGGAGGGCTGGTAGCTCCTCAGTCCCAACAGCACCATTGGGAGTAATGGCTACTGCTGGGACTGCACCCAGCAAGAGGATCCACGATGGCCGCTGGCTTCGGAGCAGCAAAGTGGGTATCAGGCCTTCCCAGGGGCAATCGGCTAGGCTCCAGTAAGGGGTGAGTGGGTCAGAGCGCAGAGCAGATGGGGTTAGTTTTAGTGGGGGGCATTTTGTGCTGCTGGTGGGGAGAAGGAGGAGGGGGGGTGGGTTCGACCGTCAGTGGGGCACTGGGTGCCTGATCAGGACGGCCCCCTCCCCAGCACATAAGGAGGCTGCCAGGTATTACTGGGCAGCCTCCTCGGGTGCTGAGGTGCTTGACTGTTGCTGGTAAAATTAATAGACCACAAGGGCTTCAGTTGGCCCGGAGCGGGTAGGCTGTTGGCCACCAATAGCAGTGGGGGCGGATAGGCAACGGTCGCGGCACCCCTGCCTCTCACACAATTTTACGCCCTGCTCCCAGGGTGGGGGGTTGGGGGGGAAGTTGGTGGTGGGTGGGTTGCACATAAAATTCCAGCCAGTAAGTTGCATCTATCTTTACCAAGGAAAACAGTGCTGCCCAAGTCATGGTGAAAGAGGGGGTAGTTCAGACTGTGGGCTAAAAATTGATAGAGGAGGTATTAGATAGGCTGGCTGTACTTAAAATTGACAAATCACTAGGACTGGATGAGATGCATCCATGGATACTTGGGAAAGTAAGGGTGGAGATTGCAGAGGCATTGGCCATAGTCTTTTTTTTTTTACATGCTTGAGTTTTTTGATGAGGTAATAGGGTTGATGAGTATAATATGGTTGATGTGGCATACATGGAATTTGAAAAGGCATTTGATAAAATGCCTATAACTGGCTTGACAGCAGAGTTAGAGCCCATGGAATAAAAGCGACAGTAGTGGCATGGATACGAAATTGGTTGAGTGGCAGGAAACCGTAGTTGTGAACAGTTCTTTTTCAGACAGGAGAAAGATATATAGTGAGGTTCCCCAGGTGTCAGTGTTGGGAGCCCTGCTTTTCTTGATGTATATTAATGACCAGATTTGGGTGTACACGACACATTTCAAAATTTGTAGATGACACAAAACTGGAAGTATTGTGAACTGTGAGGAGCATAGTGATAAACATCAAGAGGATGTCTTAGAATTTGCAGTTTTTGGAACCTTGGGGAGTATGTGTGAGCTGTCCTCTTGAACAGATGACTTGTCGAATGTTCTGTTGGGTGCATTGACACTGATTGCAAAGATTTTTTTCGAACAGACTGTCCTAGCAGAAATTGAAACCAAAAACCTCAGGTTTCGGGGGGGTGGGGGGGACTGAAACTAGTTCGAACCAGATTAAAAAGGAGACAGCCATCCAAACTCTGATGTCGGGAAGGTGCATTTTACAGGCAGGTTTTTTAAAAAAGTGAAGACGAGAAGTGGTTTCTGTTAACTAGAGGAACTGATTAACCAGACTGGGCCATACAGTGTCTGGGGTGTCCCTGAAGTGCATGGTAAAGGTAATGCTGGTAGATCCATGCTATCAAGCCTGAGTGAACAGAACTGAGAAGGTTCTGGAGAAGTACAGTACCTGTGGAGTTCGGAATTAAAGGGGAACTGCTGTCAGTTGGGAATTGGTGGCTGCATCTTGGAAGACAGGATCTGGAGATCTACCAGAGGAATCTCCGAGGAAAGATGTGAAGGCATTATAGAATCATAGAATGGTTACAGCACAGAAGGAGGCCATTCGGCCTGTCGTGTCCATGCCAGCTCTCTGCAAGAACAACTCTCACATGGTCCCATTCCTGCGCATTTCTTTCCCCCCCCCCCCCCCCCCCCCCCAATAGCCCTGCAAATTATTCTCCTCAGATAATTATCCAATTCTCTTTTGAAGGCCTAGGTTGAATCTGCCTCCATCACACTCCCCGGCAGTGCATTCCAGATCCTAACCAGTCGCTGCCGAAAAACGTTTCTCATGTTACCGTTTGTTCTTTTGCCAATCACCCTTAATTGGTATCCTCTGGTTCTGGATCCTTCCACCAATGGAAACTCTCCCCATCAACTTTGTACAGATCCTTGGGCAACTCGATCAAATCTCTTAATCTTCATCCCTGGAACCATTCTTGTGAATTTTTGCTGCACCCAGTAAGATAATTAATTAAATGGGGGAGAGCCAGGTTCAATGGAGTGAGAACCGATCTGACCGAAGTAAATTGGAACCAAAGTGTAGAAGGCAAAACTAACTGAACGATGGGCTGCTTTTTAAAGAGGAGCTAGCTTCAGTACAGTCAAGTACATTCCCAAGCGGGGGAAAGGGTAGGGCAAACCGATCCAGAGCTCCCTAGATGATGAATGAGATGCAGAGTAATTTGAAGCAAAAAAAGGGTGCATATGTCAGATGGATAAGACAATTCACAACCAGGCTGAATGAATGGGAAATCATGCTTGATAAACCTGGTGGAGTTTTTTGAGGATGTTACTAACAGAATTGATTAAAAGGGAGTAGGTGGATGTGATATACTTGGATTTTCAGAAGGCTTTTGATAAAGTCCCCCACAGGAGGTTGGTTAGCAAAATTAAAGCATGGAATAGGAGGTAATATACTTGCATGGATTAAGGATTGATTAACAGGCAGAAAGCAGACAGTAGGAATAAACTGGTCATTCTCGCGTTGGCAGGCTGTGACTAGTGGGCTACCGCAGGGATCAGTGCTTGGGCTCCAGCTGTTCACAATATGTATCAATGATTTGGGTGTGGGGACCAAATGTATTTCCAAGTTCGCGGAAGGCACAAAACTAGATGGGAATGTGTGTGAGGAAGATGCAAAGCAGCTTCAAGGGGATTTGGACAGACTTGGTCAGTGGGCAAGAATGAGGCAGATGGAATATAATGTGGAAAAATGTGAGGTTATCCACTTTGGTAGGAGGAACAGATGTGCAGAGTATTTCTTGAATGGTAAGAGATTAGAAAATGTAGATGTACAAAGGGACCTGGATATCCTTGTCAATAAGTCACTGAAAGCTAACATGCACTTGCAGCAAGCAATTAGGAAGGCGAATGGTATGTTAGCCTTTGTCGCAAGAGGATTTGAGTACAGGAGTAGCGAAATCTTCCTTCAGTGTATAGAACCTTGGTTAGACTGAACCTGGAGTACTCTGTGCTGTTTTGGTCCCCTTACCTTAGGAAGGATATTATTGCCATTGAGGGAGTGCAATAAAGGTTCACCAGACTTGTTCCCTGGATGGTGGACTGTCCCATGAAGAGAGATTGGGGAAACTGGGCCTGCATTCTCCAGAGTTTTGACGAATGAGAGGTGATCTCATTGAAACTTACAAAATACTTAAAGGGATAGACAGGGTAGATGCAGCTAAGATGTTTCCCCTGGTTGGGGAGTCTAGAACCAGGGGATACAGTTTCACAATAAGGGGGAAGCCACTTAGGACCAAGATGAGGAGAAATTTCTTTACTCAGAGGGTTGTGAATCTTTGGAATTCTCTACACCAGAGGGCTGTGGAAGCTCAGTCATTGGGTATGTTTAAAGCAGAGATTGACAGATTTCTAATTACAAATGACATATGGTGATATGGGAATAGTGTGGGAAAAAGGCATTGGTGGATGATCAGCCATGATCATATTGAATGGCAGGGCAGGCTCGATAGACTGAGTGGCCTATTCCTGCTCCTATGTTCCTAAATATTAAGAGTTCCGAGGGGAAGTGGAAAAAAAAATTAAAGCAAACAGAATGAGAAGGTTCGCAGCTAACTTGAAAGGGAATCTAAAAGTCTTCTACAGGCACATAAATAGTAAAAGGGTGGGGTAAAAGGAGGAATGGGGCTGATTAGGTACCTAAAAGGGGATTTATGCATGGAGGCAGAGGGTGTGGCTGAGGTACTAAATGAGTACTTTGCATCTGTCTTTACTGAGATGCTGCCCTTTTCATGGTGAAAGAGGAAGTAGTTGAGATTGTGGTGTATATGAACTTCTAAAAGGCCTAAGCTTGAGTGTACAGGACACACTTCCAAAATTTGCAGATGAGACAAAACTTGGAAGTATACTGAACTGTGAGGAGGATAGTGATAAACTTCAAGAGGCCATGGACAGGCTGGAATGGGCAGACACCTGGCAGGTGAAATTTAATGCAGCCAAGTGTGAAGTGATTCATTTTGGTATGAAGAATGAGGAGAAGCGATATAAATTAAAGGGTACAATTCTACATGGGATGCAGAAGAAGAGGGACCTGGGGATATATGTGCACAAATCATTGAAAGTTGCAGGGCAGGTTGAGAAAGCGGTGAATAAAGCATATGGGATTCTGGGCTTTATTGATGGGCATAGAGTGCAAAAATAAGGAAGTTATGATAAACCTGTATAAAACACTTGTTTGGCTTTAACTGATGTATTGTGTCCAGTTTTGGGCATCACACTTTAGGAAGGCTGTTAAAGCATTTAATGAAGGCGCAGAAAAGATGTACGAGAATGGTTCCAAGGATGAGGAACTTCAATTATGTGGATAGATTGGAGAAGCTGGGTCTGTTCTTCTCCGAGAAGATTTGATAGATATGTTCAAAATGATGACAATTGGTTAATTATGTGAAGACAAATTTGCAGGGCTATGGGAAAAGGTGGGGGATTGGGACTAGCTGAGTTGCTGTTACAGAGAGCAGGCACAGATGTGACAGGCCAAATGGTTGTCTCCTGTGTTGTAACCATTCTATGATTCACTGATTTTATTCTAAAGATAACAGAGCTCTCTTGATAACATCGTGAGTCTTCTCATTCGTAGCTGATCATACAAAGCATAACAATTGGCTTCTGTCCCTTGGATTTTTAGCTGGTGCAATGCTGGGAAGTTTTTTGTATGGACATACAATTGAGCCTTGCTGTCAAAATTTGCTCAGCCTGTTGGCTATCAAGCTATACTTCAGCAAAGATTCAACTTTAAGTGAGGGGAAGAGTGGCAACCAAGAAAATTAAATTTTCCTTGGGTTGGATGAGATCCATAGTCTGTAAAATAACTTTGCTCCACTAAATTGTGTAGACTAGGCTCAATCTCTGATCTGTGCACTTGCCTCCTTAATTCCAGATTTGTCTTACTACAACTGAGGATGTTTTTTGAGCCTCTGTGCACTCAAGTGTTGATGCAGAAGAAAGTTAAAACCACCCTATAGGTGGTGGGCGATATGGTAGTAATTTATTGATGCCAAGTTTTGAAATCTGTTTCTATTTGGATGTTTCTAAAGTAGATTTTTGGAATTTGCATTGGTGTAAATTTTGAGGCAGACTGAATGGACAGTAACATCTAACCTTGATTGCCCATCAACTCAGTTTTATAACTATTACAGATCGAATTAACAGCACAGAAATGGATCATTCAGCCCATCAGGTCTATGCCAGTGTTTGTTTCCTATGAACCTCCTCCCACTTTACTGCATTTCACCCCATTACCATATCTTTCCAGTCCTTTCTCCCTCATGCATATATCTAGCTTCCTCTTAATTATATCTATGCTACTCATCTCAACCACCTTCAAATATTAGTGAGTTCCACATTCTCACCAGTCTCTGAGTAAAGAAGTTTCTTATCGAAGGCCTTTTGAAAGTCCATGGATGGGCACCCACTACATTACCCATTTCTACTCTTTCTGGTTCTTCAAAGAATTCAATAAGATTGATCAAGAACTTCCCCTTTCAAAATCTATGCTGTCTATTGTGTTCAGTTTCTGAATGTTTTTTTCTATTACATTTCGGTATCAACATCTTTCCTTCCACTGACATTCAGCTAATTGGTCTGTTACTTCCCAGTTTAGTTTCTCGTTCTCTCGCTCTCGTATAAGAATAACATTATTGCCTCTTATATATGGATAGGTAGATAGATTTAGGTGCCTCTGCAATCTTTTCCCTGACTTATTTTAGTATGCACTGATCAAATCTGCCCAGACTAGTTTTATCTGCTTTTCGCTTGTCTTTTATCAGTTATCTCCTTTTTTTTTACATGCAGAACATCAGCATGTAGACTTTGCTTGCCTGGTGTGCTTTTCAGATGTTGATAGATTTGTTGATACTCCTTTATATATTTCCAGAACTTTGTTTTTAGTTCTTTGACCCGACGGACACCAACCTTTTTCCAGTCTTGTCCATGCTTTTTATAAAGAAGCCCAGTTTTCATTTGTACTTGAGTATGTGGGTGTACACTTCAGAAGCAAAACTATTCTTTATTGGTGCTTGTCATGTATGATTTGCCAAATAATTTTTTTGTTTGGAATATTGTTTCAGCCTTTTTGAAAACTTAGTTTTTTTTTAGAACAAGAAAGCCTTCCTATTTTCTCTTGTACTTGGGTGCGAGGATATATCCTTTCCAGCCATCATCTCTGCTCCTCCATTGAATCCCTGTTGAGCAATGCTTTAATTTTCAAACTCTCAAGTTTTTCCAAATCTCTCCTCCATGGCCTTGGCCCTCCCTGTCTCTAATCTCCTCCAGCTCACAAGCCTCCAAGTTCCTGTGCTCCTCCAGTTTTAGCTTGCACATCTGCAATTTTAATCATTCTACCATTGCTGACTGTGCCTTCAGCTGCTGAGTACCAAAGCTTTGGAATTCCCTCCCTAAACCTGTCTGTTCAACCTCTCTTTCTTTCTTTTAGGATGCTACTTAAAACCTACTTCTTTCACCAAACGTTTGGTCATTTGGCCTAATATCTCTTTGTGGCTTAGTGTCATTTATTTGATAAAGCTCCTGTAAAGCGCCTTAAAGTTTTGCTGTGTTAAAGGCACTAAATAAAAACAAGTTTTTATGTAGTTCAGAAATCTTGACATTTTTCCAATGACAACTGATGAAATTAAACTGAACATCCTGATGGCTGAAATGACGCTAAATTCTTGCTAAATTCAGTTTAGTAAGAATTTCAAAAGTTGCATCAAGATTTTATAGTTCATATTGCTTAAGATATTATGAAACAAATTTCAGTTTACAAACCTGCAGCCTCATAGCTTATGGAGACAGCAACGACAATAACAATTGACATTTGTCTGAACACGCAAATGATAGGCCAGAAAAGGCCTACTGGTCCAACCAGCCTGTCCCACATATTTGTGGGACAAATATCCGGGCTCACTACTTTGACCAGGAGTCCTCCCCCCTGACCAGCAGACCCATTCACCCAAAGAAAAATGAACAGTACAGCACAGGAACAGACCATTCAGCCCTCCAAACTGCGCTGATCTTGATGCCTGCCTAAACTAAAACCTTCTGCACTTCCGGGGTCCATATCCCTCTATTCCCATCCTATTCATGTATTTGTCAAGATGCCTCTTAAACGTCTCTATGGTACCTGCTTCCACCACCTGCCCCGGCAACAAGTTCCAAGCACTCACCACCCTCTGTGTAAAGAACTTGCCTCGCGCATCCCCTCTAAACTTTGCCCCTCTCACCTTAAACCTATGTCCCCTGGTAACTGCCTCTTCCACCCTGGGAAAAAGAAACCTGCCTCCAGCATTCTCCCTCTACCTGGACCCCTCCCCCTGGCCTCTTACCCGCTCTTGATCTCTTCATTGAAAACTGTCGGCGAGACATTGGTCATCTCAATTTCTCTGCCCCCCCCCCCCTCACTCTAACCTCTCCCCCTCTGAACTTGAGGCACTCGGTTCTCTCAGGTCTAACCCCGACATGGTCATCAAACCTGCAGACAAGGGTGGTGCTGTTGTATGGCATACCTACCTCTACCTTGCAGAAGCTCAACGCCAACACACAGACACGTCTTCCTACCTCCCTCTGGACCATGACCCCACCACCGAACATCAAGCCACTGTCCAAAGGACTGTCACTGACCTCATCTCCTCTGGAGATCTTCCGACTACAGCTTCCAACCTCATAGTCCCGCAACCCCGGACAGCCTGCTTCTACCTCCTTCCCAAAATCCATAAACAGGACTGTCCTGGCAGACCCATTGTGTCAGCCTACTCCTGCCTCACTGAACTTATTTCTTCCTATCTTGACTCTATATCTTTTCTCCGCTGGTCCAGTCTCTTCCCACCTACATCCGTGACTCTTCTGACGCCCTACGTCATTTTGACAATTTCCAGTTTCCTGGTCCCAACCGCCACCTCTTCACTATGGACGTCCAGTCGCTTTACACCTCCATCCCCCACCAGGATGGTTTAAGGGCTCTCCGCTTCTTCCTTGAACAGAGGCCCAACCAATCCCCATCTACCACCATCCTCCTCTGCCTGGCTGAACTTGTTCTCACATTGAACAACTTCTCCTTCAACTCCACTCAATTCCTTCAAGTAAAAGGTGTTGCTATGGGTACCCGCATGGGTCCTAGTTATGCCTGTCTTTTTGTGGGATATGTCGAGCATTCTTTGTTCCAGTCCTACTCCGGCCCCCTCCCCCAACTCTTTTTCTGGTACGTTGATGACTGTATCGGTGCCGTTTCCTGCTCCCGCCCTGAACTGGAAAACTTTATCAACTTTGCTTCCAATTTCCAGCCTTCTCTCACCTTTTACATGGTCCATCACTGACACTTCCCTTCCTTGACTTCTCTATCTCCATCTCTGGGGATAGGTTGTCTACTAATATCCATTATAAGCCCACCGAGTCCCACAGCTACCTGGACGACACTTCTTCGCACCCTACCTCCTGTAAGGACTCCATTCCATTCTCCCAGTTTCTCCGTCTCCGACGCATCTGCTTTGATGATGCCACCTTCCATGACGGTACTTCTGATACGACCTCCTTTTTCCTCAACTGAGGATTCCCCCCCACTGTTGTTGACAGGGCCCTCAACCGTGTCCGGCCCATTTCCCGCACCTCTACCCTCACCCCTTCCCCTCCCTCCCAGAACCGTGACTGGATTCCCCTTGTCCTCACTTTCCACCCCTCAGCCTCCATTTCCAAAGGATCATGCTCTGCCATTTCCGCCACCTCCAACATGATGCCACGACCAAACGCATCTTCCCCTCCCTTCCCCTGTCAGCATTCCGAAGGGGTCGTTCCCTCCGCGACACCCTGGTCCACTCCTCCATTACAACCACCACCTCGTCCCCGTCCCATGGCACCTTCCTCTGCAATCGCAAGAGATGTAATACCTGACCATTTACCTCCTCTCTCCTCACTATCCCAGGCCCCAAACACTCCTTTCAGGTGAAGCAGCAATTTACTTGTACTTCTTTCAATGTAATATACTGTATTCGCTGCTCACAATGTGGTCTCCTCAACATTGGGGAGACCAAACGCAGACTGGGTAATCGCTTTGTGGAACACCTCCGCTCTGTCCGCAAGCAGGACCCTGAGCTTCCGGTTTCTTGCCATTTCAACACTCCCCCCTGCTCTCATGTTCTCCTCTCTATCCTGGGCTTGCTGCAGTGTTCCACTGGACATCAACGCAAGCTCCAGGAACAGCATCTCATTTTCCGATTAGGCACACTACAGCCTGCCGGACTGAACATTGAGTTCAATAATTTCAGAGCGTGACGGGGGCCCCCCATTTTACTTTTATTTTAGTTATTTTTTTACATTTTTTACAATTTTTTTTTTTTCTTTTGTTAATTTCATTTCATTGCAGGTTGTTCAGTTTGCTTACCCACTTTTTTTTTCATGTTTGTACTTGCTGCTGTTCAATCCTCAGTTTGTTAACACCCTATCTGTACTAATGCTTTGTCTTTCAACACACCATTAACATATTGTTTGCCCGTGCTCCGTGACCTTTTGGTCAGCTATGTGGCCTGGTCCAATCCAGACCTCCTTTGTTATCTCTTGCCCCACCCCCACCTCACTTGCTTATAACCTGTGACTTTTCTAATATTTGTCAGTTCCGAAGAAGGGTCACTGACCCGAAACGTTAACTCTGCTTCTCTTTTCACAGATGCTGCCAGACCTGCTGAGTGGTTCCAGCATTTCTTGTTTTTCTTGCAGACAATTGTTTGGGGCTGAAGAACTAAATTAGTCTTCCTTCAAAGAAAGAAAACTAACAGAGAATATTACTATCTATCGGATAGCCTATTTTTTAATAATTATAGTTAAGTCATAAATATCCCAGATATTATCCGGGTCTGGGAAACTCTCTTCAATAAGTATTTCCCCACTTGAGGGGAAACAGAGAGGGTATTCTTGTATTCTATACAGAATGCTACATGAGTCATAGAGTTATACAGCACAGAAACAGGCCATTCAGCACATCCTGTCCGTGCCGGCCATCAAGCACCTATCTATTCTCATCCCATTTTCCAACACTTGGCCCATAGCCTTGTATGCTTGCTGTAAGTGGTCACCTCTTCACATATGAACGTAAGAAAGAACTTGCATTTATATTGCATCTTTCACGACTTCGGGACATTCCTAAATGCTTCATAATACTCTCCAGGACACCAGAAGAACTCCACTGCTCTTCTTTGAATATTGCCATCCAAAATCCAACACCTCCAACACTGCATCCTTCCCTTAGTATTGCACTGGAATATCAGTCTAGATTAACATTACCACGGAGTTCAAGTTGGCATCTAAGTGAGCCTAGCTGAATATTCAATAGTGTGAGGCAACAGAGCTGAGCCAGATTCTGGCCTCATCTGACCTCCTTACATGTACAATTTCCAACAGTGTTGTTGGATAGTATAAGAACCTGGAACCCTAGAGATTACATCTTATTATTATCCAATTGCTCTAAGTCCATTCCAGATAATGCACCAAAAACCATAACACGACTTGACATCTACTTGATCTGGATTTTATTATTTGTTCCCTGACCAGCTGCCTATTATTGCTTCTTCCTTCTACCTCACTGTGCACACATAAACAAACCTTTGGCGAAATGATGTAAAAGAATGCCACTTTAGGGATGATTGTTTCTGTTACGGCTGTCTCTATTTGAAAATAAATCACATTAAAGTGGCACATTCCATTCATATTTTCTCAGAATTAATCAGCTTCCGTTTACTACTTTATTTAATTTGCATATGCTATGGGATCTAAATAAATATTTTTTATAATTTGTTCACGGGTGTGGGCATCGGTGGTTAGGCCAATATTTATTTCCCATCCCGAATTGTCCTCAAGAAGGTGTTGGTGAGCCTCCACCTTGAACCACTGAAGTTCATGTGGTGTAGGTATACCCATAGTGCTGTTAGGGTGGGAGTTTCAGGATTTTGACCCAGCAACAATGAAGGAACGGTGATATATTTGCAAGTTAAATATGTTGTGTGACTTGGAGGGAAGCTTGCGGGTGGTGGTGTTCCCATGCACCTGCCACCCTCCTAAGTGGTAGAAATTGTGGGTTTGGAAAATGCTGTTGAAGGAGCCTTGATGAGTTGCTGCAGTGCATCTTGTCGATAGTACATGATGCAGCTACGATGCAGAATTGGTGGAAGGAGTGAATGTATAAGCTAGTGGATGGGGTGCTAGTCAAGTGGGTTGCTTTGTCTGAGAAGGTGTCAAGCAACTTGAGCCTTGTTGGAGCTGCACTCATCCATGCAAGTGTGGTATATTCCATCACTGTCCTGACTTGTGTCCTGTAGTTGGTAGAAAGGCTCTCGGGAGTCAGGCAGTGAGATATTCGCTGCAGAATTCCAAGCCTTCAACTTGCTCTTGTAGCCATAGTATTTTTTTGGCTGGTCCAGTCAAGTTTCTGGACAATGATAGCCCCCAGGATATTGATGCTGGAGGATTCAGCAATGGTAATGCCATAGAATGAAGAAAGGGAGATGGTCAGATTCTCTTTTGTTGGAGATGGTCATTGTCTGGCACTTGTGTGGTCCAAATGTTACTTGCCACCTATCAATTCAAGGCTGAATGTTGTCCAAATCTTGCTGCATGTGGGCACGGACTGCTTCATCACATGATGAGTTCATTATAGCTTATGTGCCGTCAGAATGTTTCACTGAAAAATACAAGCTATATATAAAGAGATGGATTCAAATATTTTTCAAAAAAACCTTAGTGAAACACTAGTTTCCTCTCACTGATGCCGGAATATTTGTTACGATACTCTGGTTAGCTTTGGGTACTCTCATGTGGTTTGCCATAAATAGAACAGATTTACAATAGAAAGGTTTCAACTTCTTGGAGATGACATCGAAGTGAACAAACCATATCCCTTTGAGTTTATTATAAATTACATGAGATCTTTCATTGTAATCACAAGAGAAGCGACAATGAAATCATTGCAACATATTCTGTTCATTTCTTTAATTCCCATTTCCCTAACTCCAACCTGTAAGTAACATAATAAGGAACTTTTATACTTAGTACATTTATATTAGGCTTTATTGTAATAATGTCCAAGTGTCAATAGGTATTTTTAAATCATTTTTACAATAATTAATCCAAGCTTTCAACATCTGACATATTCATATATTGATATTTATCCCTTTCTATATTTATCTCAATAGACATCTACTTCCTTGCATTTTGATGTGCTTTCATTTGTTAACATTTTAGGAAGCACAAAAATATTTTTCAACTGAAGTCATGAATCTAAGAGAATTTTAAAGAGAAAAGAAATGTATTTTGCTACCAAACCGCTTGATAATATTCAACACCAGAACTAGTTGTGTTGTAAAGAAGAAAGTACTAAAGTCTAAATCTGGGTTAATGTGCATGTCTGTGCATGCACTGAGTGTGGTTAATAAGTTACAGGTGCAGATTGAGATGTGGAAATATGATGTTTTGGCTATAACAGAGACCTGGTTCAAAGACGAGCAGAACTGGGTGTTAAATATACCTGCATACAAGGTGTTCAGGAAATAGAAAAGGAAGAATGGGGGAGGAGCGGTGGTATTGATTAAGGAGAGCATTACAATGCTGGCGAGAGAGGATATCCCTGAGGGGTCAAGGATGGAATCCATTCAGCTAGAACGAAGGAGCAATTATATTGCTCAATGTAGTCTACAGGCCACCAACTAGTGGAAAGGATGACGAGGAACAAATTTGCAAGGAAATTACAGAGAGATGCAAGAATTATAGAGTTGCTATAATGGGGGATTTTAATTATTTAAATATAGACTGCGATTGTAGTAGTGTGAGGGGCAAGAGTTCCTAGAGTGTGTTCAGGAAAATTTTCTACAGCAGTATGTTTCCAATCCAACGAGAGAGGAGGCACTGCTAGACCTGGTTCTTGGGAATGAGGTTGGCCAAGTGGATCAAATATCAGTAGGAGAACATTTTGGGGACAGTGATCATTGTATCATAAGGTTTAGGTTGGTTTTGGAAAAGGACAAAGAACAATCTAGAGTAAGAATAATTAACTGGGGGAAAGCCAAATTTAACGTGGTAGGAATGGATGTGGGCCAAATAAATTGGAATCAAAGGTTGTCAGGAAAAACAGTAGCTGAACCATGAGCTACCTTCAAAGAAGAAATAGTCTGGTCACAGCCAAGGTATGTTCCTTCAAACGGGAATGGTAGGACAAATCAGTACAGAGCTTCCTGGGTGACAAAAGAGAGATAAAGATGAAGAAGAAAAAGTGTGCTTATGACAGATGTCAGGTAGATAATACAATGGAGAACCAGGTAGAATATAGAAGATTCAGAGGGAAAGTGAAAAAGCAAAAAAGAGAAGCAAGGAGAGAGTATGAAAAGAGACTGGCAGCTAACATAAAATGAATTCCAAAGTCTTGTGTAGGCATATAAATAGTAAGAGGGTGGTAAAAGGTGGAGTACAGCCGATTAGGGACCAAAAGGGTGATATCTGCATGGAGGCAGGGGGAATAGCTGAGGTATTACATGACCAGCTGCGTCTGTCTTTACCAAGGAAGATAAAACTGCCCAGGCCTTAGTGAAAGAGGTGGTAATTAATACACGAGATATCAAATTGATAAGGAGGAGGTGTTAGGCTGTCTATACTTACAGTTGATAAAGCACAAGGGCTAGATGAGATGCATCCAAAGATACTGAGGGAAGTGAGAGTGGAAATGGTGGAGGCACTGGCCATAATTTTCCAGTCTTCCTTCGACTCAGGGGTGATGCCAGAGGAGTGGAGAATTGCAAACGTTACACCCTTGTTCAAAAAATGATGTAAGGGTAAGCCCAGCAACTGCAAGCCAGTCAGTTTAACATTGTTGGTGGGGAAACTTCTGGAAACAATAATTCAGGGCCAAATTAATTATCACATGGACAAATGCGGGTTAATTAAGGAAACCCAGCATGCATTCGTTAAAGGATAATTGTAACTATCTTGCTGGTGTTTTTTGAAGAGGTAACAGAGGGTTGAGAAGGACAATGCTGCTGATGTGGTGTATGTGGATTTCCAAAAGGTATTTGATACAGTGCCACACAACAGACTTGAGTAAAATTGTACATCTGTGGGGAAGTTCACCAGGGGTCAGTGTTGGGACGCTTTCTCTTCCTGATGCATATTAATGACCTAGACTTTAGTCTACAGGCCACAATTTCAAAATCTGAAGATGATATGAAACTGGGAACCATTGTGAACTGTGAGGAGGGTAGTGTAGAACTTCAAAAGGACACACACATGTTGGTGGAATGGGCAGTCAAGTGGCAGATGAAGTTCAATGCAGAGAAATGTGAAGTGATTCATTTTGATAGGAAGAACATGGAGAGACAATATCACATAGAGGGTACAATTGTCAATAAGTAACTGAAAACTAACATGCGGGTGCAGAAAGCAATTAGGAAGGCTAATGGTATGTTAGCCTTAGCCTTTATCGCAAGAGGATTTGTGTACGGGAGTAGTGAAGTCTTGCTTCAATTGTATAGAACCTTGGTTAGACCGCACTTGGAGTAGTGTGTGCAGTTTTGGTCCCCTTACCTTCGGAGGGATATTACTGCCATAGAGGGAGTGCAATGAAAGTTCACCAGACTTGTTCCCGGGATGGCAGGATTGTCCTATGAAGAGAGATTAGGGAAACTCGGCCTTTATTCTCCAGAGTTTCAAAGAATGAGAGGTAATCTCATTGAAACCTCCAAAATACTTAAAGGGATGGACAGGGTAGATGCAGCTAAGATGTTTCGCCTGGTTGGAGAATTTAGAACCAAGGGACACAATTTCAAAATAAGGGGGAAGCCGCTTAGGACAGAAATGAGGAGAAATTTCTTTAGAGGGTTGTGAATCTTTGGAATTCTCTACCCCAGTGGGCTGTGGAAGCTCAGTCATTGAGTATGTTTAAAGATTTACAGATTTCTAAATACAAATGACATAATGGGATATGAGGATAGTGTGAGAAAATGGAATTGAATTGGATGATCATCCATATTGATATCGGGGCAGACTCGATGGGCTGAATGGTCTACTCCTGTTCCTATGTGCAGGAGCAGAGGGACTTAGGAGTATATGTGCATAAGTCATTGAAGATGGCAGGACAGGCTGAGTGAGAAGTTAATAAAGCATACAGTATCCTGGGCTTTATTAATGGGGCATAGAGTTCAAGAGCAAGGAGGTTATGTTGAACTTGTGTAAGACACTAGTTTGGCCTCAGCTGGAGTATTGCATCCAGTTCTGGGTGCTGCACTTTAGGAAAGGTGTGAAGGCATCGGAGAGAGTGCAGAAACGATTCACGAGAATGGTTCCAGGGATGAGGAAATTCAGTTACGAAGATCGATTGGAGAAGTTGGGGCTGTTTTCCTTGGAGAAGAGAAGATTGAGAGGAGATTTGATCGATGTATTCAAAATCATGAGGGGTCTGGACAGAGTGGATAGGAAAAACTGTTCCTACTCATGAAAGGATTGAGAATGAGAGGGCACAGGTTTAAAGTAGTTGGCAAATTAAGCAAAAGTGACATGAGGAAAAGCTTCTTCACGCAGCGAGTGGTTAGGATCTGGAATGCACTGCCTGAGACTGTGATGGAGGCAGGTTCAATCGAGCCATTCAGAACGGAATCAGACTATTATCTGAAAAGGAAAAATATGCAGGGCTACATGGAGAAGTTGGGGGAAATAGCATTAGATGAATTGCTCAGAGAGCCGGTGCAGACACAATGGGCCGAATGGCCTCCTTCTGCGCTGCAAATCTCCTTTCTGCACTGTGATTCTGTCTGGGGTCTAGTGAGTAAAGATACCAGATTTCATTCTCATGGGGGTAAACTTATCTATGGACGAAGCTGTAAAACAAGAAATGTTGAACTGGCAGCCCATTACACACCTCACGTCATTATCAATTCAATTGAACATTATCAATGGGCCCAACTGCAATTTTAATCTGAGGCCTGAGCCCAGCAGTAGTGACAGCTCCTCCACCAGGCTAAACCTCCCGGAAAGCGGATTGTAGGACTAGGCAGGTAACCATTTTCTTTAGATTTCCTTGTGTGCTATGAGGATTAGGAATGCCCACCTCCCCCTATTGTGATCCCCCCCACCCCCCACCAAAACCCTGCCCTCCCTAGCATCACATAACTGAGTGCCAGGGACCATTGTCATGGGTAATCAGTGAGTGAAGGTCCAATGGCTGTCCTTCAGGAAATTCTCTCAGCTGGCTTTATATCTGTATAAACAGGAGCCGAGAAGCAGTTAGAGGCAACGGTGTGTTGGAAAGAGAACAGCAAAGGAGAAAATGGGGACAAATAAGACTCAGCAAATGGCTTGTTCCACCCAAATTCTAAATCTGACCCAATTTCACTGCCCAGCCTACATAATGAATATCATGAGCTTACTGCTCGTTCTGAAGTGTAACTGATTGTGACCTCTGAGCACTGGGAATGAACATATTTGGAAATTCTTGAAGTATTAACTTTTTGTACTCATTTACAGTATGTGGGCATCACTGTCAAGGCCCATCCCTAATTGCCCTTGAGAAATTGGTGGTGAGTTGCCTTCTTGAACCACAGCATTCCATGTGGTGATGGTACTCACAAAGTGCAGTTACTTGCAAGTCAGGATATTGTGTGATTTGAAGGGGAACTTGGAAGTGGTTGCGTTCCGATGCACTTGCTACTCTTGTCCTTCTAGATGATCTAGGTTGTGGAACATAGGAACATAGGAGCAGGAGTAGGCCATTCAGCCCATTGAGCCTGCCTGCCTATCAATATGATCATAGATCATCCACTTCAATTCCATTTTCCCACACTATCCTCATACCCCTTTATGTCATTGGTATTTAGAAATACATCAATTTCTGCTTTAAACATACTCAGTGACTGAGCTGCCCTCTGGGGTAGAGAATTCCAAAGATTCACAACCCTCTGAGTAAATAAATTTCTCCTCATTTCTGTCCTAAGTGGCTTCCCCTTTGATTTGAAATTGTGTCCCCTGGTTCTAGACTCCCCACCCAGGGGAAACATCTTAACTGCATCTATCCTGTCTTTCCCTTTAAGTATATTGTAGGTTTCAATGAGGTCACCTCTCATTCTTCAAAACTCTAGAGAATACAGGCCCAGTTTCCCCAATCTCTCTTTATAGGACAATCCCGCCATCCTGGCAACAAGACTGGTGAACCTTCGTTGCACTCCCTCTATGATAGTAATATCCTTCCTAAGGTAAGGGGACCAAAACTGCACACAGTACTCCATGTGCGGTCTAACCAAGGTTCTATACAATTGAAGCAGGACTTCATTATTCCTGTACTCAAATCCTCTTGCGATAAAGGCTAACATACAGTTAGCCTTCCTAATTGCTTGCTGCATCTACATGTTAGCTTTCAGCTACTGATTGACATGGATACCCAGGTCCCTTTGTACATCTACACTTTCTAATCTCTTACCATTTAAGAAATACTCTGCACATCTATTCCTCCCACCAAATTGAATAACGTCACATTTTTTCCACATTATAGTCCATCTGTCATGTTCTTGTCCACCAACTAAGTCTGTCCAAATCCCCTTGAAGCTGCTTTGCATCTTCCTCACAACATAGATTCCCACTAAGATTTGTGTCATCCGTGAACCTGGGAAATATTACATTTGGTCCCCACATCCAAATCATTGATACATATCGTGAACAGCTGGGGCCCAAGCACTGATCCCTGTGGTACCCCACTAGTCACAGCCTGCCAACGCAAGAATGACCTGTTTATTCCTACTCTCTGCTTTGTGCCTGTTAACCAATCCTTAATCCATGCCAGTATATTGTCTCCTATCCCATGTGCTTTAATTGTGAGAACCAACCTTCTGTGGGGGACTTTATCAAAAGCCTTCTGAAAATCCAAGTATACCATGTCCACTGACTCCCCTTTATCAATTCTGTTCGTAACATCCTCAAAAAAACTCCTCCAAGTTTGTCAAACATGATAGTCCCTTTCATAAATAGATGTTAACTATGCCCAATCAGATCATTATTATCCAAGTGTCCATTTATCACATCTTTTAAAATAGGTTCTAGCTTTTTCTGAAGCAGCGATAGTGCGAGCGAGGTGTCAGCTGGGAAGGTGAGTTTCAGTTTAAAATAACTTACCTTTTGTTTCGGCGAACACGGGGACTGCTGGGTAAGTAAACTTATATATTCGGGCAGTGGCTAAACCCGAAACAGTACACGTGTAGTGCCTCCCACCCATCCTCCTCCTCTAACCAAAAAAAAAAGGGCCTCTTGTGTGGAGGGTTTGGTAAGGTAAGGTTTTCCTTTTCTTTTTTTAAATCTCTGTTGTCACTTTAGGACAGAGGGGATGGAAGCGAGGGCAGTTGCATGCTCCTCTTGCAGGATGTGGGAGGTAAGGGTCACCACTGGTGTCCCTGCTGACTTCACCTGTGAGAGGTGCACCCAACTCCAGCTCCTCGCAGACCACGTTAGGCAATGGAGCTGGATGAACTTCGGATCATTCAGGATGCTGAGGGGGTGATAGCGAGCAGTTATAGGGAAGTAGTGACACCTAAGTTATAGGATAAAGGTAGCTGGGTGACCGTCAGGGGATGGAAAGGGAATAGGAGTGCAGTGCAGGGATCCCCTGTGGCCGTCCCCCTCAATAATAAGTATACCGTTTTGGATACGGTTGGTGGGGGACGACCTACCAGGGGAAAGCCACATTGGCCAGGTCTCTGGCACTGAGCCTGGCCCAGTGGCTCAGAAGGGAAGGGGGGAGAATAGGAGAGCGATAGTGATAGGAGATTCAGTGGTTAGAGGAACAGACAGGAGATTCTGTGGTCGCGAACGAGACTCCCGGATGGTATTTTGTCTCCCGGGTGCCAGGGTCAGGGTTGTCTCGGATCGAGCCTACAGGATTCTTAAGGGGGAGGGGGAGTAGACAGAGGTCGTGGTACATATGACATAGCTAGGAAAAGGGATGAGGACCTGAAAAGCGAATATAGGGAGTTGGGTTGGAAGCTGAAAGGCAGGACGAGCAGAGTAGTGTTCTCAGGATTGTTACCGGTGCCACATGCTAGTGAGGTTAGAAACAGGGAGCGAGTGCAGCTGAACACGTGGCTACAGAACTGGTGCAGGAGGGAGGGATTCAGATATGTAGATCATTGGGATATCTTCTGGGGAAGGTGGGACCTGTACAAGAAGGACGGGTTGCATCTGAACTGGAGGAACACCAATATCCTGGGCGGGAGGTTTGCTAGAGCTCTTTGGGAGGGTTTAAACTAGTTTGGCAGGGGGATGGGAACCAGAGCTACGGATCAGTGGATGGGGTAGCTGTTGAACAGGCAGATACTGAGTGCAGAGAGTCTGTGAGGATGGTTAGACAATTGACAGGGCAAAGTTGCAGCTAGTATGATAGGTTGAAGTGTGTCTATTTTAACGCAAGAAGTGTCAGGAATAAGGGTGATGAACTTAGAGCATGGATCAGTACTTGGAGCTACGATGTTGTGGCCATTACGGAGACGTGGATATCACAGGGGCAGGAATGGATGTTGGATGTTCCGGGGTTTAGATGTTTCAAAAGGAATAGGGAGGGAGGTAAAAGAGGTGGGGGAGTGGCATTGCTAATCAGGGATAGTATCACAGCTGCAGAAAGGGAGGTCGTCGAGGAGGGTTTGTCTACTGAGTCATTATGGGTGGAAGTCAGAAACAGGAAAGGAGCAGTCACTTTGTTGGGAGTTTTCTATAGACACCCCAATAGCAACAGAGACATGGAGGGACAGATTGGGAGGCAGATTTTGGAAAGGAGCAGAAGTAACAGGGTTGTTGTCATGGGTGACTTCAAGTTCCCTAATATTGATTGGAACCTCCTTAATGCAAATAGTTTGGATGGAGCAGTTTTTGTCAGGTGTGCCCAGGAAGGTTTCCTGACTCAATATGTAGATAGGCCGACTAGAGGAGAGACTATGTTGGACTTGGTGCTTGGCAACGAACTAGGCCAGATGGCAGATCTCTCGGTGGGAGAGCATTTCGGTGATAGTGATCACAACTCCCTGACCTTTACTATAGTCATGGAGAGGGACAGGAGCAGACGGGATGGGAAAATATTTAATTGGGGGAGGGGGAATTACAATGCTATTAGGCAGGAACTGGGGAGCATAAATTGGGAACAGATGTTCTCAGGGAAATGCACGACAGAAATGTGGAAGTTGTTTAGGGAGCACCTGCTGCGACTGCTGGATAGGTTTGTCCTGATGAGGCAGGGAAGGGATGGTAGGGTGAAGGAACCTTGGATGACGAGAGGTGGAACTGCTAATCAAGAGGAAGAAGGAAGCTTACATAAGGGTGAGGAAGCAAGGATCAGACAGGGCTCCAGAGGGTTACAAGGTAGCCAGGAAGGAACTGAAGAATGGACTTAGGAGAGCTAGAAGGGGACATGAAAAAGTCTTGGCGGGTAGGATTAAGGAAAATCCCAAGGCGTTCTACACTTATGTGAGGAACAAGAGCATAGCCAGAGTGAGGGTAGGGCCGATCAGGGATAGTGGAGGGAACTTGTGCCTGGAGTCGGAGGAGGTAGGGGGGGTCCTAAATGAATACTTTGCTTCAGTATTCACTAGTGAGAGGGACCTGGTCGTTTGTGAAGACAGCGTGGAACAGGCTGATATGCTCGAACAGGTTGAGGTGACGAGGGAGGATGTGCTGGAAATTTTGAATATGAGGACAGATAAGCCCCCGGGGCCAGACGGGATATACCCAAGGATATTACGGGAAGCGAGGGAAGAGATTGCTGCGCCTTCACTGTCCACTGGAGTAGTACCGGATGATTGGAGGGTGGCAAATGGTGTTCCCTTGTTCAAGAAAGGGAATAGGGATAACCCTGGGAATTATAGACCAGTCAGTCTTATGCCGGTAGTGGGCAAATTTTTGGAGAGGATTCTGAGAGACAGGATTTATGATTATTTGGAAAAGCATGGTTTGATTAGAGACGGCCAGCATGTCTTTGTAAGGGGCAGGTCATGCCTCACAAGCCTTATTGAATTCTTTGAAGATGTGACAAAACACATTGATGAAGGAGGAGCAGTGGATGTGGTGTATATGGATTTTAGCAAGGCGTTTGATAAGGTTCCCCATGGTAGGCTCATTCAGAAAGTAAGGAGGCATGGGATTCAGGAAATGTTGGCTCTCTGGATACAAAATTGGCTGGCCCATAGAAGTCAGAGGGTGGTAGTAGATGGAAAGTATTCAGCATGGAGCTCGGTGACCAGTGGTGTTCCACAAAGATCTGTTCTGGGACCTCTGCTCTATGTGATTTTTATTAATGACTTGGATCAGGAAGTGGAAGGCTGGGTTAGCAAGTTTGTCGATGACACGAAGGTTGCTGGAGTTGTGGATAGTGTGGAAGGCTGTTGTAGGTTGCAACGGGACATTAACAGGATGCAGAGCTGGGCTGAGAATTGGCAGATGGAGTTCAACCTGGAAAAGTGTGGTGATTCATTTTGGAAGGTCGAATTTGATTGTGGAATACAGGCTTAAAGACAGGATTCTTGGTAGTATGGAGGAACAGAGGGATCTTGGGGTCCATGTCCATAGATCGCTCAAAGTTGCCACCCAAGTTGATAGGGTTGTTAAGGCGTATGGTGTGTTGGCTTTCATTAACAGGAGGATTGAGTTTAAGAGCCGCGAGGTTATGCTGCAGCTCTATACGGTCCTGGTTTGACCACACTTGGAATATTGTGTTCAGTTCTGGTCGCCTCATCATCGGAAGGATGTGGAAGCTTTACAGAGGGTGCAGAGGAGATTTACCAGGATGCTGCCTGGACTGGAGGGCATGTCCTACGAAGAAAGGTTGAGGGAGCTAGGGCTTTTCTCATTGGAGCGAAGAAGGAATAGAGGTGACTTGATAGAGGGGTACAAGATGATGAGAGGCATAGATAGAGTGGATAGCCAGAGACTTTTTCCCAGGCTATCACCAGGGGGCATCATTTTAAGGTGATTGGAGGAAGATTTCGGGGAGATGTCAGAGGTAGGTCCTTTACACAGACAGTGGTGGGTGCGTGGAATGCACTGCCAGCGGTGGTAGTAGAAGCAGATACATTAGGGGCATTTAAGCGACTCTTGGATAGGTACATGGTTGATAGTAGAATGAAGGGTAGGTAGTTAGTTTGATCTTCGAGTAGGTTAAAGGTTCGGCACAACATCGTGGGCCGAAGGGCCTGTACTGTTCTATGTTCTATTTTCCCAACGACTGATATAAGGCTAACAGGTCTGTAATTCCCTGTTTTCTCTCTCCCTCCCTTCTTAAATAGTGAGGTGACATTTCTACCTTTCAATGTGCAGGAACCGCTCCAGAATCTATAGGATTTTGGAAGATGATCACCAATGCATCCACTATCTCCATAGCTACCTCTTTCAACACTCTGGGATGGAGAATATCTGGTCCTAGAGACTTATCAACCTTCAGCCCCATTAATTTCTCCAATACAATCCTCTTACTAATACTAATTTCCTTCAATTCCTCATTCTCCCTAGTTCCTTGGATCTCTAATTCTAGGAGATTTCTTGTATCTTCCTCAGTGAAGACAGACACAAAGTAATCATTTAGCTTCTCTGCCATTTCTCTATTCTCTATTATAAATTCTCCTGACTCCGCCTGTAATGGACCCACATTTGTCTTAGCCAAACATTTGTCTTTACGTACCTATAGAAGCTTTTACAGCTTGTAGATTTGGGCAGTATAGTATTTGGGATATTGCAAGTTACTGCAGTGCATGTTGTAGCCAATCTACACCGGTGAAAGTTTAATGTGATGGGTAGGGTGGCAATCAAGCTGGCTGCTTTGTTCTGAATGGTGTCCAGCTATTTGAGTGTTTCACCCAACCGGGCAGGTGGAGAGTATTCGTACTCCTGACGTGGGCCTTGTAGATGGTGGACAGGCTTCAGGGAGTCAAAGGGGGAGTTACTTGCCACAAAATACTGAGCCTTTCACCTGCTGTTGTAGCCACAGTATTTATATGGCTAGTCCAGTTCAGTTTCTGGTCAATAGTGATCCCCAGGATGTTGATGGTGGGAGATATGGCGAGTTGCTTAATTTGTCATTGCCCAACACTTCTGTGACATGAATATTTTTTATCACTTTGCCCAGGCCTTGCTGCATGTAAGCACAGACTACTTCATCAGGCTGGATCTTGTTATCCCAACGCCGGGAGCAGTGGTGGGTGCAGACAATGGTGGCAACCCCGCACGGGACCCATGGCGCTGCGATTCTGTGGCGGGCAATCATTTAACATACCGATGGGAGCCACCCACACCAATCATGTGGTGGGGTGGCATTGGTGATGCCGTAAACAGTGTCACCTGATGCGGGAGCAGGTGCTGGCACCATTTTTAATAAAATGCAGATTTTCCCCCCTTTACCCCCATCCATGAAATAATGTAGAGTTGACCCCTTCCCCCTGCCATCTATGCACAGAATGCAGATATGACTCCTTTTCGCCCCATCTATACACAGAAAGCAGAGTTGACCCCTTCCCCTCCTCAGTGGTGCCAGCTTCTTGTGGACGGGAAAGTGCAGGCGCATGAGTGCAGCACATTGAGCTCAAGATTGGGAACAGATGGGAAGATCGTGGTGAATGACATTGAAATTTATGCAGAGAGGTATTTGAAATATTTAAACTAGGGTCTGTCGCAGAGTGACAGAGGTGCCGCCAGAGAGCTTCCCTGCCCCTGGGAAGATCGGGCCCAGCCATCCCGGCATCAGGTCGTGTGACGGCCACTGCCACTCCAATTCTCCGGCCCCACCTGCCAAAGAACCTGATATCTGGTTGAGTACAAGATCAGGCCAATTATCTGATGAATTGGAATGGACCTGAACATTGTGCAATCATCAGTGAACATCCCTGTTTCTGACCTTATGATGGAGGGAAGGTCATTAATGAAGCAGCTGAAGATGGTTCGACCCAGGACACTACCCTGAGGAACTACTGCAGTGATGTTTTGGGGCTGGGTGATTGGCCTCCAACAATCAGAAACATCTCTTTTTGAGCGAGGAATGACAACAGCCGATGGAGAGTTTTACCCTGACCCCCATTGACTTCAGTTCTATTCGGGCTCTTTGACGTCATACTTGGTCAAATGTTGCCTAGATGTCACCTCACCTTTTTTAGAATGCTTTTACTTACATTGCAAGTTATATAAAATCATATTAAATTTAAACATTTGATTACTCCCATGTTCACATATGTTAAAGATCCACCTATAATAATTCAGTGCTCGTTTCAACTGACGAAACAACTTTTCAATATTTTCTATATATATTTTTAATACAGATCATGGTATGAAAATGATTGGAGGCCGTGAAGTTAAACCCCACTCAAAACCTTATATGGCATCTATCCAAGTTTACAACAAAAAAATGAAGAGCTATAAACATTATTGCGGAGGGGCTTTGATCGCAAATAAATGGGTACTGACTGCAGCAAGCTGTCAAGTGTAAGTTATAATGTGTACATGTAAAATGAAGTATTATTCTGATTATTAATTCTCATGCCAAGCCCACTTTGAATAATTGCTTTCAAACACTGTAGCCACATTATTATTGTTCAGCAGAGCATCATGTTATTGGTGCATATTTGTATTAACATAATCCTTGATATGATAAAAAAAATTGTATCAAATTATTACTTTCTGGTTGTTAGATGGCAAAAAATCATATAGTTCTCTAGTTGTAAATATGATTTTATTTAATCTGGGCATCTGATGGCCGTGCAAAATCCAAGGTTTCAGAACCACAATGTATGATTGCTGGAATTTAACCATGTGCGCTATGGAGTATTTCTGGGCCCCCACTTCTTGTCCAGCCAGGAATACCCTGCCTGTTGGACCATTGGCTTGCAGGATTATATGGATCCATGTGGGAAATATTGTGGTTCCTAATAATTGGACTTGCACGGGCAGACCTATCAATGAGCTCACCCATGTTCACACATGTCAATATTTTTAGAAGTAGGTTTATTTTAATAACACCCTGAGCAACTTGCAGGATAAACAAAATGACCAGAAAGGATTCTAGATGTTTATAACTTGTTTGGGTTAAAGGCCTGATGACATCACCATCAACTCCTCTGATCAAACTAAAGTGCATTCATAAGTATTTTAGGAGGCTGCTTTTCTGAATATGTCCTACTGGTGGGGAGCCTTTCTACAGGCTGCAGATATCAAGAAATCTTTCTGACAGTAGAATGCAGTTAGAAAATTGATCAAGGCAGCAAATTTCTGCAGCCCTTCAGGTGGGAGTGCATTGGGAGGGCCAGGAATTAGCTTGGGACCTGGATATGTTTAGCTTTGGAACAGATATCTAGTTTCTTTGCTGTAATGAAAGTGTTTACCTTGACATTATTGCTATTTAACTTTTAACCTTTTATGTTAGGAATTCAGCAGGGCCTTGAAATGGGTAGAACCTGAATCTGCCTCTTGTATGGACTGTGAAGTAGGAGGATGTGGACTGGGGCTGGGATCCCCAGTGCTGGGAGTTTCTGTGGCCATTGGTGTTAACGTCATTGACAGCAGTAGACCTGGCCATCCACCCAATGTGAGTCCCAACTGAGGGTCCAGGTCACAGAAGATAAAAGGACATTTGTCAAAATTATTTAATTGAAATCCCTTTAGAAAGGGGCATTGAGGCAACTGGTGCAATCAATAACTAACCTACTGCACTCATACTAGAAATCAACATAAAAAAATGTGATTACTGGAAATCTGAAGTAAAAACAGAAACGTTTGGAAATACGCAATAGGTCAGTGAGTATCTGATGAAGGATTCCACTAAAATGCAAACTCTTCAGGTACTGACTGAGCTGCTATTTAATTCCAGCAATTTGTGTTTTTATTAATATGATAATTTGCCTTACTGTATGTTTGCATGAAATGCAGAAGTTTTGCATACATAATGGAGAAGGGACTAGCAGAATCTGGGAACACGGTGGGAAGAGGTAGAATGGGAGTAAGTTTGTGTGGAGTATTAATGCTGGCTGAGACCAGTTGAACCGAGTGGTCTTTTCCTGTCATGTAGATTCAATGTTTCATGTAAAGATGAAAGCAATAGTAAGTAGTAAGGGACTTGGTTAATTTTGTTCAGCTTAATATTCTTACACAGTTTGAGCTCCTGATTGTTATTTTACTGACAAATTTCTGCAAATTGTCTTTTTTAATTGAAGCAAAGCATAATTATCTATCTTTCTGATGAAATGCAGACGAGGGCCTATTCTAGTAGTTCTTGGAGCACATGATCTTTCACAGAATGAGAAGAGCCAACAAAAATTTGAGGCCAAGAAGTGGTACCCCCACCAACAGTTTAACCGAAAAACTCCAGAAAATGACATCATGCTGCTCGAAGTATGAATTTTATTTCTTTTATTATTGTTCGTTTACACTGTTTAAAACTTATCATTTAGAAAGATTGCAGTGTGTCATTTCACAGACAAGTTACAGCTTTATATGTTAAATGTCTTTGAGTAAAGTTTACGGAATGTATTTACTCAGGGTCCGCCAATAGTTTAGTTAGTTAATGTACAGCCAAAGATTGAGTGTCAGATGCGTACACGATTACAGTTCTTGCCATGAATGAGTATCACCAAGCTGCTTGACCCTGGGTGGCGGTGGGTGGGGTGGGTGGTGTAGGGATGGGGTGGGGTTGCTGGGTGGGTGGGGAGAGGGGAAATGGGAGGGGGTGTGGAGGGGGGCCATTATAGTTGAACTTGATCTTGTCTTCATCCAGCATCCACATATGGGAAGTTTTCAGCAGGTGTCTTTGGATAGCAAAGAGATGCCATTTTCTTTTACCAACCTTTTCTTATCAAGTGAGGTGTCCAACCCTGGTTCAATGAAAAATGCAGTAGAGGATTCCAAGAGCAGCACCAGGCTTACCTAAAAAGGAGGTGCCAACCTGGTGAGGCTACAACACAGGAATACATGCATGCAAAACAGCGGAAGCAGCATGTGATAGACAGAGCTAAGCTATCGCACAAACAATGAATCAGATCAAAGCTTCAAAGCTCTGCAGTCCTGCACATCCAATCACAACTAATGAGAAAAGGAATAAAAACAAGAAATGCTGGAAATACTCAGCAGGTCTGGTAGCATCTGTGGAGAGAGAAGCAGGGTTAATGTAATCAGATGAAGGGTCACTGACCTGAAACATTAACTCTGTTTCTCTCTCCACAGATGCTGCCAGACCTGCTGAGTATTCCCAACATTTCTTGTTTTTATTTCACATTTCCTGTATCTGCAGTGTTTTGCTTTTATTTTAATGAGAAAAGGAGATGGCTCCACAAACAACCCCATCCTGAATGATGGCAAAGCCAAGTGTGCAAATGACAAGGCTGAAGTGCTCGCAACCACCTTCAGTTAGAAGTGTCAAGTGGATAATCCATCTTGGCCTGCTTCTGAGGTCCCCACCACCACAGATGCCAGTCTTCAGCGAATTCTATTCACTCCATGTGGCTACAGCAAAGGCAAAAGGTATGCTCCGCGACTATCTGAGCTCTTTGTTATTCTATTCCAGTACAGCTACAACACTAGCATCTGCCTGCAAAATGGAATAATGCCCAGGTATAGCCTGTCCACAAAAAGTAGAGTCATACAGTCTTCATGGAACAGAAGGAAGCCAATTGGCCCATCAACTCCATGCCAGCTCTCTGTAGTGCAATCAAATCAGTTTCATTACTCCACTCTATCCCCATACCCCTGCCAGTTTACTTCTCTCAAGTGTCTATCCAATTTCCTTTTGAAATCATTCATAATCTCCACTTCCACTATCCTTCTAGGCAGTGAGTTCCAGGTCAGTACCACTTGCTGCGTAAAAAAGCTTTTCCTCACATCCCCCCGCATCTCTTGCCAATGTGAACAACTTTTCTTTGTATTTTTTTAAATTCATTCATGGGATGTGGGCGACGCTGGCCAGGCCAGCATTTATTGCCCATCCCTAATTGCCCTTGAGAAGGTGGTGGTGAGCTGCCTTCTTGAACCGCTGCAGTCCATTTGGGGTAGGTATACCCACAGTGCTGTTAGGAAGGGAGTTCCAGGATTTTGACCCAGCGACAGTGAAGGAACGCCGATATAGTTCCAAGTCAGGATGGTGTGTGACTTGGAGGGGAACTTGCAGGTGGTGGTGTTCCCATGTATTTGCTGACCTTGTCCTTCTAGTTGGTACAGGTCATGGGTTTGGAAGGTGCTGTCTAAGGAGCCTTGGTGCATTGCTGCAGTGCATCTTGTAGATGGTACACACTGTTGCCACTGTGCTTCGGTGGTGGAGGGAGTGAATGTTTGTAGATGGGGTGCCAATCAAGTGGGCTGCTTTGCCCAGGATGGTGTTGAGCTTCTTGAGTGTTGTTGGAGCTGCACCCATCCAGGCAAGTGGAGAGTATTCCATCACACTCCTGACTTGTGCCTTGTAGATGGTGGACAGGCTTTGGGGAGTCAGGAGGTGAGTTACTCGCCGCAGGATTCCTAGCCTCTGACCTGCTCATGTAGCCACGGTATTTATATGGCTACTCCAGTTCAGTTTCTGGTCAATGGTAGCCCCTAGGATGTTGATAGTGGGGGATTCAGCGATGGTAATGCTGTTGAATGTCAAGGGGAGATGGTTAGGTTCTCTCTTGTTGGAGATGGTCATTGCCTGGCACTTGTGTGGCGCGAATGTTACTTGCCACTTATCAGCCCAAGCCTAGATATTGTCCAGATCTTGCTGCATTTCTACACAGACTGCTTCAGTATCTGAGGAGTCACGAATGGTGCTGAACATGTGCAATCATCAGCGAACATTCCCATTTCTGACGTTATGATTGAAGGAAGGTCATTGATGAAGCAGCTGAAGATGGTTGGGCCGAGGACACTACCCTGAGGAACTCCTGCAGTGATGTCCTGGAGCTCAGATGATTGACCTCCAACAAACACAACCATCTTCTTTTGTGCTAGGTATGACTCCAGCCAGCGGAGGGTTTTCCCCCTGATTCCCATTGACCTCAGTTTTGCTCGGGCTCTTTGATGCCATGCTCGGTCAAATGCTGCCTTGATGTCAAGGGCAGTCACTCTCACTTCACCTCTTGAGTTCAGCTCTTTTGTCCATGTTTGAACCAAGGCTGTAATGAGGTCAGAAGCTGAGTGGCCCTGGCGGAACCCAAACTGAGCGTCACTGAGCAGGTTATTGCTAAGCAAGTGCTGCTTGATGGCACTGTTGATGGCACCTTCCATCACTTTACTGATGATTGAGAGTAGGCTGATCCAGCCGCCTCTCTTTCCAAAACTACAATATCTTCGCTAATCAGTACAGCCACCCCATCTCTCTTTTTTTCTTTCTCTATCTTTTTTGAACACTTTGTACCCGTGGATATTAAGCGCCCTGTTCTCACCATTTTTAAGCCATGTTTCCATTATTGCGACAACATCATATTTCCACACCGTTATTTTTGCATATAGCTCAACAACCTTACTCACTACACTTTGTGTTTTCGTACATGTAATGAAACCTGTCTTTGTATTCCTCATAGTCCTTCTTCATCTGCTGCCAAATTATCCTGGCCTCAAGGGGGCAATACACCATGTAGGGCTCACCATGATGGTTACAGAAATGCCTGTCTGTCACCCTAAATGCAGAATCCTGTATAATGACTGCATTTCTACTCTTCGCTGTTCCCTCCTTTGAAGTCCCTTACCTATTGTTGCCATGGCTGGACTACAGTCCTTCAAGGTATCATCACTCCAGCAGTCTCCAAAACTGAGTACTGTTTGAGAGTGGTACACACTTTCTGCCTCTTGCTACTCTTCCATATGGCCACTCATCTACTATCTTGAACTCTCACTGCCTGTGGGGTGACCAACTCCTAGAATGTATGATCCAGGGAACTGTCATCTTCCCTGATGTTCCGCAGTGACTCCAGCTGCCCCTAAAGCTCAGAGATCCTGAGCTAGAGATCAAGCAGCTGGAGATATTACCTATACGTGTGGTCCCCCATGCCACATGAAGTGTTCTGAAGTTCCCACATGGTGCAGGAATTGCATAATAACAGGTCTCAGCTGCCCATCCATGAAGTAAGAAACATCTCTATTTCTTTTTTAGAATCTAGTTAATACTTTGTATAAACTACAAACATACGAATTAGGAGCAGAAGTAGGCCATTTAGCCCCTCTAGCCTACTCCGCCATTCAATAAGATCATGGCTGATCTGTGTGTCTTAAATTCCACACTCCCATCTACCCCCGATAACCTTTGATTCCCTTGCCGATTCTATCTACCCTGCCTTAAAATGATTCAATGACTCCGCCTCCACCACCTTCTGAGGCAAAGAGCTCCAAAGTTGCTCAACTCTCTGAGAGAAAAATTTTATCGTCATCTGTGTCTGAAAAGGGCAACCCCTAATTTTAAAACAGTGCCCCCTAGTTCTGGACTCACCCACAAGAGGAAACACCTTTCCACATCCACCTTGTCAAGACCGTTCAGGATCGTATATCCTTCAATCAAGTCTCCCCTCACTCTTCCCCTCACTCTTCTAAGCTCCAGTGAATACAAGCCCAGTCTGACCAACCTGTCCTCATAAGAAAACCCACTCATTCCAGATATCAATCTAGTAAACCTCCTCTGAACTGCCTCCAACGCATTCATATCCTTCCTTAAATAAGGAGACCAAAACTGCACACAGTATTCGCGATGTGGTCTCACCAATGCCCTGTATAACTGAAGCATAACATTCTTATTTTTATTTTCAATTCCTCTCATAATAAAGGATAGAATTCCATTAACCTTTATTACTTGCTGTACCTGCATACTAACTATTTGTGTCTCCTGCACTAGAACACCTAGATCCCACTGCACCTCGGAATTCTGCAGTCGTTCTCTATTTAAGTAATACTCTGCTTTTGTATACTTCCTGCCAAAGTGAACAACTTCACATTTTCCCACATTGTATTCCATCTGCCAGATTTTTGCTCACTCACTCAACCTATCTATATCAGTCTGCAAGCTGCATATGCTGTCTTCACAACATATTTTCCTACCTATAGTGTCATAGAGTCAGAGTTAGACAGCACAGAAACAGGCCCTTTGGCCCATCATGTCCGTGCCAGCCATCAACACCTATCTATTCTAATCCCATTTTCTAGCACTTGACCCATAGCCTTGTATGCAATGGCATTTCAAGTGCTCATCTAAATACTTCTTAAATGTTGTGAGGGTTGCTGCCTCCACCACCACTTCAGGCAGTGTGTTCCAGATTCCAATTACCCTCTGGGTGAAAAACTTTTTCCTCTAAACCTTCTGCCCCTTACCTTAAACCTATGCTCCTTGGTTATTGACACTTCCGCTAAGGGATATGGGCTCTTACCTTCTTAACCAATCTCCCATGCGGGACCTTATCAAAAGCCTTACTGAAGTCCATGTAGACTACTTTAGTCTGCTTTACCCTCATCTACACATCGAGTCACCGCCTCGAAAAATTCAATAGAGTTTGTTAGACATAATATCCCCCTGACAAAGTCATGCTGACTATCCTTGATTAATCCCTGCCTCTCCAAGTGGAGATTAATCCTGTCCCTCAGAACTTTTTCCAATAGTTTCCCTAACACTGATGTTAGACTCACTGGCCTGTAATTACCTGGTTTATCCCTGCTACCCTTCTTGCATAATGGTACCACATTAGCTGTCCTCTAGTCATCTGACGCCTCTCATCTGGCCAGAGAGGATTTGAAAATTTGTGTCAGAGCCCCTGCTATCTCCTCCCTTGCCTCACATAACAGCTTGGGATACATCTCATCTGGGCCTGGGGATTTATCCACTTTTAAGCCCGCTAAAACCACTAATAACTCCTCCCTTTCGATGCTAATTTGTATCTTTGTGTCATCTGCAAATTTAGCTACCAGGCCATCGCTCCCCTCATCTAAATCATTGATATAAATTGCAAAAAGTTGAGGCCCCCGCACAGACCCCTGCAGGACTTCAATCGTCACATTCTGCCAATCAGAAAAGGACCCATTTATGCATACTCTCTGTTTTCTGCCAGCCAGCCAATCATCTATCCATGCTAATATTTTACCTCCTACACCATGAGCTCCTACTTTGTTCAATAACCTTTTATGTGGTACCTTATCAAATGCCTTCTGGAAATCCAAGTACCGTCTGTCAATGGGCTCCCCTTTATCCATGGCACGTTGCTCCTTCAAAGAACTCCAATAAATTGGTTAAACACAATCTCCTTTTCACAAAGCTGTGCTGACTATTCCCGATTACCTTGAGTTTTCCTAAGTGCCCAGCTACATCCTCCTTAATTATCGATTCTAACACCTTCCCTACGACAGACGTCAAGATAACTGGCCTATAGTTACTTATTTTCCGCCTCCCCCTTTCTTGAATAGAGGGGTTATATTTGCTATTTTCCAATCTGATGGAACCTTTCCAGAATCTAACAAATTTTGAAAAATTAAGACCAACGCATCTACTACCTCATTTGCCACCTCTTTTAAGACCCTAGGATGAAGCCCATCAGGACCCGTGGACTTGTCAGCCCACAGCTCCATCATTTTGGTCAGTACCGCTTCCCTGATGATTGTAATCTTGCCAAGATCCTCTCTTCCTTCCACCTCCTGATTGTCAGCTAATACTGGAATTTTTTTTCTATCCTTTATAGTGAAGACGGAAGCAAAATATTTGTTCATTTCATACGCCATTTTCTTATTTTCTACTATTACCTCCCCATTCTCACTCTCCAGTGGACCAATAGTCACTTTACTTACTCTTTTCCTTTTTAAATACCCGTAGAAAGTCTTGCTATCCATTTTTACATTTCTAGCTAGCTTCCTCTCATACTCTAGTTCTTTTCTTCTGATTTAATTTTAATTAATGCCTCTCGACCTGCTTTGTGCTAATACTCAGTACCAATTCACTTACTGTTATACTTACCCCAATTTTATTAATTAGTTTAATTAATTAATTAATTAAATATATAGCATTAGTTATGCTATATATTTAATACAGTACTTTCTAGTTTCCCAGTCTTAGTTTAAATCACTGCTCTAGTTGTTTAAAAAAAAACTAATACTCACCAACTAATCAGTTGCTGTCTTCTGATGTCACTCCTTGCTTTTTGTGGAAATACTCCGATCAGGTCCGCACTCTTCTCCCTCTCTCTCTCTTACCCTCTTCCACCACTGCTGGTGTCTCTGACCCGGTTCATGCTTCTCTCCTGCACTCTCTCTATTGCTCATTTTCTTATCTTCTGCCACTGCTGCTGGTGTCTGTGATCAGGTCTGCACCCAAATCCAATCCGGCCAATTACAGCCCCATCAGTCAACTCCCAACCATCACCAAAGTGATGGAAGGTTTTGTTGACAGTGCTATCAAGCGGCACTTACTCAGCAATAACCTGCCCACTGATGCTCACTTTGGGTTCTGCCAGGATCACCTGGCTTCAGATCTCATTGCAGCCTTGGTTCAAACATGGGCAAAAGAGTTGAATGCCAGAGGTGAGATGAGAGTGGCTCCCTTGACTTCAGGGAAACATTTGATGGAGTGTGGCATAAAGGAGTCCTAGTAGGTTGTAGTCTTAGTCGGGAATCGGGGGGAAAACTCTCACTGGTTGGAGCCTTACCTAGCACAAAGATAGATGGTTGTGGTTGTTGGAGGTCAATCATCTCAATCCCAGGATGTCACTGCAGGAGTTCCTCAGGGTAGTGTCCTAGGCCCAACCATCTTCAGCTGCTTCATCAATGACCTTCACTCTACCATAAGGGTAAGTGGGGATATTTGCTGATGACTGCACAGTGTTTAGTACCGTTCACAACTCCTCAGATATTGAAGCAGTCCATGCCATATGCAGCTGGACCTGGGCAATATTCAAATTTGGGCTGTTGAGTGGCAAGTAACATTCACACCAGACGTGTGTCAGGCAATGACCATCTCCAACAAGAGAGAATCCAACCATCTTCCCTTGATATTCAATGGCATTACCATCACTGAGTCCCACTATCAACATCCTGGGGAGTCACCAGTGACCAGAAATATAACTGGACCAGTCACATAAATACTGTCAGACGTAAAATATTCTGCAGCAAATTGCCCACCTCCTAACTGCCTAAAGCCTATCCACCATCTACAAGGCACAATCTAGAGTGTGAGGGAATACTCTCCACTTATCTGGATGGGTGCAGCTCCAGGAACACTTAAGAAGCTCAACACCATCCAGAACAAAGCAGCCCAGTAGATTGGCACCATCTGCCACCTTACAGATTTACTACGCACCATGGCTACAGTGTGTATTGTTACAACTGAGGTGGGAGGAGTGCACTGTTTATTCTAGCTCCACTTCTCCACAGGTCACAACATATATTTAAATTTTTTCCCACTGACCGATGCGGTCAATCATAGACTCTATTTTTATCCCAGAATAAAACGCACCAACCAGGATTCTTTAATAAACAACAAAAGTATCAGTTTATTACAAAACAAGTCTTAACCAGTAGTAAAGTAAAGCATAAACACACAGATTGAAATATTAAAGTTCCCTTTTTACCTTAGCCCCTCACACTCACACACACATATATACCGGTCAACTGGAAAAATAAAGGGTTTTTTAGAGCTCTATTACAGACAAAAATAAACACTTGGGCTGAATACTTGTTTATTCTTGAAGAAACAGCAGATGAAATGTGTTTTGTTCCAAAACTGGCATACAGACTGGTCTCTGAGTACACATACATGGGTCTCTGGGATCTTTAAGAACAGTTCTTTTCAAATGACATTGAGAATAATTTAGCAGGCTTTTCTTCAAAGACAGGAGATGAAAAGAGTTGACACAGTGGACTTCTCAGGGTCTTTTAGAGAGGTGGTGGAAAGCTGGGCTGGGTTGTGGTCTTCTCTCCTTCCTTGGGAATGCTCTTCTCTCCTTGGAAGTTCTCTTCTCTTCTTGGAAGTTCTCTTCCTTTTTATACAGTTCAACCCTAACTCAAAGAAATCCAAAAGTCAATCTGACAACAGGAGGTCAACCTTTGGACCTCCATCAATTTTGACCTGTCACTTCTTTGTTACCAACTTCTCCAGGTATCCAAAGTTTTCTGTTGTTTATTGAGCTGGAAGTCTGGTGGTTTCCTGGAAAGGCATGTTGTTGCTGCTGGAAGTCAGGTGGTTTCCCAGAAAGGCTTGTTTTCCTCACAAGACCTCTCAGTGTCCCTTTCAAAAAACATTTCCAGGAACTGTTTTTCAAAGTCAAGTGGCCTTTACATGACCCCACTTTGAGAACCCCAAAGTTTACCATTTCTTCAATCTTTCAAAAATGAATCCTGAAAAAATATATTTAACATAACACAGAGGAACTCTCGCAACAGTATCATGTACAAGACGAATTGCGGCAACTTGCCAAGGCTCCTTCGGCGGCACCTTCCAAATCTGCAACCTCCACCACCCAATAGAACGAGGGCAGAAGGCGTATGACAACACCACCACCTGCAAGCTCCCCTCCAAGTCACATACTGCCCTGACCTGGAAATATATCGTCATTCCTTCATTGTCACTGGAACACCCTACCTCCAGGCTCTGTGGGGGTACCTACACCATATGGACTGCAGTGGCTCAAGAAGGCAACTCACCACCACCTTCTCAATGGCAATTAAAGATGGGCAATAAATGCTGACTTTGCCAACAAAACCGACATCCCATGAATGAATTTAAAAAAGCCTCTTTATCCTGGGATACTCTGGCCAGTTGCAGCAGTCTAACTGCTGCTGCAGCTGAGGTGAGCTGTCTCTACAAAGACCTTTGACCTCTTGGTCAGATGGTGCATTTACCCACTAAAACACTGGGGCAGCTGTTCCTTTATTCATTAATAAAGGTGACAATTTAAGGTCAAGAAATTAGTATAATTTAATTGACTGAAGGAAATCTCTGCATAAACATCTCCTGATCCTCAAAAGTAATCAAGTGATATTCTAAAATATTTATCCTTCCTCCCAACTCCATTACACCCCCAAAAATATTCCCACTCCCAACAGGAGAGGACTAGCATTTCTGGAAAGTATTGGATCATCTCACCAATAATGATTTCAATTCCATTCCCAACACTTCTCGTAGTTCTGATCAGGCAACTTGATTTCAGCCTCAGCAGCACCCCAGCACAGATATGAGGTCATATAACCTAAGCCACCCTGACGGGATTAGAGCTTCCACCTGTTTTACACCATGCTGGATTTTACTCTCCACTTTATTTTTATTCATTCATGGCATGTGGGTGTAGCTGGCTCGGCCAGCATTTATTGCCCATTCCGAATTGCCCTCGAGAAGGTGGTGGTGAGCTGCCTTCTTGAACCGCTGCAGTCCTTGGGGTGTAGGTACATCAACAGTGCTGTTAGGAAGGGAATTCCAGGATTTTGACCCAGCGACAATGAAGGAACAGTGATATAGTTCCAAGTCAGGATGGTGTGTGGCCTGGAGGGGAACTTGCAGGTGGTGGTGTTCTCATGCATATGCTGCTCTTGTCCTTCTATTTGGTAGAGGTCACAGGTTTGGAAGGTGCAGTCTAAGGAGTCTTGGTGAGTTGCTGCAGTTCATCTTGTAGATGGTACACACTACTGCCACTGTGTGTCGGTGTGAAGGGAGTGAATGTTGAAGGTGGTGAATGAGGTGCCAATCAAGCAGGCTGCTTTGTCCTGGATGGTGTCGGACTTCTTGAGTGTTGTAGGAGCTGCACCCATCCAGGCAAGTAGAGAGTATTCCATCACACTCCTGACTTGTGCCTTGTAGATGGTGGACAGGCATTGGGGAGTCAGGAGATGAGTTACTTGCCACAGAATTCCCAGTCTCTGACCTGCCCTTGTGTCCACTACATTTATTTGGCTTGTCCAGTTCAATTTCTGCTCAATGGTAACTTTTAGGATGTTGATATTGGGGGATTCAGCGATGGTAATGCCATTGAACATCAAGGGGAAATGGTTAGATTTTCTCTTGTTTGAGATGGTGATTACCTGGCACTTGTCTGGCGCGAATATTACTTGCCACACATCTATTATATTACCCATAATCTTTCTAACAAAGAAGTCTTAATTTGTCAAGACTTTCTCTGTATTTGTCTTTGCTCATACCAGGCAGCAACTTAGTGACAGTTACTTTGAACTCTGGTACTATATTCTTGTATTACACATGTTTCCTCAACATTTTGTACTCTCTTGAATGCCTCAGTATCATTTCTATAATGTGGAGCCAATTATCACACACAATCCTCCAACTGATGTCTTATTAAGATTTTATATAGGCTCATTATTACCTCTTGGCTTTTATTTTCTGTACTATGTGATAAAATCTAGAATTCCATGAGCTTTTTAAGATCTTATCAACCTAGGTTACTCCTTCAGTGTCCTGTAACCCAAATCCCTCCTCTCTTCTTTCTTCATCGTGCCTGCTTCCATTCAAAGTATAATTCCTCCAATTTTCTTTAAACCAAAATGTAATGGCACTTAACTAACTTTTAATTATATTGGCCACTTTTTATACAATTGCTGCATCCCTTCTTTGGTTTCCTAAAGAAAATTAGAAAAAAGCATATACTCAAAACCACTGTACACAATGCCAAAGGAGAGCCAATGCTGGATATTAAAATTCTTATATATGGATATCTACCAATGGATAAAAGTGTAAATGCATCATCCATACAAATCAGGAAAACCCCAGTTTCAAGTTAATTACTGTCATCTAGGGCAGTGGTTGGAATCCGACAAATGGCTTCAGCACACTTGGGCTGCAAATAGAAAAATAATCACCTGGGATTCCAGCTCTGTGCAGATGTTGGATGAGGACAGTGTTGGGCTGTGTTGTGATATTCCCCACACTACAATCACCAACACACTTCATACATTATGAACAATATTTAGAGAGCGGTAACAGAGGGTGGTCAGTGCTCATGGAACCACTGCCTGTTCCAAGTCAGAGTATTCAGTCCAACAGGGGAGACATTTGTGGGGCAGTTTCTTACATAAAGAAAATTGTGGTCCTCCTTTGGAATAAATCAATAGCACAAGATATTCTTCACCTTTTGAAGAGCAAAAATACTGATTCATTCTTTTTGTACCACAGCTGGCCAGTGAAGCAAAGATCAACAAATATGTGAAACTGCTCAAATTACCTAAAGATGGGAATATGGATGTGAAACCCAGAACTCGCTGCACAGTGGCAGGATGGGGAGGAACAACTGTAGGTTCAAAATGTCCATCTGACACACTTCAAGAAGTGAAGCTAAGTGTAATAGATCGCAAAATATGCAACAGTAAGGATTATTACAATCATAAACCTGAAGTAACCAAGAACATGATCTGTGCTGGTGACAAGAAAGGCAGAAAAGACACATACTTGGTGAGTGTACTGTGTTAGCTGGTAACAGATAAAATAACCATAAGGCTATTGGAATTTCTGTGAAGAAAACCCAAACAGTTCACTCATGTATCTTACGGAAGAAAACCTGCTGACCTTATATGTGTCTCCATTCTCATTTCAATAAATTGTGGCCATTGGTAAAAGTGTTGGATTCCAAACGCCATAAGGGCTGTCCTGTGGCCCAGAATGCTTGTGACACCATTCAAAGTACTTTATTTAAAGACTGCAAGTGATCAACTGCAAAAGAATTCTTTAATAATTAAGATAATTCTTAAAGTTTTGCTGAGGTGGAATGGGGGGATGTTTGTAATCTTGTAGCAGCGTTCAGATGATAGACTGTTTCACATGGCCCTAGATCGGCTCTCAAGATGAGACTAAGTGACACCTCCCACTGAACAGCATCATAGCAAACTGAGCAGAGAAGAAAGCCTGAAATGCTTTCAGAAGGCATTCGGCAAAATGTCACACTGGAGGCTTGTTAAGAAGATGAAAGCCCATGGAATTAAGGGGAAAGTGGCAGTATGGATAGGGATAAAATCAAAATAGTGCAGGTGCTGGAAATCTGAAATAAAAACAAGAAATGCTGGAAGTACTCAGCAGGTCTGGCAGCATCTGTGGAGAGAGAAGCAGAGTTAACGTTTCAGGTCAGTGACCTTTCATCAGAAAGTATGGATATGGAATTGGCTCAGTGACAGGAAGCAAAGGGTGGTGGTTGATGGATGTTTTTCAGACTCGGAGGTGGTTTGCAGTGATGTTCCCCAAACGTTAGTTTCAGGTCCTTTACTCTTGTTAAGTTTTAAACATGTCCTAGACTCAGGTGTAGGGAGCTGCATTATAAAGTTTGCAGGAGATACGAAACTTTGCAATGTAGTTGATATTGATGAGAATAGTTGTAGATTTCAGGATGACATGGTGAAATGGCCGGAAGCATAGCAGATAGAGATCAGTGCATAGTCGTGTGAAGTGATGCATTTTGAGAGGACTAATGCAGAAAGACAGTATATTTATTAAAAATGGCATGATTTTGAAAAGTATAGATGATCATGGAGAGACCTTAAATGTGATTTAAAATGCATATGGATTACTTGGGTTTGTAAATAGAGGCATAGAATATAAAACCAAAGTGATCATGCTTAAACTTTATAAATCAGTGGTTAAGGCTCAGCTAGAGGAATGTGGACAATTCTGACACCACACTTCAGGAAAGATGCAAAGGTCCGAGAAGGATTACAGAGGAGATTTACCAGGATGTTACCAGGGATGAGGATTTCAGTTATGAGAAGACGTTGCAAAGGTTAAGACTGTTCTCCTGAATGTAGATGATTAAGATGTGACCTAATAGAGATTTTCAAGATGATGAGGGGTTTGATAGAGCAGACATAGAAAGGCTGCTCCCTCTGGTAAGTAGGTCAATAGCCAAATGTCATAGGTTCAAAATCATTGGCAATAAATCTAGAGAGATGAGGAGACTTTCTTTCAAGCACAGAGTTGTCGGGATCTGGAATGCTCTACCTGCAAAGGTTGTGCAAGTTGATTCCATAAATAATTTTAAAGGAGTTTAACAAGTACTTGAGGTTGAGAGACATACAGGATTATTAACAAAAAGTGGAGGTTGTGGAATTAAGCTCTATCAAAGGCACAATGGGCCAAATGGCCTCCTTCTGTGTTATAAGATTCTATGATTCTATAAAATGACAAGTGTCTGTAAGCCAGTAACAGTCATGACTTTTATTCTTAACATGTCACACGTTTATTTGTGATTACATTTTTCCTGAACAGAAATGGGGCAAGTACTTTAAAATTTCCTTCCACTTAAAATACCCTTTACTGTATCTGATTGAACTCATGGAGTGAATCTGTCAATTTGCTCTAAAATACAAGTTCATCACTTTCTGAGGCCAACTGGGGATGGACAATAAATGTAGCTTTGCCATGTGATGCACAAACCCTGTGAACAAATTTTAAAAATGACAGTTTATGCTATCAGAGGCTCCTGGTTCTCTGCAAAGCCCTAATGCAAGGACACAATGTGGAAGCAAACCATGGGTAATTGGGATAGAGAAGGGGTTCAGGATTGCCCAGGTCATGGAGGAAGTCCTTCGACTGAACTGTGATTTTGTAAGTAAAAGCCTTTTTCCTATATCCCTCTCCTGGTGGTGAATAAATATTCAACCACATTAGCAAAAAGAGTGGAATGGACTGCTAAGGGAGATGGTAAGGGCTGATAGTAGCAGCAAATTTAAGAGTGGGTTTGTTAACAGCTGGATAATAGATTTGATAGTGGGGTATGAGATGTATCATGGGATATGATGTTTCCTGGACCGGCCAGATTGACTGCAATGTTATTTTCCAGTTTTGTACATTCCGACAGTCATAGAATCACAGAATAGTTACTGCACAGAAGGAGGCCATTTAGCCTATCGTGTCTGTGCCAGCTCTTTGCAAGAACAACTCACTGGTCCCACTCCCCTGCTTTTTGTCTGTAGCCCTGCGAATTTTTTCCTTTCAAATAATTATCCAATTCTCTTTTGAAAGCCACAATTGAATCTGCCGTCAGCACACTCTGGGGCAGTATGGACACATACATAAAACCTGAGCACAGCTCAATATGCCCAGAATATATTGCAATCTGAACAGGCTCAATTTTAGCCAATTCTACTTAATATTGTCTTTTTCATTTTCTTCTTCCAGGGTGATTCAGGTGGTCCTTTAATATGCGGAAATAATTACACAGGGATTGTGTCATCCGGCCCTGAAACTCCAGATGCCAAAAAGCCTGGGATTTACACTCTCATAACAAAGGAATACCTTGACTGGATTAAGAACATAATTGGCGTGCAAACTTACAATATGACCGCTGAAGAGTTGTACTGAGTATTTAGAGTCCTACTTCTACACTGTTTTACTTTTAATAACTTGTTGTTGAACTGCTTTGCTCAGAGAAGGACCAGCATGCTTTTGCCCATATCTTTCGTACATTGTACAACATTCTGCTACAAAATGTAATAAAAACCTGAAATGTGAAATTCTCAATGTGAAATGTGTTGCACTTCATTAACTGAATCCTCAGTCAGGGTTATGAATTGTGGAAGTGGATCAAACGGCTCTAGTAAGTAAGTGAAATTTTACTGACAGAGCAGACCTGCTTTGTATTATCATGTAAATCACTGAACTTTTGAATTGAAGCTGCCCCTTACAACAACAGCAGTTTAGTTACCATTTTAGGGGTTAACAATTCTCCAATAGACATACAGGGTTTTGGAAACATCTACAGCTTTTTGTTTACCACAAGAGCCTTTTAAAAAAAAATGCCTAAAATAAAAACTATTGGGAGCTGCAACAGAAAAGGTTGATGAAAGGAATGCAGTGGATCTTGTTTACATGGATTTTAGGAAAGTGTTTCATAAAGTACCACATAAAAGGCTGGTTAACAAAATTGGGGCCAATGGAATAGCAGGGTCAGTTTCCAATTGGATACAAATTGGCTTAAGAACAGAAAACAGTGAGTCGTACTAAATGGTTGTGTTTTTAGACTGGAGGATGGTAGACAGTGGTCTGCAACAGGACATGGGCTAGCAGAATGGGTAGCGAGGTGGCAGATGGAATTTAATACTGAAAAGTGTGAGGGGATGCATTTTGGCAGAAGGAATCGGCAATGGCAACATGCGCTTAATGGCACAGTTCTAAAGAGTATGAAGGAATAGAGGGACTTGGGGTGCATGTGCATTGATCTTTGAAGGTGGCAGGACATATTGAGAGAGTGGTTAGCAAAGCATATGGATCTTGGGCTTCATAAGCAGGCATTGAGTATAAAAGCAGGGAAGTTATGCTGAAATTATATAAATTCTGGTTAGGCCTCAACTAATGTATTGTGTCCACACTTCAGGAAGAATGCGAGGGTCCTTGAGAGGGCGCAGAGGAGATTTACCAGAATGATTCCAGGGATTGGGGATTTTAGTTGCAAGGTTAGTTGGAAAAACTGGGGCTGTTCTCTTTAGAATAAAGGAGATTGAAGGGAGATTTACTAGAAATGTACAAGGTTATGACAGGCATAGATAGGTTAGACAAGGAAAAACTGTTCCCATTAACTAATAGTGTAAGGTGTAGGGGACATAGATTAAAGAGATGGCAAGAGATGCTCAGGGAATATGAACTTTTTTATGCAGCACATGGTAATGACCTGGAACTCGCTGCCCACCAGGATGGTGGAAGCGGAGACAATCAATGACTTCAAAAGGAAATTGGATGACCACTTGAAGGAAATAGACTTGCAGGGCTACGGGGATTGAGCTGGGAAATGGGACTGACTGAATATCTATGTGGAGAGCTGGCATGAACACAATAGGCTGAATGGCCTCCTCTGTGCCATCAATGACTCGACTTATGTATCAATGGAAAAAAAATTTAAATAGACCTAACTCTGAATTTTTACCATAATTTTGTCAGTAAAATCATCTTTTAACAAACTTTAACTTAAAATGCATAGAATTAAGTCAATTTTTCCAACTAGTGATTCTCATGATGAAGGATAGCTTCTAATAACACATTCAGAATAATTTATTGTCTAAGCTATATTAGAAACAACCATTAAAACCTGTTCCTGGATGGTGCTGAGTTTCCTGAGTGTTGTTGGAGCTGTACCCATCCAGGCAAGTGGAGAGTATTCCATCACACTCCTGAATTGTGCCTTGTAGAGATGGTGGACAGGCTTTGGGGAGACAAGAGGTGAGTTACCTGCTGCAGGATTCCTAGCCTCTGACCTGCTCTTGTATTTATATGGCTACTCCAGTTCAGTTTCTGGTCAATGGTAGCCCCTAGGATGTTGATAGTAGGGGATTCAGCGATGGTAATGCCATTGAATGTCAAGGGGAGATGGTTAGATTCTCTCTTGTTGGAGATGGTCATTGGCTGGCACTGTGTGACACGAATGTTACTTACCACTTATCAGCCCAAGCCTAGATATTGTCCCGGTCTTGCTGCATTTCTACATGGACTGCTTCAATATCTGAGGAGTCATGAATGGTGCTGAACATTGTGCAATCATCAGGAAACATCCCCACTTCTGACCTTATGATTGAAGGAAGGTCATTGATGAAGCAGCTGAAGACGTTTGGACTTAGGACACTACCCTGAGGAACTCCTGCAGTGATGCCCTGAAGCTGAGATGATTGACCTCCAACAACCTTTGTGTTAGGTATGACTCTAACTAGAGGTGAGTTTTCCCCCGATTCCCATTGACCTCAGTTTTGCTAGGGCTCCTTGATGCCATATTCGGTCAAATGCTGCCTTGATGTCAAGGGCTGTCTCTCTCATCTCACCTCTTGAGTTCAGCTATTTTGTCCATTTTTGAATCAAGGCTGTAATGAGGTCAGGAGTTGAGTGTTACTGAGCAAGTTATTGCCAAGCAAGTGCCGCTTGATGGCACTGTTGATGACACCTTCCATCACTTTATTGATGATTGAGGCTAGACTGATGGGGCGGTAATTGGCCTGGTTGGACTTGTCCTGCTTTTTGTGGACACGACATACCTGGGCAATTTTCCACATTGCCGGGTAGAAGATAGTGTTGTAGCTGTACTGGAACAGCTTGGCCAGGGGCACAGCAAGTTCAGGAGCACAGGTCTTCAGTACTATTGCCGGGATATTGTCAGGGCCCATAGCCATTGCAGTATCCAGTGTCTTCATTCGTTTTTTGATATCATGCAGAGTGAATCGAATTGGCTGAAGTCTGGCATCTGTAATGCTGGGGCCTTCAGGAGGAGGCCGAGATGGATCATCAACCTGACACTTCTGGCTGAAGATTGTTGAAAATGCTTCACCTTATCTTTCGCACTGATGTGCTGGGCTCCCCCATCATTGAGGATGGGGATATTTGTGGAGCCACCTCCTCCAGTTAGTTGTTTAATTGTCCACTACAATTCACGGCTGGATGTTCCTAGCTTCTCACCACTTAGAAAATAGTCTGATCTATCTTTCTTAAGTCCAAGTGCATGATCTCACACCTCCCCACACAAATCTCCAACTGTCACAGTTTTCCCACTCACTTGATCTATTAATGTCCCTTTGTAATTTTCAACTCCCATCTACAAGAATTACTGCACCACCTAACTTAGTGTCTTCAGCAAACTCAGATATACAGCTCTCTATTACTCCTACTAAATGATTGATAAATACAGAGAAAAACTAGGGCTCCAGTCCAGATTTCTAAAGGATACCACTAACATAACCTGCCTATTGGACTACATACCTGTTATCCCTACTCTGAGTCTACTACCTCCTAACCAATCCCACACCATTTCAATAGATTGCCTAAAGTTCCAAGCACTTCTATTTTTGCTAACAGTCTCATGCGCGGAACCTTACCTCAAGTGGAGGAAAGCCAAGGAAAATTAAGGTGGGAAACCTATTCCAATCTGGATGATGTTCTTTCCACCTCAGAAGACAAGACCACTGATATTTCCTTCCCCACATCCACTGCATGTTAATGATGCCAGGGAGGCAGGGCGCAGTATTCCATCCAATTTCCCTGCTGTCTGCCATTGATATTGCTGAAATCAGGAACTACTTGCAGAGGCGTGGTGATGATCTCTGGTGCTGTGGCAACGGGCTGGTCAGTTCACCGATTGCAGCAAGAGGACCTTGTTTTGGCAAAAGGCCCAAACTCGACCTCCTAAAGGCCCAATCTAGTCCAAGGCTTTCATTAAAAATTTCCCAGGTTTGCGAGACGCTTCTGCTCCCTTTAACATCATCCCCCTCCATGGTGCTGTAGCAGATGTCCCACTGGAGTGCAGCACCAGCTTCCTCCTCCCCCTCCTACTCGTCAGCAGCAACAGGCTCCCTTTGTGTGTTGGAGCCCGCCCTGTATAAGTAATAGCCTCTCAAACCAGGAAACTGAGTCTGGGTCACAGCAGGGTCAGGGTGGCATGAGGAAACCATGTCACGCCTTCATCAGCAATGGGAGGAAAGAAATGTTGTTGCCTGTATTCTAGCTCTACAACAATGGCACAGCCAATCTTATACTATTGAATGAATAACTTAGGATTTCCACTTTACTAAAACTACAACAATTCTGCTCTCCTATACTATACTCCATATTATATTCATTGATGTTATTTTTGATCATTATTAAAGTTGAATCTTTGGAGGACAGTGGCAGCATTTTGTGCTAAGGTAATCATAAATATAATTACAAATGTTTGTCTTAACCAGAAAACTGCAATTATTAAAAAAAACTTGTGGTTTTTCTTATTTTGATTATCTTCACATTTTAAATGATCATAAAGTACAGGTGCTGCGAAAGCTGAAATGTAGAATCATTGTTTGTAGAGGAGACATAGCATGCATGGTATGTGTATCTCCGTCCTTCTGTACAGCCCAGATGGCTGTTGCTGAAAATTGTGCAGCTAGAATAATGAGACCTTGCAGCTAAAAACTAATATGTACCCATTACTGGTTCACTCAAATCTTAATGGTTAGATGTGATGACTGTATATTAGAAGTGAAAAATCTATACTTGATGATCCAGGGGTAGGCAGTGGTGTAGTGGTATTATCACTGGACCAGTAACCCAGAGACCCAGGGTATTGCTCTGGGGACATGGGTCCGAATCCCACCACAGCAGAAGGTGGAATTTGAATTTAATTAATAAATCTGGAATTAAAAGCGAGTCATGGCCATGAAACCATTGTCGATTGTTGTACAAACCCATCTGGTTCACTAATGTCCTTTAGGGAAGGAATTCTGCTGTCCTTATCTGGTCTGGCCTACATGTCACTCCAGACCCACAGCAATGTGGTTGACTCTTACATGCCCTCTGAAATGGCCTAGCAAGCCACTCAGTTGTACCTAACTGCTACGAAGTCAATAAAAAGGAATGAAACAGGACGGATCACCTGGCATCGACCTAGGCACCGGAAATGACAACGGCAAACCCAGCCCTGTCAACCCTGCAAAGTCCTCCTTACTAACATCTGGGGGCTTGTGCCAAAGTTGGGAGAGCTGTCCCACAGATTAGTCAAACAACCGCCTGACGTAGTCATACTCACGGAATCATACCTTACAGACAATGTCCCAAACACTGCCATCATCATCCCCGGTATGTCTTGTTCCACCGGCAGGACAGATCCACCAGAGGTGGTGGCACTTTGGCATACAGTAGAGAGGGAGTTGCCCTGGGAGTCCTCAACATCGGCTCTGGACCCCATGAAGTCTCATGGCATCAGGTCAAATATGGGCAAGGTAACCTCCTACTGATTACCACCTACCGCCCTCCCTCAGCTGATGACTCAGTGCTCCTCCAGGTTGAACACCACTTGGAGGAAGCACTGAGGGTAGTAAGGGCACAAAATGTACTCTGGGTGGGGGACTTCAATGTCCATCACCAAGAGTGGCTCGGTAGCACCACTACTGGCTGAGTCCTAAAGGACATAGCTGCTAGACTGGGTCTGCGGCAGGTGGTGGGGGAACCAACACAAGGGACAAACATACTTGACTTCGTCCTCACCAATTTGCCTGCCGCAGATGCTTCTGTCCATGACTGTATTGGTAGGAGTGACCACCGCACAGTCCTTGTGGAGACGATGTCCCGCCTTCACATTGAGGATACCGTCCATCGTGTTGTGTGGCACTATCACCGTGCTAAATGGGATAGATTTCGAACAGATCTATCAATGCAAAACTGGGCATCCATGTGGCGCTGTGGGCCATCAGCAGCAGCAGAATTGTACTCAACCATAATCTGTAACCTCATGGCCCGGCATATCCCCCACTCTACCATTACCATCAAGCCAGGAGACCAACCCTGGTTCAATGAAGAGTGTAGGAGGGCATGCCAGGAGCAGCACCAGGCATACCTCAAAATGAGGTGCCAACCTGGTGAAGCTACAACACAGGACTATCTGCGTGCCAAACTGCGTAAGCAGCATGCAATAGACAGAGCTAAGTGATCCCATAACCAACGGATCATAGCTAAGCTCTGCAGTCTGGCCACATCCAGCCATGAATGGTGGTGGACAATTAAACAACTAACTGGAGGAGGTGGCTCCACAAATATCCCCATCCTCAATGATGGGGGAGCCCAGCACATCAGTGCAAAAGATAAGGCAGAAGCATTTGCAACAATCTTCAGCCAGAAGTGCCGAGTTGATGATCCATCTCGGCCTCCTCCTGAAGTCCCCTGCATCACAGATGCCAGACTTCAGCCAATTCGATTCACTCCGCGTGATATCAAGAAACAACTGCAGGCACTGGATACTGCAAAAGCTATGGGCCCTGACAATATTCCGGCAATAGTACTGAAAACCTGTGCTCCAGAACTTGCTGTGCCCCTAGCCAAGCTGTTCCAGTACAGCGACAACACTGACATCTACGCTGCAATGTGGAAAATTGCCCAGGTAAGTCCTGTACACAAAAAGCAGGACAAGTCCAACCCGGCCAATTACCGCCCCATCAGCCTACTCTCAATCAAGAACAAAGAACAAGAACAAAGAACAGTACAGCACAGTAACAGGCCATTCGGCCCTCCAAGCCTGCGCCGATCTTGATGCCTGCCTAAACTAAAACCTTCTGCACTTCCGGGGACCGTATCCCTCTAATCCCATCCTATTCATGTATTTGTCAAGATGCCTCTTAAACGTCGCTATCGTACCTGCTTCCACCACCTCCCCCGGCAGCAAGTTCCAGGCATGCACCACCCTCTGTGTAAAGAAATTACCTCGCACATCCCCTCTAAACCTTGCCCCTCTCACCTTAAACCTATGTCCCCTAGTAACTGACTCTTCCACCCTGGGAAAAAGCTTCTGAATATCCACTCTGTACATGCCATTCATAACTTTGTAAACCCCAATCATGTCGCCCCTCCACCTCCGTCGTTCCAGTGAAAATAATCCGAGTTTATCCAACCTCTCCTCATAGCTAATGCCCTCCAGACCAGGCAACATCCTGGTAAACATCTTCTGTACCCTCTCCAAAGCTTCCATGTCCTTCTGGTAGTGTGGCGACCAGAATTGCACACAATATTCTAAGTGTGGCCTAACTAAAGTTCTGTACAGCTGCAGCATGACTTGCCTATTTTTATACTCTATGCCCCGACCGATGAATGCAAGCATGCCGTATGCCTTCTTGACTACCTTATCCACCTGCGTTGCCACTTTCAGTGACCTGTGGACCTGTACACCCAGATCTCTCTGCCTGTCAATACTCCTAAGGGTTCTGCCATTTACTGTATACTTCCCACCTGTATTAGCCCTTCCAAAATGCATTACCTCCGGATTAAACTCCATCTGCCATTTCTCCGCCCAAGTCTCCAACCGATCTGTATCCTGCTGAATCCTCTGACAATCCTCATCACTATCCGCAACTCCACCAACCTTTGTGTCGTCCGCAAACTTACTAATCAGACCAGCTACATTTTCCTCTAAGTCATTTATATATACTACAAACAGCAAAGGTCCCAGCACTGATCCTTGCGGAACATCACTAGTCACATCCCTCCATTCAGAAAAGCACCCTTCCCTCTGTCTTCTATGACTGAGCCAGTTCTGTATCCATCTTGCCAGCTCACCTCTGATCCCGTGTGACTTCACCTTTTGTACCAGTCTGCCATGAGGGACCTTGTCAAAGGCTTTACTGAGGTCCATATAGATAACATCCACTGCCCTTCCTTCATCAATCATCTTTGTCACTTCCTCAAAAAACTCAATCAAATTAGTGCGACACGACCTCCCCTTCACAAATCCATGCTGCCTCTCGCGAATAAGCTCGTTTGTTTCCAAATGGGAGTAAATCCTGTCCCGAAGAATCCTCTCTAATAATTTCCCTACCTCTGACATAAGGCTCACCGGCCTATAATTTCCTGGATTATCCTTGCTACCCTTCTTAAACAAAGGAACAACATTGGCTATTCTCCAGTCCTCAGGGACCTCACCTGTAGCCAATGAGAATGCAAAGATTTCTGTCAAGGCCCCAGCAATTTCTGCCCTTGCCTCCCTTAGTATTCTGGGGTAGATCCCATCAGGCCCTGGGGACTTATCTACCTTAATGCTTTGCAAGACACCCAACACCTCCTCCTTTTTGATAATGAGATGACTGAGACGATCTACACTCCCTTCCCTTGGCTCATCATCCACCAAGTCCTTCGCTTTGGTGAATACTGATGCAAAGTACTCATTTAGTACCTTGCCCATTTCCTCTGGCTCTACACATAGATTCCCTTCTCTGTCCTTGAGCGGGCCAACCCTTTTCCTAGTTAACCTCTTGCTCTTTATATACGTATAAAAAGCCTTGGGATTATCCTTAATCCTGTTTGCCAATGACTTTTCATGACCCCTTTTAGCCCTCCTGACTCCTTGCTTAAGTTCCTTCCTACTGTCTTTATATTCCTCAAGGGATTCGTCTGTTCCTAGCCTTCCAGCCCTTACGAATGCTTCCTTTTCTTTTTGACGAGGCTCACAGTATCCCGCGTTATCCAAGGTTCCCGAAACTTGTCAAACTTATCCTTCTTCCTCACAGGAACTTGCCGGTTCTGGATTCTAATCAACTGACGTTTGAAAGACTCCCACATGTCAGATGTTGATTTACCCTCAAACAGCCGCCCCCAATCTAAATTCTTCAGTTCCTGCCTAATATTGTTATTATTAGCCTTCCCCCAATTTAGCACCTTCACCCGAGGACTACTCTTATCCTTATCCACAAGTACCTTAAAACTTATGGAATTATGGTTACTGTTCCCGAAATGCTCCCCTACTGAAACTTCGACCACCTGGCCGGGCTCATTCCCCAATACCAGGTCCAGAACGGCCCCATCCCTAGTTGGACTATCTACATATTGTTTCAAGAAGCCCTCCTGGATGCTCCTTACAAATTCTGCCCCATCCAAGCCCCTAGCACTAAATGAGTCCCAGTCAATATAGGGGAAGTTAAAATCACCCACCACTACAACCCTGTTACCTTTACATCTTTCCAAAATCTGTCTACATATCTGCTCCTCTACCTCCCGCTGGCTGTTGTGAGGCCTGTAGTATACCCCCAACATCGTGACTGCACCCTTCCTATCCCTGAGCCCTACCCATATTGCCTCGCTGCACGACCCCTCCGAGGTGTCCTCCCGCAGTACAGCTGTGATATTCTCCTTAACAAGTAATGCAACTCCCCCACCCCTTTTACATCCCCCTCTATCCCGCCTGAAGCTTCTAAATCCTGGAACATTTAGCTGCCAATCCTGTCCTTCCCTCAACCAAGTCTCTGTAATAGCAACAACATCATAGTTCCAAGTACTAATCCAAGCTCTAAGTTCATCTGCCTTACCTGTTATACTTCTCGCATTGAAACAAATGCACTTCAGACCACCAGTCCCACTGTGCTCCGCAACTTCTCACTGCCTGCTCTTCCTCTTAGTCTTACTGGCCTTATTTACTAGTTCCCCCTCATTTATTTCACTTGCTGTCCTACTGCTCTGGGTCCTATCCCCCTGCCACAGTAGTTTAAACCCTCCCGAGTGACGCGAGCAAACCTCGCAGCCAGGATATTTGTGCCCCTCCAGTTTAGATGCAACCCGTCTTCTTGTACAGGTCCCATCAGTCCCTGAAGAGATCCCAATGGTCCAGATATCTGAAACCCTCCCTTCTACACCAGCTGTTCAGCCATGTGTTTAGCTGCACTATTTTCCTATTTCTAGCCTCACTGGCACGTTGCACAGGGAGTAATCCTGAGATTACAACCCTAGAGGTCCTGTCTTTTAAATTTCTCCCTAACTCCCTAAACTCCCCCTGCAGTAAAGCGATGGAAGGTGTCATCAACAGTGCCATCAAGCAGCACTTGCTTAGCAATAACCTGCTCAGTGATGCTCAGTTTGGGTTCCGCCAGGGCCACTCAGCTCCTGACCTCATCACAGCCTTGGTTCAAACATGGACAAAAGAGCTGAACTCAAGAGGTGAAGTGAGAGTGACTGCCCTTGACATCAAGGCAGCATTTTACCAAGTATGGCATCAAGGAGCCCTAGCAAAACTGAGGTCAATGGGAATCAGGGGAAAACCCTTCACTGGCTGGAGTCATACCTAGCTCAAAGGAAGATGGTTGTGGTTGTTGGAGGTCAATCATCTGAGCTCCAGGACATCACTGCAGGAGTTTCTCAGGGTAGTGTCCTAGGCCCAACCATCTTCAGCTGCTTCATCAGTGACCTTCCTTCAATCATAAAGTCAGAAGTGGGGATGTTCGCTGATGATTGCACAATGTTCAGCACCATTCGTGACTCCTCAGATACTGAAGCAGTTCGTGTCGAAATGCAGCAAGACCTGGACAATAACCAGGCTTGGGCTGATAAGTGGCAAGTAACATTCGTTCCACACAAGTGCCAGGCAATGACCATCTACAACAAGAGAGAATCTAACCATCTGCCCTTGACTTTCAACGGCATTACCATCGCTGAATTCCCCACTATCAACATTCTAGGGGCTATCATTGACCAGAAACTGAACTGGAGTAGCCATATAAATACCATGGCTACAAAAGCAGGTCAGAGGATAGGAATCCTGAGGCGAGTAACTCACCTCCTGACTCCCCAAACCCTGTCCACCATTTACAAGGCACAAGTCAGGAGTGTAATGGAATACTCTCCACTTGCCTGGATGGGTGCAGCTCCAACAACACTCAAGAAGCTCAACACCATCCAGGACAAAGAAGCCCACTTGATTGGCACCCCATCTACAAACATTCACTCCCTCCACCACCGACGCACAGTGGCAACAGTGTGTACCATCTACAAGATGCACTGCAGCAATGCACCAAGGCTCCTTGGATGGCACCTTCAAAACCCGCGACCTGTGCCAACAAGAAGGACAAGGGCAGCAAATATATGGGAACACCACCACCTGCAAGTTCCCCTCCGAGCCATACACCATCCTGATTTGGAACTATATCGCCGTTCCTTCACTGTCACTGTCAAAATCCTGGAACTCCCTTCCTAACAGCACTGTGGGTATACCTACCCCAAATGGACTGCAGCGGTTCAAGGAGGCAGCTCACCACCACCTTCTCAAGGGCAATTAGGGATGGGCAATAAATGCTGGCCTGGCCAGTGAGGCTCACATCCCATGAATGAATAAAAAAAAATCATTAAGATTAAAAACTGAAACACCATCAAGAAATGCTGGAAATACTCAGCAGGTTTGGCTGCATCTGTGGATCGAGAAGCAGAGTTAATGTTTCAGGTCAGTGACCCTTCTTCAGAACTAGCAAATATTAGAAATGTAAAAGCTTTTAAGCAAGTAAAGCAGGGGTGGGGCAAGATATAACAAAAGAGACAGTGTTGACAGGAGAAGGTCACAGAGAATAACTCACCAGAAGGTCATGGAGCAAAGGCAAATGGTATGTTAATCAGTATTCGTCGAGAAATGGTGTTGGGGAAATTGATGGGATTGAAGGCCGATAAATCCCCAGGGCCTGATGGTATGCATCCCAGAGTACTTAAGGAAGTGGCCCTAGAAATAGTGGATGCATTGGTGGTCATCTTCCAAGATTCTATAGACTCTGGAACAGTTCCTACAGATTGGAGGCTAGCTAATGTAACCCCACTATTTAAAAAGGGAGGTAGAGAGAAAGCAGAGAATTATAGACCAGTCAGCCTGACGTCGGTAATGGGGAAAATTCTAGAGTCCATCATCAAAGATTTTATAGCAGAGCACTTAGAGAACAGTGGTAGAATTGGGCAGAGTCAGCATGGATTTACGAAAGGGAAATCAAGCTTGACAAATCTACTGGAATTCTTCGAGGATGTAACTCGTAAAGTTGATGAGGGGGAGGCAGTGGATGTGGTTTATTTGGACTTCGACAAAGTCCCACATAAGAGATTAATGTGTAAAATTAAAGCACATGGGATTGGGGTAGTGTATTGCGATGGATGGAAAATTGGTTGTCGGACAGGTAACAAAGAGTAGGGATAAATGGGTCTTTTTCAGAATGGCAGGCAGTGACTTGTGGGTACTGCAGGGATCGGTGCTCGGACCCCAGCTGTTCACAATATACATTAATGATTTAGATGAGGGAACTAAATGTAATATCTCCAAATTTGCAGATGACACAAAACTGGGTGGGTTTGGACAAGTTGACTGAGTGGGCTAATGCATGGCAGACGCAGTGTAATGTGGATAAATGTGAGGTTATCCACTTTGGCAGCAAAAACAGGAAGGCGGATTATTATCTGAATGACTATAAACTGAGAGAGGGGAATATACAACAAGACCTGGGTGTTCCCGTACACCAGTCGCTGAAGGTAAGCATGCAGGTTCAACAGGCGGTAAAAAAGGCAAATAGTATGTTGTCCTTCATAGCAAGAGGATTCGAATACAGGAGCAGGGATGTCTTGCTGCAATTATATAGGGCCTTGGTGAGGCCACATCTGGAATATTGTGTGCAGTTTTGGTCTCCTTATCTGAGGAAGGATGTTCTTGCAATCGAGGGAGTGCAGCGAAGGTTCACCAGATTGATTCCTGGGATGACGGAACTGACGTATGAGGAGAGATTGAGTTGGTTCGGATTATATTCACTGGAGTTCAGAAGAGTGAGGGGGGATCTCATATAAACCTATCAAATTCTAACAGGACTTGACGGGGTAGATGCAGGAAGGATGTTCCCGATGCTGGGGGAGTCCAGAACCAGGGGTCATAGTCTAAGGATACCGGGTAAACCTCTCAGGACTGAGATGAAGAGTAATTTCATCACCCAGAGAGTGGCGAGCCTGTGGAATTCGCTACCACAGAAAACAGTTGAGGCCAAAATATTGTATGTTTTCAAGAAGCAGTTAGATATAGCTCTTGGGGCGAAAGGGATCAAAGGATATGGGAAGAAGGTGGGAACAGGTCACTGAGTTGGATGATCAGCCATGATCATAATGAATGGCAGAGTAGGTTCGAAGGGCTGAATGGCCTACTCCTGCCCCTATTTTCTATGTTTCTCTGTTTCTATGTTAATGGTGTGCTGAAAGACAAAGCATTAGGATAGAGAGGGTGTTAATGGACACTCGACTACACTTCTTCACACCCTGCCTCCTCTAAGGACTCCATTACATTCTCCCAGTTTCTCTGTCTCTGACACATCTGCTCTGATGATGCTACCTTCCATGATAGCGCTTCTGATATGTCTTCCTTTTCCCTCAATCGAGGATTCCCCCCACTGTGGTTGACAGGGCCCTCAACCGTGTCTGGCCCATTCCCCGCACCTCTATCCTCATCCCTTCCCCTCCCTCCCAGAACCACGACAGGGTTCCCCTTGTCCTCACTTTCCACCCCATCAGCCTCCATATCCAAAGGATCATCCTCCACCATTTGTGCCACCTCCAGTGTGATGCCACTACCAAACGCATCTTCCCTTCCTTCCCCTGTCAGCATTCCAAGGGATCGTTCCCTCCGTGACAGCCTGGTCTACTCCTCAATTACACCCACCACCTCGTCCCCTTCCCATGGCACCTTCCCCTGCAATCGCAGGAGGTGTAATACATGCCCATTTACCTCCTTTCTCCTCACTATCCCAGGCCTCATACACTCCTTTCAGATGAAGCAGCGATTAACTTGTACTTCTTTCAATGTAGTATACTGTATTCACTGCTCACAATGTGGTCTCCTCTACATTGGGGAGACCAAACGCAGACTGGGTGACCGCTTTGCAGAACACCTCCACTCAGGCCGAAGACATGACCCTGAGCTTCCGATTGCTGGTCATTTCAACATTCCCCCCTGCTCTCATGCTCACATTTTTGTCCTGGGATTGCTGCAGTGTTCCAGTGAACATCAACACAAGCTCGAGGAACAGCATCTCACTTACCGATTAGGCACACTACAGCCTGCCGGACTGAACATTGAGTTCAATAATTTCAGAGCATGACGGGCTCCCCTTTTTATTTTTATTTTTTGTTATTTTTTTCTTTTTTATTGCTTATTTTATTTTAGTTTGTTTAGTTTATTTCTACTGTGCCTACCCACTTTTTTCATGCTTGTGCTTCGGGCCAGGCTGCTCAGTGTTCTGTCCATTGACACCATCTCTGCACTAATGCTTTGTCTTTCAACACACCATTAACACACTGTTTGCCTTTGCTCCATGACCTTCTGGTCAGTTATTCCCTGTGACCTTGTCCTATCAACAGCTCTTTTGTTATCTCTTGCCCCACCCCCGCTTTACTTGCTTAAAACCTTTACATTTCTTATATCTGCCAGTTCTGATGAAGGGTCACTGACCTGAAACATTAACTCTGCTTCTCTCTCCACTGATGCTGCCAGTCCTGCTGAGTATTTCTAGCATTTCTTGTTTGTGCTTCAGATTTCCAGCATCTGCAGTATTTTGCTTTTATTTAAGATTAAAAACTGGACACATATGAATTATATTTCAAATGCTTATTAGCCTTTATGATCAAGATGAAAGCAAAAATCTCATCTCCAGTGATTGGTCCTCAGTGGAATGATCTTGAGGGCGCTAACCTACCTATAGATATATAGGCTTCATCTGTTCTCAGGGAAGATTGTTGTGCTAGAAAATTGAACATGTAGATAGAAAAGTCTTAACAAAAGCAATTAAAATTTTAAAACCTCATTAAGAGTTGTTCGGAGCATTGTTGAAATTGTATCTCTTACCACAATTGTTGCAAGACTCACTGATCACAGAATCGTTAAAATGCAGAAGGAGGCCATTCGGCCCATCATGTCCGCACTGGCTCTCCAAAAGAGCAATTCCCTCAGTTCCATTCCCCTGCATTCTCCCCATAATCCTGCACATTCTTCCTTTTCATATAACTGTCTGATTCCCTTTTGAATGCTTCAATTGAACTTGCCTCCACCACGTTCTCAGGCAATGCATTCTTGCAGCGTGAAAACGATTTTCCTCAGGTCAGTTCTGCTTCTTACCAAATACTTTAAATCTGTGCCCTCCTGTTCTCAATCCTTTCATGAGTGAGAACAGTTTCTCTCTATCTACTCTGTCCAGATCCCTCATGATTTTGAATACCTCTATCAAATCACCTCCGAACCTTCTCTTCTCCAAGGAAAGCAGTCCCAACTTCTCCAAACTATCTTCATAATTGAAATTCCTCATCCCTGGAACCATTCACGTGAATCTTTCCTGTACTCTCTCTAATGCCCTCACATCTTTCCTCAAGTGTGTCACCCAGAACTGTACACAATCCTCCAGCTGAGGCCAAACTAGTGCCTTATACTAGTTCAACATCACCTCCTTGCTCGTGTACTCTATGCCACTATTAATAAATCCCAGGATACGGTATGCTTTATTAACTGCTCTCTCAACCAGCCCTGCCAACTTCAATGACTTATGCACATATACACCTCGGTCCATCTGCTCCTGCACCCCCTTTAGAGTTGTACCCTTTATTCTATATTTTCACTCCAAGTTCTTCCTACCAAAATGAATCACTTCACATTTCTCTGCATTGAACGTCGTCTGCCACCTGTCTGCCCATTCCACCAACTTTTCTATGTCCTTTTGAAGTTCTACACTATCCTCCTCACAGTTCACAATGCTTCCAAGTTTCGTATCATCTGCAAACTTTGAAATTGTGCCCTGTACACCAAGGTCTAGGTCATTAATATATATCAGGAAAAGCAAGGGTCCCAACACTGACCCCGGGGGAAGTCCACTACAAACGGCACAGTGGCGCAGTGGTCAGCACCGCAGCCTCACAGCTCCAGCGACCCGGGTTCAATTCTGGGTACTGCCTGTGTGGAGTTTGCAAGTTCTCCCTGTGTCTGCGTGGGATTCCTCCGGGTGCTCTGATTTCCTTCCACAGCCAAAAGACTTGTAGGTTGATAGGTAAATTGACCATTATAAATTGCCCCTAGTATAGGTAGGTGGTAGGGGAATATAGGGACAGGTGAGGATGTGGTAGGAATATGGGATTAGTGTAGGATTAGTATAAATGGGTGGTTAATGATCGGCACAGACTCGGTGGGCCAAAGGGCCTGTTTCAGTGCTGTATCTCTAAATCAAAAAAAATCAAACCTTCCTCCAGCCCGAAAAACATCCATTAACCACGACACTTTGTTTCCTGTCACTCAGCCAATTTCAGATCCATGTTGCTACCGTCCCATTTATTCCATGAGCTACAACTTTGCTCACATGTTTTTGTGATCACAATTGTTTGCAACGTTTCTCACCTGTAAAATATCACTTCGTTAAATTGTCATACAATGTTTGGTAGCAAGTGGTTTTCGATGTTTTCTGTAGATAAACATATCAGTTTTATAGAAACCCACCAAACCCAGCATACAGGCCTTCAACAAATACAGAGGTTTGGGTGCAGCCTGCAAACGGTGTGCAGATTGCAAGCTGAGTGTGGAGTTTGGTGAGTGGCGAGTTCGGTGAAGGGTGGCACTGCATCAAACGTCTTTTGAATGTCCATGTACACCACATCAACCCTCTCTGTTACCTTCTCAAAAGACTCTAGCAAGTTAGTTAAATGTGATTTTCTCTTAAGAAATCCATGCTGGCTTTCCTTAGTTAAGTTGCATTTGTCCATATGACTATTGATTTTGTCCTGAATTATTTTTCTATAAGTTTTCCCACCACCGAAGTTAAACTGACTGGCCTGTAGTTGCTGGGCTTATCTTTACACACTTTTTTGAACAAGGGTGTAACGTTTGCAATTCTCCAGTCCTTTGGCACCACCCTCGAGTCTAAGGAAGACTGAAAAATTATGGCCAGTGACTCTGCGATTTCCACCTTCACTTCCCTCAATATCCTTGGATGCATCTCATCCGGCCCTGGTACTTTATCCACTTTAAGTACAGACAGCCTATCTAATACTTCCTCTTTATCAATTTTAAACCCCTCCACTGTCTGACTTACCTCCTCTTTCCTCGGTTGCATCTTCTTCCTTGGTAAAGACAGATGCAAAGTATTCATTTAATACCTCAGCTATGCCCTCTTCCTCCATGTGTAAATCCCCTTTCTGGTTCCTAATCGGCTCCACTCCTCCTTTTACCACCATTTTACTATTTATATGCCTATAGAAAATTTTGGGATTTCCTTAATACTAGCTGCCAGTCTCTTTTCATGCTCTCTCTTTGCTTCTCATATTTACTTTTTCACTTCCACTCTGGACCTTCTATATTCAGCCTGTTTCTCAATAGTATTTTCTACCTGGCATCTGTCATAAGCACACTTTTACTTCTTTATCTTAATCTCTAATTCTTTTGTCATCCAGGGAGATCTGGATTTGTTTGCCCTACTTTTCCTCTTTGAGGGAACATACTTGACTGTGCCCGAACTATTTCTTCTTTGAAGGTAGCCCATTGTTCATCTACTGGTTTTACTGCCAGCACTTGACTCCAATTTATTTGTCCCAGCTCCATTCTTACCCCATTGAAGTTGGCCTTCCCCCAGTTAATTATTCTTACTCTGGATTGCTCTTTGTCCTTTTCCATAGTCAGCCTAAACCTTATGATACAATGTTCACTATCCCCTAAATGCTCTCTTACTGATACTTGATGCACTTGGCCCACCTCATTCCCAAGAACCAGGTCTAGCAGTGCCTCCTTTCTCGTTGGACTAGCAACATACTGTTGTAGAAAATTTTCCTGAACACACTCTAGGAACTCTTGCACATCACTGCCCTTTACACTACTATTATCCCAGTTTATGTATGGATCATTAAAGTCCCCCATTATAACTACCCTATAATTTTTGCACCTTTCTGTAATTTCCTTGCAAATTTGTTCCTCCATGTCCTTCCCACTAGCTGGTGGTCTGAAGAACAACACCGAGCAACGTAACTGCACCTATTTTGTTCCTTACCTCAAGCCAAATTGATTCTGTCCTCGACTCCTGTGGGACGTTCTTTTTCTCCAACACTGCAATGCTCTCCTTAATCAATACCGCCACCCCTCCCCCCTTTTTCCCATTCCTATCTTTCCTGAACAGCTTGTATCCAGCAATATTTAATACCCAGTCCTGCCCTTCTTTGAGCCAGGTCTCTGTTATAGCCACAACATCATATTTCCACATGGCAATCTGCGTCTGTACCGAACCAGTCTTATTAACCACACTCCATGCATTCACATTAACCCTGATTCAGACTTCATTACTTTCTCCCTTACTCTGACCCCACCTAATAACTTACTATTTCGTACTCTCATGCTATCTATCTCCCCTAGTATTCTGTGCTCCTTGGTATTCCTCTCTGATACTTGCTCCTAGTACCCACACCCTTGACAAGTTAACAATTTTGCTTCCCTCCAATCTGAGCACCCTCTCAGGTTCCCACCCCGCTAACAATTTAGTTTAAATCCTCCCCAACAGTACTCGCAAATCTCCCAACATGGATATTTGTCCCAGTCCTGCTAAGATGCAATCCATCCATCTTGTACACGTCTCATCTGGCCCACAACCGGTCCCAATGGGCGGCACAGTGGCGCAGTGGTTAGCGGCGCAGTGGTTAGCACCACAGCCTCACAGCTCCAGGGACCCGGGTTCAATTCTGGGCACTGCCTGTGCGGAGTTTGCAAGTTCTCCCTGTGACCGCGTGGGTTTTCGTCGGGTGCTCCGGTTTCCTCCCACTGCCAGAGACTTGTAGGTGATAGGTAAATTGGCCATTGTAAATTGCCCCTAGTGTAGGTAGGTGGTAGGGAATATGGGATTACTGTAGGGTTAGTAGAAATGGGTGATTCTTTGTCGGCACAGACTCGGTGGGCCGAAGGGCCTGTTTCAGTGCTGTATCTCTAAATAAATAAAAAATAAATATTTCAGAAATCTGATGCCCTCCCTCTTACACCAGTTCTCCAGTCACTTAATTCTCCTACTCTTGTTTTTACTTGGACGTGGGACTAGCAGTAATCCTGAGATGACTTCCCACATGCCACAGACTGTACATTCCACTCGGCAGAGCTGCCCTGCCGTACCTTCACTTTACAGACTAATTATTATAAGTAGAATAGCTTATCAGTTACACACCAACCAGATCTTTCCACTGCACCGAAGCAAGAAGCAAATACTGGAGGGTTAAAAAAGTAGAAAAATGGAGCACCTCCTCCCCCTTCACCGAACTCGCCACTCACCAAACTCCACACTCAGCTTGCAATCTGCACACCGTTTGCAGGCTGCACCCAAACCTCTGTATTTGTTGAAGGCCTGTATGCTGGGTTTGGTGGGTTTCTATAAAACTGATATGTTTATCTACAGAAAACATCGAAAACCACTCGCTACCAAACATTGTATGACAATTTAACCAAGTGATATTTTACAGGTGAGAAACGTTGCAAACAATTGTGATCACAAGAACATGACTCATTCTTCTCCTTCAGATGCCAATGACATGCAGGTGTATTTACAGCATTTTCTTGTTCTATTTAAAGTTTCTTCTATTTGCAGTTTTAAATCACTGAAAAATATACTGAGATGACTAATTAACTGCTGCCAGCTTGACAAAACATACGGTTTAATTGACTTGCTCGATGTAATAATTTTTAAAATGTGATTAAAGAGAATATGATTTGACCTGTACTTAACCCACTCCGTCATGACTTGCACAGGGACTCACGATGCAAATCAAAGGAAGAGTCAAATCATGCTATGGAATTCTGGGGGATGAATTTTGAGACATGAACTGGTGGAATCAGCTTCTTCAACAAATTGCCGCCAGAAGAAGTACTTGATCTGATTCAATGCTGCACACCTGCTAGAAAAGATCCCTGTTCCAATCATGAAAAACCCAGGCAAAATTGCACATCTATTAAAAGTGACGCTCTAATGCATGTCTGATCTGGAGTCAGGAAGCTTAATGACAGGAACAGTTTCCAAACATCACCACAGTTGTAACGTACCACCTATCCTTCGTGGAGCAGTTTCTGCGGGAAAACACTTTTGTCCACCGGTCCATCAGGCAGTGGTCTGCACGGAATGTCCTCAAGGCCCTACGGGAAAAGGAAACGGTGGATCATGTCGGATGGTTCCCCGAGCAGACCGTCAAAGTCATTTGGCGGAATGCCTCATCACCAGAACTTTCAAACAAGCATCAAGACGTAGCTTGGCTGGTGGTGAGAAGGGCCCTCCCCGTCAGATCCTTCATGCACACCCGACGTCTCGCCCCCTCCGCACAATGCCCCCGCGTTGACTGTGGTGGGGAAGAGACGGTCGCCCACCTCCTCCTGGAATGTGCCTTTGCAAAGCAGGTGTGGAAAGAGATGCAGTGGTTTTTGTCAAGGTTCATCCCAAGCAGCTCTGTAACACAGGAGTCTGTGCTCTACGGGCTGTTCCCAGGGACGCACACCGAGACAAACATCAACTGCTGCTGGAGGACTATCAATTTGGTGAAAGACGCCCTTTGGTCTGCCCGAAACCTGCTGGTCTTCCAGCGCAAAGAGTTGTCCACCACCGAATGTTGCAGACTGGCACATTCCAAGGTCCAGGACTACGTGCTGAGGGACGCACTAAAGCTTGGGGCAGCCGCAGCAAAGGCTCAATGGGGAAAGACCACAGTGTAAGGTTCCCCCACCAAGCTGGACTGAGGGGCTGGATCCATGGGAAACCCCTCGAACTGTATCGTTAATATTCTGAATTGCTGTAAATGTAAAACTGTAATTGACATGACAATTGTGAAACAGAAGGGTTGGGAAGAAACTCATGACAGTATTGAAGGAAACTGATCTCCCTTGCAATGTTTGTATTTTTTGGTGCTGTTTGGAAACTGCTTGGCAATGTAATTTTTACAGATTTTTATGAATAAAGTATATTTTGGAAATAAAAGAAAAAGTAGTGGCTAGTACAGAAGTCTGTTATGCTATTGCCAAGGTATTTTTTTTTATCCTTTCATGAGTGGCTTGCTCAGCTGTTTCAGAGGGAGTTAAGAGTCAAACACATTGCTGTGGGTCTGGAATCACATGGAGACCAGAGAAGGACAGCAGATTTCCTTCTGAAAAAGACATTAGTTAGACGGATGGGTTTTTAATGACAATTGACAATAGTTTCATGGTACCAATACTGAAATCACTTTTTAAACTCTAGCTTTTTATTAATTAATTAAACTTAAATTGCACCAGCAGTCATGGTGGGATTTGAACCCACACCCCCAGGAAATAACACAATCTGGATTGCTAGCTCAGTGACATTACCACTATTTCCCCCTTACACTCCTGAAAAGAAAATGGGTCAGAGGGCTCAGAGGTATGTACTATAGAAGTCATCAGATATAGTACCTGAGCATGCCTGAGCAGCAGTATATGAACAGTGCACTTTCAAAAGGAACTGGATAGATACTTGAATGGGAAAACAATGACAGGGTAAGAGCAGGGAACTGGGTCCAATTGGACAGCTCTTTCAAAGAACTGGCAGAGGCACGATGTGCCGAATGGCCAACTTCTGTGCTGCATGATTCTATGATGAGGAGCTCCCAACTCAACTAGCCAGCTGTGACTCTGATGTTCTGTTTAGTCCAAGAGAAACTGTAAGGAATGTGAACCATTTATACTGCACAGACAATGGCAGTTAAGTCACCATTGGCCAAAACTTTCATACCACAGGGAGTTTCTGGACACCCACAGGAACATAAGAACATAAGAAATAGGACCAGGAGTAGGCCATTCAGCCCTTCAAGCCTGCCCCGTCATTCAATAAGATCATGGCTGATCTGCCCCAGACCTCAACTCCTCTTTCATGCCAGCTCCTCATAGCCCTCAACTCCCTGATATTTCAAAAAGCTATCTACTTCCTCTTTAAATACTTTCAGTGATCTAGCCTCCACAACTCTCTGGGGTAGAGACTTCCCAACATTCACTACCCTCTGAAATAAGAAGTTCCTTCGCATCTCAGTTTTAAATGAGTTTCCCCTTATTCTGTAACCATGTCCCCTAGTTTGAGATTCTCCCACTAGTGGAAACATCTTCTCAACATCTACCCTCTTAATCCCCCTCAGAATCTTGTACATTTGAATAAGATCACCCCTCATTCTTCTAAACTCGAATGAAAGGCCGAAGCTGTTTAGCTGTTCTTGATAAGTCAACCCCTTCATCCCAGGAATCAGCCTAATGAATCTCTTTTGAACTGCCTCCAATGCCAGTATATCCTTTCTTGAATACAGGAACCAAAACTGTACACAATACTCCAGGTGCGGCCTCACCAACATCCTGTACAGTTGTAACAAGACTTCCCTATTTTTAAACTCCAATCCCCTAGCAATAAAGGCCAAAATTCCATTTGCCTTCTTAATTACTTGCTGCACTTGCATGCTAACTTTTTGTGTTTCATGCATAAGAACACCCAGATCCCTTTGTGTTGAACTTTTGTGAAGTCTCTCTCCATTTAAATAATAGTTTGCCTTTTGATTCTTCCTACCAAAATGCATGACTTCACACTTTCCTACATTACACTTCATCTGCCAAGTTTTTGCCCACTCACTCAACCTATCTATATCCCTTTCAGATTCCTTATATCTTCATCACTACATGCCCTCCCACCTATTTTTGTATCATCAGCTAATTTGGATATATTACACTCTGCCTACATCCTCCTAGTCATTAATATAGATAGTAAATAACTGAGACCCTAGGACTGATCCTTGTGGCACTCCACTAGTTACGTCTTTCCAACCTGAAAAAGACCCATTAATCCCGACTCTCTGTCTTCTGTGAGTTAACCAATCCTCAATCCATGCTAATACATTACCCCCAATACTGTGAGCTCCTATCCTATCCGTACTCCAGCAGATTACTAGGATTGCTGAGGTTCTGCCCTTTGGGAGTGGCAGTGGTGCCTTGAAGCACGAAGCTGCTGTCCTTGCTCAGGATAACAGCATTTGTGCTCCTAGTGCTGCCATGCGGCTGTTGCCTCTCAGCCAGTCCAGTCTCCTGCCACCTGTGAAGAGATTGTGGATTCCGAAGCCAGGCCCTCAAGGCCCAGAGCTACTCAATGCTGTTTTCTAAGGCCATCTGCAATCTCCCCCCAGTGAAAGTCAGCAGCCTTCCACCAGTCATGCTGCAGCCACTGAGAAACAGGACTTGGCTGGGAAAAGGCAGCTGCAAGACAGATACTAAGGAATGCACGACGGAGATTAAGTTAAGTCTTTTTTGTATTGTTAATGTTTTGTTGGATACAGTTGTTGTATGAGGTTATTACTATTGGCCTTTATGGAGTGATGTAGACCGTCATGGTGAATCTGAAATGGATTATCAGGGGATGGTGGGTCCATGTTGGAGGTGGTGAAGCTCCTTTCAACTGAAGTGAAGCCTCATCCTGTGATCCCTCTCGCTCCGTCCAGTTGCAGCTGGTGCATGTGGTCAACTACCCTCTACTCCTCCTCCTTCCCTCGAGGTGGCCTCTGGATGCCAGGTGGTAGTGGCTAGGCCTTCATAATTGTGAGGCTATGGGGAATGTGGCACACCACCACAAACATGGAGACTTTCCCACATGTGTACTGCAGAGATGCCCCCAAGCAGTCTCAGGCACAAAATCTCTACTTACCCAGACCGAAGGTTTGGTCTACCATGTTACATGTGTCTCCATGGCTTCACATGGTGGGATGGTAGAAGGGTGTCATTAAGTCATGTGTGTAGGAGGTATTCCTTGTCTCCGAGCAGCCATCCTGTTGTCTGTCTTGGAGGGTGGAAGACATTGGGTATTGCAGATTGTCGAAGGATGACAGCTCTGTGGGTACTTCCAGGATAGCAGGCATTCGCCAAGATAACATTTGTGGTGTGATCACAGATCAACTAGACATTGACTGAGTGGTAGCCCTTGCAGTTCCTGAATTGTTCCTCGTGGATGTTGGAAGCCTGCAGAGTCATGTAGTGCAGGGTGTCATCGACAGCACTTATCAGGAAGCCCGCTTTCCCGGCGAACCCACATGTCCTCTCATCCTGGTCTTCCCTCCTCAGGGAGAAGAGGATCAAATGCTCTCTCCTCCTGTAGAATACCTCTGTCACGGATCTTCACCGGCACTGGGAAGGCCGTCCTCATGCTAGTTTGAGGCTCCAGTTCTTCATGAAGGATGACATTTGATGTGTATTTGATGTGTATTTTTGAAACATTAATGTCTCCTAGTACCTTAAAACATTTATTTGTTTTACTAAGTAGTATTTGGTCTTCAACAGTCAGTATTGTGAAGCCTCAAGTTTTATAGTTTGCATTATAAAGTCTGTTTTACCGTCCAGGAGCTTTCCGTCTCCTGGTCATTGGCAGTGAGACAGCTCCATGAACATATTGTTTCATCAGCCACTGCTGAAAACGGGAGTTAATGCAGAACTCTCCCTCTGTGACCTGTGTTTCGGGGTGTTTCATGTGTAAACTGAGTTCTGTCCAGCTTGTGTTTGTGTTTGAGAGACACCCCTGATTTGAAGCTGGGTGTTTCCACGTTAAACCCAGGTTAGATAAACGAACAGTCTTTTGACTGAGGGGAAAAACAAACAGTTTTTTCTAAATAGCTTCATGTGATTGGCAGTTTTTAATTTCAGTCTGTCAAGAAGCTCTGCAGGGTGATGCCAGTAAAGCAAAAGCTGTGTGAGTTTTTCAAGGAACCACCACAGAGTGTGTTAAGCCAGAAAAAAGGCTATGTGGTTTTCATAAGAAGCCAGTGGCAGAGATGGACAATGATTGGTTTTAAGAGTCTCCCAGGGCTGCTGAACTGGAAACCGCTGGGCGCTGTTGATTTTAAAAGAACAGGCACTTTGAATTGGAACCCGTTCCCTCGTAGCTGACCTTTGAAAACTAAGAGTTGCCACCATTGTCTTCAGCAATTGAAAAGTTATCAGTGGAGGAACACCATCAGAATGGTAGTGGTCAAGGCCAAACTAGTAAAGGAAAGCTTCCATTGTTCACTATCAACAGGACATCCACATCCTGGAGGATCGGACTTGAAAGCTACTTGAGGAAGATCCTGGTTTTGTTGTGCTGTGAGACAGACCAGCAGGCTGTAAGAACTTTCCTTGATGCATCTGCTAAATAATGTGTAACCTTTAAGATATATACATCGATTCTGATTTAACTGTTAGTTCATGTTTAATTTATGTTGTTTTTGGTTTGTGTGTTCAAGCAAAATCTATAGTGAAATCTTGTCCGTTTGGTTTTTGTTCACTATATTGAGGTCATTCAGTGGATTCAAATCCTTTTGTTTGTTGGTGGTCCTCGGGGATCATAACACCTGGAAGAAGAGAATATGTAAAATAAAACTCCTAAAAGATGATACCGACTTTATTCTGTGAGTTGGTTCTATAGATCAGTCGAAATTACAGAGTAGGAGACCAGTTTTACAGGTATCTGTATGATGTGCTTGCATCAACATATAGACAAACAGGTAAAGGGGAGGAAGAAAAGGTATTCTAACCAGAGGGAGTTAATAGGACAAGGGACCAGCAAAATACTACTAGATGGCAATGTGAGGCAATGTCAAGAAATTAAAGGAACAAAAGGATGATGAAAACAACAGAAGAGTTCCATACAAACAAAAGGGCAAATGTAGAAATCCGTAATGAAAACAGGAAGTACTTGCAAAATACAGTGGGCCTGCTAGTTGTGGGGAGAGAGAAACACACACAGACCCACTGCTCATTTTTCATTTTGACTTTTCCAAACTAACTAAAATGGCAACTTATCTTTTAATCATCAATTCTGATGACATAACATTAACTAGCCTTGTCTCCTTCCAAATGCTAATTGACCTGCCCTGTGTTTCCAGCATTTTTTCCTTTCAGATTTTTAGTTTGTTTTTTTTACTGTCATCAGGACACTTACAAAAACATTATTTTTTACAGGCCTGTTTTATTGCATCAGGTGTGAAAGGGAAACACTGGAACTATCTCCTGATAGCAACCTCACATCTCACACCTAACAGCGCTCCTACTCACTTGTACTCAAACTATACACTGCAATTTGTTTTGCTGTGAAATCATTTTGCATTGATGTGAACTCAGTAGCACATAACATGGAACTGAACTCAGCACGGGTTTCCATTTGTAATATTAAACTTCATTACAATTAAGCAAATAAATCTATTATCAAACCCTGTGCAGAAACGGGTAGGTCCGAGACCCACCCAATATTGTGTCTCATTTGTAGCAGACCAGTGAGGAGGGGACTTTTGCTGGGGCTTCTTAGGCAGCTTGATGACAAACAGCTTTTGAATTTGTGGCCACTGTGTCACTGGAATTGGCCCAAAGGTAGATCTTGGGAGACGAGGGGAAGGACTTGGAAAGGAACAGAAATGGTCAGGTAGGTGATTGGGAAGAGTGTGATTGGGAAGAGTGTGATTGGGAGGGGTTTGAGGTCACAATAGGAATTGGGGTTGAGGTTGCAATTCGGAATGAGGTCGAGGTGGGAGCGGCAAGCAATGGCTGGCAGAAGCCTGTGGAATTTCACAATCAATAAGCTCTTTTAAAAACATACATTTCTGGTGGCAGCCTGCAATTGTCCCTTTAAAAACCATAGGACGTACTTGAACTTTTTTAACCTGAATATAGTGAGCTCAGCGTTGGCTATGTTCAGGGATAGGCAATAAGCTAATGGAGGCATCAAATGGTGTTAGTCCACATAATTGCATATACAAAGGGCCCGACACTTGTTTCAGGTGAGGGCCCCGGACACCTTTGGAGATCGTCTGGGGCCATTAAACGTTTTGGCGCCTGTTTTCAGGACCTGTAAAACAGATGCACTGTTACCTAGCAAAACCCAAAAAGACAATCTGCTAAACTGCTGATGTCAGTGTGTCTTATGTATATCAGTGACTGTAACCAAATAATTGCATTAAAACATTACTTCAGTGCAGAATAAGTCAATTGATATTAACAGTTACAGTCTTAGTTAAAATGGAAATCTCATATGAACACGTTTTTGTGTTCATCTATAATATCACACTGCATGGTCCAACTTCATCGTATTTGTCTTCAGCCTAAAAGTTCGCATAAACCCTTGTTTATGACATCAGACTCAGAGACAAAATATGGTGGGGAATGAGAAACAATGATGGAGACTTCCTGGAGCAGGAAGGCATGCCATGGGTAGAGGGGTCGGAAATTGAGGCAGATGTGTCTCTGCCAGGTTTGTTCCTTGTGAATCATGCTATGATGTCTGTTGGAAGTGTGTCCATGGGTGGGGAGGGTTTTGGGGTCATTCGGTGGATTTGAATCTTTTTATTTGTTGGTGGTCCTCAGGGATCATAACACCTGCAAAAAGAGAATATGCAAAATAAAACCTCGAAAAGATGATACCAACTTTATTCCATGAGTGGGTTCTATAGATCAATCTAAATCGCAGCGCAGGAGACCAGTTTTACAGGTGCCTTTATGATGTGCTTGCATCAACATATATTAGGGTGGTGCAGTGGTTAGCACTGCAGCCTCACAGCTCCAGCAACCCAGGTTCAGTTCTGGGTACTGCCTGTGTGGTAGCTTGCAAGTTCCCCCTGTGACTGTGTGGGTTTCCGCCAGGTACTCCAGTTCCCTCCCACAGTCAAAGACTTGCAGGTTGATAGATAAATTGGCCATTGTAGATTGCCCCTGGTATCGTTAGCTGGTAGGAGAATTGTGGGGACATGTTAGGGAATATGGGATTAATGTAGGATTAGTATAAATGGGTGGTTGTTGGTTGGCACTGACTTGGTGTGCCGAAGGGCCTGTTTCAGTGCTGTATGACTCTAAACAGGCAAAGGGGAGAAACAAAAGGTATTCTAACCAGAGGGAGTTTATAGAAATCCTTTGCTCCTTTTGTGGCCAGCATTACTGGGGTATATGTGGGCACCATTAAGAACTCAAACTGTAATTGATTGCATAGGGTCCCCAGCAAGGAAGCAACAAGGAAGTGCTGTGAGCAGCAGACTGCCACCTGGTGGTTGACTGGATTTTTCACACAAACTTACCAACCACACGCTGATGAATGGTAACAAATACTTGGTTTCTTTTTATTGGAGACTCACAATACTATACACAAATTACTGGAGAAATCTACATGCACATCTTACTAGGGATCAACACAACACCTACGACTGTGGCACATGCTGTATGACATCACTTCCTGCAGTGATGATGCACACTCACTATTTACATATTCTCTTAAAGCAATATCACAACACTGGCCATGGCTGGAAGTCTTCAGCTTCACTGATCAAAGCCTTCCCAGCTGTCAGTTTCACTGAAGGAGCTCTTCCCACTTTGCACTCGCTTTGGTGACCCTGGTGATTTGCTGACAGCTCAGGAAATAGGTCTACAGGCTGTCAAAGCCAGAATGCTTGGTTAAACAGTACTTAATTAGCAGTTTGAATATTTAAATGCCTTACCTGACAGCTGCACAGGGGTTTCCCACTCGTCTTCAAACCCGCCTGGGTGAAACTTGGAAATTGGCAATATGACGTCTGGATCCTGACCCAACATCACTTTTAGGGGATCTAACTCCCCACACGCACCCAAACCTGCCTCCCGTTACCTCTCAAAATTCCTCCCCAATACTTCAGCTGAGGCCTAACCAGTGTTTTATAAAGATTTGGCATAATTTCCTTGAATTTGTACACTGACTGCATTAACAAAACCAAGAATCCCATTTGCTTTTGAACAGCCTTTTCAACTTGTCCTTCCACCGTCAAAGATTTGTATACATACATCCTAGGTCTCCCTATTCCGGTACCCTCTTTAAAATTGTACCATTTTGTTTATATTGTATATCCTCATTCCTCCTAGCAAAATGCCTCATATCACACTTCTCTGTGTTAAATTTCATATGTCATGTGTTTTCTCATTTCACAGTGTGTCTACATCCTCCTTAATCTGTTAATATCTATTTCACTCTTTACCACATTTCTGAGTTTTGTTTCGTCTGCAAACTCTGAAATTGTGCCCCATATACCCATGTCCAGGTCATTTATATATATCAAAAAGAGCAGTGGTCCTAGTACCTGGGTATATGATTGTATACTTTCCTCCAGTCTAAATAAACAACTGTTCTTCACTATTCTCTGCTTTCTATTTCTTCGCCAATTTTGTATCCATACTGTCACTGCCCCTTTAGTTCCAATGAACTTCAATTTTGATAACAAGCAAGTTGCTAAGTATGTGGCAGGGAATGGTCTGGGGAATTTAGCAAGTTACCTCATGGTGGAGATTAACGCAAATAGAGGTTTTGACTTAATCATTCAATTGTCCTTTTATGATTACCTACCTAGTAACCAAAGAGCAGCGAGTAATACAGGGGAACTCTACAAAGATAAATAAGTTCATTTTATCTTTCACAATAGAACTATAAAATTAATCAAGTTTATTCTGCTCCTCTTATCTTTCCTCAAGACTTACCCACTGTGAAGGTAGTTGTGGTACAAAACAGGCTAATTAAAATGTTGCACTGGTTTAGCAGTGCAGTATGTATTGCAGCCATTGGGCCAGTGAAAAACCAAAGTGTGATTAAAATATGCAGTGTTACTTTTCTAAAACCTCAATGTTCTTTCTTTTAATGGTCATTTGAACATTTTCAAACTGAGTAACAGCATGCTGCTCAGATGCAGGAAGCATAGCTATACCCAGATTTTTTAAGTTTTGTCAGACAGTTTTATTTATCTTCGCTCATAGGGCATATTATTTTCTTATTTTTTGAAGAAAATATGGTATCATATCCACCTGTGCTCAGATCACCTGACCTCTAGCGTTAATGCAGGATCAACTTATTCGATTATTTTTCTGCCGGTCCTGGTGTCAGCTCATGAAGTATTAATAGTGCGGAAGCCAGAATCTTGGCTGGCACTCTGCTGGCCATCAGCAGTCACTAACCGCCCATAAAGCAATGGTAGAGTTTCCTGGGGATGGAAGTGTCAGGGAAGAGAGGCAAAGGGGGAAAATGGGAATTAAAAGAGAGAAAAGAGCCAACCAATGACTTGTTTTACATTCAAGGCTTCTACTTCAACATCTCTTCCACAAATGATGCTGTGTGATTGGAGCAATTCTCAGGTGATCCAATCACACTTTGAAGAGGCCTTACAGTTTAAATCATTTGAATGACCTTAATGAGTTGTGTTCTTGATTTTCACACAGGGTCCCTGCACCCTTCCCACTGGCCAATTTTATCTGCACTGTGTTCTTAGGTACATTGAAAGCTAGTGGAGATAAAGAGTCAGATTCCGTCGACAAGACGTGTGCTCTGAGTTTATTGGGCTCTGAGCCCATTTTGCCCAATGCTCTGGGAGATAGGTTTCTGCAGCGGATACTGACTTATAAACTGCAGTGAGTTTGGATGAATCTTTGTCTCAAGTCATCAGGAATGCTGACAATCCCAGGTGATGTTCCTCTTCCTCTGACTCATCCATGACACATTCCTCTGCTGCTGGTCCATTTCCTCCTGATCCTCCATCTTAAGAAGAGTGAAATCCCTAAAAGAAGGTCCATGGAGTTGGACAAGTTGCCTGGCCAGGCAAGGTCACTGGATAGTTTGTGGTGGAGGAGAAACCAGGTTGTCAACAAGCATTAACCAATTCCTGCTCCACTCCACATTAAACAGGAGTAAACATAAAACAAAGTGTAAAAAAGATAAAAATATAAACATGCACAAAGAAGATGCAACAAGTTCATCAAAGGTAATGGGTTATAATTTATCTTGTACAGATCCGTGGAATAGGTACTATTGCTTTGGTTGCCTGTTATACGATACACCCAAGATTCAGTTCCATTGACTTCAGGAGTTGGATAATGAGGGAATATACTTTTTCTCTGGTAGTATTTGTTCAGGGATGTATGTTGGTCAGGGGACCAGGAAAACCTCAACTATTGCAATGGGATTTCTGGTGTCTACCAGAATAGGCATCTGGGATCTCAGTTTAACATCTCATCCCAAAAGACAGCACTTCTGACAATGCAGCACACCTTTGGTTTTGCACTGGACAGTCAGCCTAGATTATGTGCTGAAGCCCTAATATCGAGCTTGAACATGGAATTTTCTAAGCCAGAGCTGGGAATGCTCCCAACAGGTGATAACGTTGGCTCAGTGGTGTCTAAAACAGAAGATTGTGGGTTCATATCACACTCCAGAAACTTGAGCACAAATTCTAGGCTAACACTCCAGTGCTGCACTGAGGAAGTTCTGGACTTTCAAAGGTGCTGTCGTTTGGATGAGATGTTAAACCAAGGCCCCTTCTGCTCCCTCAGGTGGCCAGAAAAGATCCCATGGCAGCATTTTGAAGAACAAGGTGTTCTTTCTGGTGTCCTGGCCAATATCTATTATCAAATTGCAGCTTGTGGGACTTTGCTGTGTGAAAATTAGCTGATGGATTTCCTATATGACAACAGTGCCTACACTTAGAAAGTACGTCTTTGACTGTAAGGTGCTAAAGGACATCCCGAGCTCATGAATGGCACATTATAAATGCAAATCTTTCTTTCTTTTAACTGAGGCACATGGGCACATGATGAATGGTTGAATGCACACTACACTCCAATATTTTGCAGAATAAAAATCCAGAGGACAGTTTAAAGGACAAGCTGTCTGTTTCATTGTTGTATCCTTCCATCTTTTAATCAGATTCCACTTGACTGTCACATGGATCAATCCTCATACATTTATTGACATTAGTGCTTAGATTAAACTGCAGCATATACGAATTATTTGGTACATTGCTTCTGACATCTAGTGTTACGACTTCCATTCTTATCGACCCTTTCCCAAATTTGTACCATCTTGGTATGTCGCTACAGTATCTGGTAGAGGCAGAATGAAGAAATGAATTACCTATCTCATAAAGTCTTCTTCATTCTTGTACGGATGTGCATATTCCGAACAACAAAATCTCACCCATCCATCCCCACAGGACAAGTACTGTATTTTTGGAGAGATGGGGAGGGGTGGATAAATGTCAATTGTTAGTTTAGCATCAGATGAAAACAGGTTAGAACAGAGAAGGTTAAGCAGACATCTGGTAGCAGTATTTAAAATTATGAAGGGTTTTAATAAAGGAAATCAGTAAAAACTATTGGCACTCATTATTGAATAGGTAAAAAGAGGCCATAAATTTATGATCATCACCAAAAGCATTCTTAGGAAATGGAATATCCAATCAAAAACAGTGGTGGAAGCAGAACCAGAAGAACTTTCAAGAAGTAAGTGAATAAATATCTGAAGAAGAAAGATTTCGAACGGTAAAGAGAGAGGGCAGCAGAACTTTCAAAGAGCTGGCATGGGTGTAATGGACCGAATGATATTTTTTCTGTAGAATTCTATGCTTCTGTGCTCTCATTTATAAAACTTAGGATGCCATATAATCTTAAAGCAAATAAAGGTAAGAGATTTTAATATGGACCCCTAATTACCCAGAAAGACCACAAATTAGTTAGACTAATTATGCAATTAGGCAGAAAATGAAAAAAAAAGGCTAAATGTAATGTATTCAACTGTGATTCTGTGGGATTACTTGACTGCAACATCAAAAGCATGGTTGTTTGAATGCACATCAACTGTCTCTACCAGAATCTATCAAGTAAGGCTATTCTCCTACAGTGTATGCAGGATACATATGACCAATCAGATAGGGAAATAACTTCATGGATCAGTGACTCAACTGTCTTGGATGTAGGTGAAGCCTAGATTGCATCAACATGCAAGGACATTTTGAGCATATCTATGAGATTCAACCATCATTATTCATAAAATCAAGAAGTAGGTTTGGGCACATTTCAGTTTGAAGTACAACTAACCACATCCAAGACAGAGATGACCATAGAGCAGTGCAACGGAAGTCATTAGCAAACAATACTCAGTCACCACTTCTGCTTCTGTCTGGTTTTGTCTGTGATATTTGACTTATGATGCAGATCTTAACTGAGCATAATTATTTATTCAGTAAATCAACTTCTGCCTATAGCTGAATGATGCAAAACAGTAGTACTTCCAACCAGTTAACCCGGGTGTACCACTTACAATGGCCAGATATTGTTCTCAGCTGTGAAGTATCAGTGTTCTTCATTCACATTACTGACAGCTGTCCAGAGACTTTTTGTGGTCTTTTCAGTGAGTTTTCCACTAATCTGTCCTCTACATATGGCATATGAGAACAGAGCAAACAATGGAGGGCTCATCAACCAGTCAGATTGAAGAATCCTCACTAATGCACAGGGAGTCCAAATGAGGAAGTTTAAGCAGGAAATACAAATTAGATTTAAATGGTGCACAGGTAGCAAAATAAACATTAAGAGAATTCCTATTGGATTAGGGGAGAAAGATAAAAGAGACAGAAAAAGTACCTTTTTAAAAAATCCTATTAGAAATAGTAGCTCTGGAAATATTAGAATTACTAGAAATTGCAGTTGTAGTAGAAATGTGGCCTTTGGCAATAGGTTTCTCTTTCTCTCCCACCTCAAGAAATTCTCTAGCAGCCTACCAGAGCTGACATAGACACAGGTCAGCATCCAATCTGTATTCCACGACCAAACGCATCCTCCCCTCCCCTCTCCCGTCAGCATTCCGAAGGAATCGTTCTTCCCGTGACAGTCTGGTCCACTTCTCCATTGCCCCACCACCTCGTCCCCTTCCCACGGCATCTTCCCAGGCAATCACAGAAGGTGTAATACCTGCCCATTTACCTCCTCTCTCCTCACTATCCAAGGCCCCAAACACTCCTTTCAGGTGAAGCAGCGATTTACTAGTACTTCTTTCAATTTAGTATACTGTATTCGTTGCTCACAATATGGTCTTCTCTACATTGGGGAAAGCAAACGCAGATTGGGTGACCGCTTTGCAGAACACCTCTGCTCAGTCCGAAAGCATGACCCTGAGCTTCCGGTTACCGGCCATTTCAACAAACACCCCGCACCCCCTGCTCTCATGCTCTCATCTCTGTCTTGGGATTGCTGCAGTGTTCCAGTGAACATCAATGCAAGCTCGAGGAACAGCATCACATTTATCAATTAGGCACACTACAGCCTGCCGGACTGAACATTGAGTGCAATAATTACAGAGCATGATGGGCCCTCCTTTTTATTTTTATTTTTAGTTATTTTTTCTTCTTTCTTTTTTCTTTTTTATTTGTTTATTTTATTTTAGTTTTTTTATTTTGGTTCAACTTTTCCTACCCACTGTTTTTTTCATGTTTGTGCTTTGGGCTAGGGCTGTTCATTTTAATGTCAATTAACATCCTCTCTGCACTAACACTTTGTCTTTTACCACACCATTAACATACCGTTGCCTTTGCACCATCATCTTCTGGTCATTCTCTCTGATCTTGTCCTATCAACACCTTGTCTTTTGTTATCTCTTGCCCCACCCTACTTTATTTGTTTAAAACCTTTTACATTTCTAATATTTGCCAGTTCTGATGAAGGGTCACTGACCTGAAATGTTAACTCTGCTTCTCTCTCCACAGATGCTGCCAGACCTGCTGAGTATTTCCAGCATTTCTTGATTTTATTACAGGTCAGCATAGGCCCGTTATCTCTAGTCAAAGACATGACTCTAGAACAGGCCTCAGTACAAGACATTCCAAAGCTTGATAAGGTGGAATCATGCCCTACCTCTGAACAAACTGTCTGAGTAAGGTTAACAAGATTATCAAAATTAGCAACAGATGAGTAGAAGAGTGACCGCATGGACTAGGGCCTTGAATTTTGGAAGACAAGGCACCCACTCAGGAGGGGAAAGGCACATTTAACACAGGAGAGCTTTCTGAGGTGGATCTATGCTGGTTTCAGCCTAACACCGTGGTTAGCTCAAGAAGACTGACAGCAGAAAAGACGGCCACTGCCAGCTACAGAAATCAGCATCACTCCGCTTCATCTCTCTGTTCACTCGATTTGGGACCAAGACATCGTTCTCACCTGTTTATGGGTCATGTGTCATATCATATCTAAGCTGTGCTTCCTAAATACACTGTTTTAAACTACTTGTGACCTTGATCCTGTTTTTGGGTAATCTATGACTCCCAGACCAAATCTTACACCGGTGTTAGGTTGGGATCAGAGGCAACAGTCTTAGTTAAACACATGTGAGTATTGTGAGACTGATAGAAAATGTCAGGAGGGTTTTTCTTAAGCAAAGATAGATGTACAATGCCAGTGGCATTTCACACATAGATAACCTGCAAAGAAAACAGGCGTGCCTGGGGCGAAAGACATCCTGAGAATTTTAGAGGAGTGCGATGGGGATTACGAATGCATTCTCTGCAGGCTTTCTGAGGAGGTTCAGAACCTAGAGAACAACACTCATTTTCTTCTGAGGGAATGAGACAGCACACTTTGAAAATTAATTATTCAGGGCTAGAGAGGTCATTCAGCGATAGTTATCACTTAAAAACTCAATTACTCCTGAATACACCAGCCCTAACATTTTTGAGATATTTTTCATGTGGAATTAGTGGTAGAGTACAGCAAGTTCACAACATTGCTCTCAGTTCTATCAGTGAAAGTTGCAATAGCATTTCCTGTGAAAGTTAACTCTGACAGGAACTTCTGGATTTCCATATTTAACTGCAAATGTGCATGCTCCAGAAGTTGCTGTCAGGTTTCCTCCGTTATGATGGTGGGTACTGATAGCCTCACCATTATTCGCATAGCAAATTCCAGGCCAGTAAAATAATATATACCTTCTATAGCGGGAGGGTGGGGGTTGAGGCCCGAAAGGAATCATAACCCATTGTCCTTTTCTATTTGAAACACTATCTATGGTAGTACCAGACAACTTACTAAAGAGAAAATACACTTGCAACAATCTTCAGCATTAGCAATAATGGCCCTAAAATTCCTCCTGAGGGCTTTGGGGGCAGAATTGCCACCTTCTCCATGAATGTGCTGCTGAATCCCTCCCATATCTTGAGGTCAGGGCTATTGGCATATTTTCAGAGGATGTCTGTGTCCTTTCAGAGCAACTTGATGTTAGCAGGGTAAAGGAGGAAGAAGAAAAAATGCTGCAGCAGTTTCCTGCATATGTGACATGCAGAGAATTTTAAAAACATTTGTAAAGCGCTAATATTTGCTGTTTCCCCAACACCAATGTATTCTTTCATGATTAACTGATGTAGCAAAACCAAACTATGAAATGACAATGGACCATATATTCACCAGGATCAGGTCCAGTCATATTACCATTCCAACAAAAAAAACTGCACTAATTTCCTGTTGAAATTTCAATGAAGAAAATGGCATGAGGATCAAGTGTAACTGTGGTGCCCTAAATTCCACCTGAACAACCCATATTACGTGAATTCTGTACCCCAAAAGGTAGGAATTTCAGGGTTCAAATCCATACACTGGAAATCTTGTGTGGATAACTCACTTTCTATCGACAAAGCTTATTTCATTTTTGTCACAAATCTTCATCACTTTTTTTAAACATTCCCCATTACAAGTTTCTATGTCAACATTTCCCATTCGATGTTACTATATGAACAACCACAGTGTAGTTGTAGGTTCAGCCATGAAGTGGCCCAAAGTCTCTTGGCTTATCACCATCTTTTAAATAAAAAAAACAAGGGCAATGTCATGGACAATTTATTTTAGATCAATGATCTGTTTCAAAGTTATTTTCAAGGCTAAAAAAATCAATAATAGGTTTAAAAACATTATTTTAATAACTATGTGGCATTGTCCCATGTCATATGGTAGCAAGCTTCCATTCATCAATTGTGAAAGATATACAGTGGCTGTTCGTGGCCAATGTGATGGCAAGCTGAGTGAATATTGTCATAGAATAGAATTATAGAATCATTACAGCACAGAAGAAGGCCATTCAACCCATCTTGTCCATGCTGGCCCTCCTAAGGAGCAATTCGTGTACTGCCACTTAACCCGCCCTCTCCCCACATCCCTGTACATTCCTCCTTTTCAGATATTTAGAATACTTAGAAAATGTAGAAAAATTTATGACACCGAAGTCCATTCTGCCCATCATGTCTGCGCCTACTGAGAAACGAACCACCAAGCCTACTCCCATTTTCCAGCACTTGGTCTGCAGGTTACCGCACTTCAGGTGCATATCCAGACATCTTTTAAATGAATTAAGGGTTTCTGCCTCTACTACATTAATAAACCTTACTACTGGTAATAAAACTTATCAATGCTAATGTGATGGAAACCACACCTGCCAAATGGAAACATATTAATTTCGCCATATGGAACACTTGTTTGAACTGTTACTGGGAATTGAACATAACTTGTCCACGAGATTACAGTCGGTATACGAAAAACCAAAACCCGCATAAGGCAGCCGTTTGACTGGCCAAAACTCCACAAAGATGTAGTGGGGTACTGTAGAACTTGCCACATGTGCCAAATTGTGAGAAAGCCCCAAGCTGCAATGACATCTGCACTCCTAAGTCCTGTACCGCCGTTTGGAGGACCCTCCAGCAGAGGGCTGGTGAATTGTAAGGGAAACCCTGCGGAGAACAAAAGGGGACAGACAGGTAAGGGCTGGCAAAAAGTTAGAGAGGAAAGGGGGAAAAGGAACAAAGAGGACAGGTTAAAGGAGATCTGAGAGGATTCTCAAATGGAAATTTCTGCTGTCCGGTCAGCCAACCACAAAGTGTTTGAAAAATTAGACCCCACATCCTCCTAAGTGAAAGCAGACACCAGAAGCACCCCACCTGAATTGCTAGTGGCACTTACAGAAATCTGCAGGAACAAAGGGAGTCCTCAAGAGGGCAGAAAAACTGTGAGAGTGATGCCCCATCTAGTCGAAGTGCCGCAGGGGAGTGCGGTAGAATCTGGTCAAATACCTGTAAGCAGGATTGTCCCAGAAGACAAAGGGAAGATTAGGAAAGAATCCCTCCCCCCACCCCCCTACAGTCAGGAGAAAAGGGAACCAACCATCCCCGATAGCGAAAAGCATGACTATCAGAGCACTGAAAGAGAAATCAGAGTGGATCCACCCACTGCCAACTCCCATGATCAGAACTGCAAACCAGGGCTAATTAAATCTAACCCTCCCCCTGCAGACTTCAACAGGAACAAAGGCACCTGCGACAGTCATGGAAAAGGGGGCAGTTTAAAGCAGCACTGCTACAAAGGAAAGACACACTGTAACAATTTTTAAGATTTCTGAATGCATGAGAATGAATGAGAGAAATGCATGTGTGTTTTCCTGTACTTTCTCTTCTTTCTACTTAATAATGAAATGCTGCCTTAATGTCTCATTTCATTCAGCTGGATGTGGAGGTGTGATGGAAACCACACCTGCCAAATGGAAACACATTAATTTCATCATCTGTAACATTATTTTTTGAACTGTTACTGGAAATTGAACATAACTTGTTTTAAAAAGACCACAGGACAGTGGCTGAAAACATGGCTGCACATTTGCAATCTAAAGGAAAGTTGCCTGGAGAGACAATGGGAGTACTCCATGATCCAATTAGCCATTTCGGTTTTGGCAATAATGATGGTCAAGAGATGGGATTGAAGGCCAATAAATCCATAGGCCTGATAATTTACATCCCAAAGTACTTAAGGAATAAAGAAGTGGCCCTAGAAATAGTGGATGTATTGGTGGTCATCTTCCAAGATGTTATAGACTCTGGAACAGTTCCTACAAATTGGAGGGTAGCTAATGTAACCCCACTATTTAAAAAGGGAGGTAGAGAGAAAACAGGGAATTATAGACCAGTTAGCCTGACGTCGGTGGTGGGGAAAATTCTAGAGTCCATTATCAAAGATTTTGTAGCAGAGCACTTGGAGAACATTGGTAGAATCGTACAGAGTCAGCATGGATTTACGAAAGGGAAATCACGTTTGGCAAATCTACAAGAATTCTTCGAGGATGTAACTGGTAGAGTTGTTGAGGGGGAGCCGGTGGATGTGGTTTATTTGGACTTTCAGAAGGCTTTCGACAAAGTCCCACATAAGAGATTAGCACGTAAAATTAAAGCGCATGGGATTGGGGGTAGTTTATTGCGATGGATAGAAAATTGGTTGGCAGACAGGAAACAAAGAGGAGGAATAAGTGGGTCTTTTTCTGAATGGCAGGTGTACTGCAGGGAATCTTGTTAGGACCCCAGCTATTCACAATATATATTAATGATTTAGATGAGGGAACTAAATGTAATATCTCCAAATTTGCAGGTGACACAAAACTGGGTGGGAGGGTGAGTTGCGAGGAGTATGCAGAGAGGCTTCAGGGTGATTTGGACAAGTTGAGTGAGTGGGCTAATGCATGGCAGATGCAATATAATGTGGATAAATGTGAGGTTATCCACTTTGGTAGCAAAAACTAGAGGGCAGATTATTATCTGAACGGCTATAAACTGAGAGAGTGGAATATGCAACGAGACCTGGGTGTTCTCGTACACCAGTCGCTGAAGGTAAGCATGCAGGTGCAACAGGCGGTAAAATAGGCAAATGGTATGTTGGCTTTCATAGCGAGAGGATTCGAGTACAGGAGCAGGGATGTCTTGCTGCAATTATACAGGGCCTTGGTGAGGTCACAACTGGAATATTGTGTGCAGTTTTGGTCTCCTTATCTGAGGAACGATATTCTTGCTATAGAGGGAGTGCAGCAAAGGTTTACCAGACTGATTCCTGGGATGGCGTGACTGACTTATGAGGAGAGATTGAGTCGGTTAGGATTATATTCGCTGGAGTTCAGAAAAGTGATGGGGGATCTCATAGAAACCTATAAATTTCTAACAGGGGATGTTGTCAGGACCCATATCAGTATGCAGTACCTTCAACCATTTCTTGAAGTCATGCGGAGTGAATCGAATTGGCTGAATACTGGCATCTGTGATCCTGGGGACCTCACAAGGAGGCCGAGATGGGTCATCCACTCAGCACTTCAGGCTGAAGATGGTTGGAAATGCTTCAGTCCTTTGTACTGATATGCTGAGCTCCTCCATCATTGAGGATGGGGATATTTATGAAGCTTCCTCCTTCTCCAGTTAGTTGTTTAGTTGTCGACCGCCATTCAGGATGGGATGTGGCAGGACTGCAGAGCTTTGATCTGATCTATTGGTTGTGGGATTGCTTAGCTCTGTCTATTGCATGCTGCTTTCGCTGTTTGGCATGCATGTAGTCCTGTGTTGTAGTTTCAACTGGTTGGCACCTCATTTTTAGGTATACCTGTTGCTGCTCCTTGCATATCAGCCTCCACTCCACATTGAAGCAGGGTAGAACCCTTGGCTTGATGGTAATGGTAGGGTGAGGTATATGCCAGGTCATGAGGTTACAGATTGTGGTTGAATACAATTCTGCTGCTGCTGATGGCCCACAGCATGTCATGGATGCCCAGTTTGAGCTGTCAGATTGGTTCTGAATCTATCCCATTTAGCACGGTGGTAGTGCCACACAACATGATGGAGAGTATCCTCAGTGTGAAGACGAGACTTCATTTTCACAAAGATTATGCAGTGATCACTCCTACCAATACTGTCATGTACATCTGTGAGAGATAGATTGGTGAGGACGAGGTCAAATATGTTAGTTCTTGTTGGTTCCCTCACCACCTGCCACAGGCCCAGTCTGGCAGATATGTCCTTCAGGACTTGGCCAGCTCAGTCAGTAGAGGTTCTTCGAGCCACTCTTGGTGATGGATATTGAAGTCCCCCACCCAGAGTACATTCTGTGCCCTTGTTACCCTCAGTGCTTCTTCAAGTGGTGTTCAACATGGAGGAGTACTGATTCATCAACTGAGAGAGGGCGGTCGGTGGTAATCAGCAAGAGGTTTCCTTGCCCATGTTTGACCTGATGCCATGAGACTTCATTGGGTCTGGAGTCGATGTTGAGGACTTCCAGGGCAACTCCCTCCAGACAGTATATCACTGTGCTGCCACCTCTGATGAGTCTGCCCTACTGGTGGGACAGGATATACCCAGCAATGGTGATGGTAGTGTCTAGTATATGGGATGTAAGGTATGTTTCTGTTAGTATGACTGTGTCAGGTTGTTGCTTGACTAGTCTGTGGAACAGTTGTCCCAATTTTGGCACAAGCCCCTTGATTTAGTAAGGAGGACTTTGCAGAGTCAACTGGGCTGGTTTTGTCATTGTTGTTTCCGGTGCTGAGGTTAATGCCTGGTATTCCATCCGGTTTTATTCCTTTTCAACTTTTGTGTACAGTTCTGGTCACCACACTATAGGAAGTATGTGATTGCACTGGAGAGGGTGCAGAGGAGATTCAGTGCATTAACACCTAATCTGTATTAATGCTTTGTCTTTCAACACACCATTAACATATTGTTTGCCTTTGCTCCGTGACCTTTTGGTCAGCTATGTGGCCTGGTCCAATCTACACCTCCTTTGTTATCGCTTGCCCCACCCCCACCTCACTTGCTTATAACCTGTGACTTTTCTAATATTTGTCAGTTCCGAAGAAGGGTCACTGACCCGAAACGTTAACTCTGCTTCTCTCTTCACAGACGCTGCCAGACCTGCTGAGTGGTTCCAGCATTTCTTGTTTTTATTGCAGAGGAGATTCACCAGGATGTTGCCTGGGCTGGAGGCTAGGGTTGTTTTCCTTAGAACAGAGAAGGTTCAGAGAGGACATGATCAAGGTATACAAAATTATGAGGGGCATAAATAGGGTAGATAGGAAGAAACTTTTTCCCTTAGGGGAGGTGTCAATAGCCAGGGGGCATAGATTTAAGGTAAGGGGCAGGAGACTTAGAGGGGATTTGACAAAAAAAAATTTCACCCAAACGGTGGTTGGAATCTGGAACACATTACCTGAAGGGGTGGTAGAGGCAGGAACCCTCACAACATTTAAGAAATATTTAGATGAGAACTTGAAATGCCATAGCATACAAGGATACGGGCCAAGTGCTGGAAAATGGGATTAGAATAGATAGGCTTGATGGCTGGCACGGACACAGTGGGCCGAAATGCCTGTTTCTGTGCTGTATAACTCTGTGACTCTGTGACTTGACAGGGTAGATGCAGGAAGGATGTTCCCGATGGTGGGGGAGTCCAGAACCAGGGGTCATAGTTTAAGGATACGGGGTAAACCTTTCAGGACTGAGATGAGAAATTTCTTCACCCACAGAGTGGTGAGCCTGTGGAATTCGCTATCACAGAAAGCAGTAGAGGCCAAAACATTGTATGTTTTCAAGAAGGAGTTAGATATAGCTCTTGGGGTGAAAGGGATCAAAGGATATGGGGGAAAGTGGGAACAGGTTACTGAGTTGGATGATCAGCCATAATCACAATGAATGGTGGAGCAGGGTCGAATGGCCTACTCCTGCTCCTATTTTCTATGTTTCTATGTTTCTAACAGACATTGAGAGACACTGAATATGTAAGAGCCAGCATTCCAACACCCCGCCCCCCACTCCAGTACACCCCTCCCAACCCCCATAACCCACTCAGTGTATGTCTGGTAAGTTTAGAAGAACTAACAAACTTTGCAGGCAATGCTGTTTCAAACAAAAAGCTAGTCATATGACTAATCTGCTGGTCAACCTGGAGTTGATTAAATTCTGCTCAAAGTAAAGTTTTTGAGACAGTCTGCAATTCAACTTTAAGAAGAAAGCACCTCTCTCTCTCGCTCTCTCACACACATACTAAGTTCCAGGCACCCACGGAAGTAACTTAACCCTCAAGACAGAAGACACCGGCAGCATTCTGGTACCAGCGAATCAAGTTTGAAAGTGTGCACTGGGCCCCAATGAGAACTGCAAGACTTATCTTCAATCAAAGACTTCACAGCAAACCCAAAAACATGACTGAATTCCATTTACTACTTCAAACATTTCCCCTTTAATTCTTTCTCCTCCTCGGTACCTATTTGTGTGTGTGCTTATCGTGTATGCTAGTGTGGTCCCATCGCATGTTTCTAGTAGTTTTAACTGAGTTGGAGTTGTAAGGTTAATGAATTTACACCTTTCTTGTTTAAACCTAAGAAAAGCTGTCTGGCTGATTATATTAAAATTACAATTAGAGAGCAGTGAACAAGGACTCACTGAAGGGAAGCTAAAAACATTGGCCTGAATTTTATTTGCACATTGCGCTCCTCAGTAGCCGCTTTCAACTCGGCGGCCTTCTGACTTGGAAATGCCACCAAAGATGCTCGCGATATTACACACAGGGGCTAATTTAAATAGTGGGAGCAGAGTGGCCGCCCCCAATGATGAGTAGGGGACGGCAGCCACATCCCCGGCAATGGTGTCCGACGCCACCGCGCAGGCACCGGCACCATTTTAAAGGGCTTTAAGCCCTTCGAAGAGATTTTAATTTTTAAAGAGACCAGGACTTTAACTTTCAATAAAAACAGTAAATTTTACATCAAAGCGCCACTTCCAGTTCCCCAGTGATCACACAATAAATTTATTTCCCTCTCTCCCCCAAAAACCATTCTTAACAGACCCGAATTATAAACCCCAAACTTTGCACTCTTTGCCCTTCAACCCCTTCCCACCATTCCCACAGCCAATGAAAAATGTTTTTCCTGCTCCTCCACCCCTCCCGGCCTGAAAATTTGATTCCTCCCCCCCTCCTACCAGGTTCTCACCTCGAAACTCCGGTAATATGCAGCGGGCCCTTCTCGACACCACGGGTTGTCCCGACAAAATTTTACCAGCCCTCGCACCACGACCCACAATGTCGAAGAGCCGGTAAAATTCAGCTGCTGTGTTTTAAATGTTAAACCCTGTTACGGCCAAACCAGGAAAAGGCCAAGAGGGGAGCCTTAGATCCCTTCCTCACCTGGTCATAACACTAATAAAGCTTTGCCAATAATAAACCTTACTACTATTAATAAACCTCACCAATATTGATAAAGCCCACTAATACGAAATACACCTTATGTAAAAATACAAGCTAAGGCTCAACAACTACTCACTTGTTACTTACTATTAATAGTTAATACTTCTAACATTTTTCAATTTCTCGGTTGTTTAGCTTCAGTCCCTAGGCAGCAATACTCACCAGTCAATCAACTGACGACTTTCCTGTGATGTCAGGTTTGATTTTTCTTTCAAACCAATGTTCTGTAGAAGCTGCAGCTCTCTCCTAGGTAAGTTTGGGCCCCAAGCCTCGCTCTGTCTTTATATCCTCTCCCTCTCTGGTGCATTCTCATGCAGGTCCGCAGCCTCCGCTCTCTTCCAGGTAACTCGAGGCCTCGAGCCTTGCTCTGTCTTTATATCCTCTCCCTCTATGGTGCGTTTTCTTGCATGTCTGCTGCCTCTGCTCTCTCTCAGGTAACTGTCATATTGCAGTAAATATCCTGAACTACAGTGTGAGGACAGTGATGTGGAAGAGGTGGAAGTCTCACCCCAGACAAATTCCCCTGGAAACTATGTGCACAGGCTGGGTTCAGGCCTATCTCCTGGGCCTTCTCCTGTACTCGCACTGAAGTTATGGCAGTGTTACAGCAGGGCAACTGAGGAAGGCTGACGCCTTTTCTGGGTTCAAATATTTTAAGATTATAAGGGTTATAATATTCACGGTAGAGGAAAAGTAATTTAATATATTTGAAGACCTTAACCAAATAAAAATAAAGGGGTTATTTTTGGGTCCTTGCCCATGACCATTGTATGAGGGAATTGTGACTGCTTTGCTGTTAATTTCCATCCATTAATTTCAATGGATGGAGGATTGTTTATAATTTCCAAGATATGCTCCGGTGGTGGGAAAGACTAGCTCTGGGGTGGTGCAGTGGTTAGCACTGCAGCCTCACAGCTCCAGTGACCCAGGTTTGGGTCCTGCTACTGCCTGTGTGGAGTTTACAAGTTCTCCCTGTGACTGTGTTGGTTTTCGCTGGGTGCTCCAGTTTCCTCCCACAATCAAAGACTTGCAGGTTGATAGGTAAATTGGCCATTGTAAATTGTCCCTAGTGTAGGTAGGTGGTAGGAGAATTGTAGGGATGTGGTAGGGAATATGGGATTAATGTAGGATTATTATAAATGGGTGGTTGATGGTCAGCACAGACTCAGTGGGCCGAAGGGCCTGTTTCAGTGCTGTATCTTTCTACAACTCTATGGGGCAGAACAGCTACCTGCCCACAAGGTATTCTAGTTGGCTGGTGAGAGAGGCCTCAATAGGCCCCTTGTTCATTTCAATTGGCTACCTGCCCACAAGGGCAGGTAGCCAATTGAAATGAACAAGGGGCCTATTGAGGCCTCTCTCACCAGCCAACTAGAATTTTCCAGCCCGCAGACAGGCCCCACACTGTGGCCGAAATACAACCAATGAGAGGAGCAGGCCTCCAGGTGGAGGTAGTGGGAAACTCTTCATCCAGCTAGGGTCCACTCGCCCTGCACCCGCCATGGCCATTGGGCCATAGCTGGGGCTTCTGGTCATCCAGTGGAGGTGTTGCCCCTTCACAATCACAGCCTGGCAGCTCTGGCTGTTTTTAAGTCAATTTATTTTACCTTATCTTCAGAAAGCACCTCCATTGTGAGGCACCCTCTCTCTCTCTGCAAGTATGTGTCATTGCAGGTGGACATCCTGTTGGTCCTCTAGTCTCAGGCAATTCATTGGCCAACACTACAGGATTCATGTTGGATGACTATTCTCGACAGTGTGGGGTTAGTTTGATTTGATCCTGTTCTCGGTGTCCCGGCCTAAATGAGAAATCCAATCCCTGGTGTTTGGGAAAACCATGGTCAGTTACGAACTCCTTGTATTGTGATAACCAGAGCAATGATCAAATCTGGAAAAACAAAAACAATTTGTATCAGCATTGGTTATTTAATATTTTATATTACAGCTTGGGTGTTTCCCCACCTTTCTGTCCTTAAGGAACTTTGGCCACCACAGATGTGTTCCTGACCGAGGCCAATTTTTAGGTCAAGGGGTCATTTGAAAATTGCAAGCAGCTTATGCTGGAGAGTCCGACTGAAATAGAAATGAAATTTTGTTGGGGAAGACATTGGCGCCTTCACTCTGCCTGTGAAACTTCTAAAAAACAATTTACATCAACCTCGAAGCAGTGCATTGCTCGGAAATTAACCACACAAGGCCTGCAGGAAAAATATTTTGTGCCTCTCCCCACCTTGCACTTTGCAGCTGTTCTTTCACTGAAAAAGTGAGAGATTTGTTGCCCCTGTCAACAAAGAGCTGCAGTGACTGTCTGATACATCAGTGTATGATCAACTGACCCATCTGAATTATCCCAACAGAAGTGGCTTAAAATCAGCCCGTAGCATAAAAGTTCGATGTGGTGATGACTTTAACTGCAACAGGTCAGGTTACCCCAGTATTGGATATTGTTTAAGGTCAGGCGCCCATAAATGACACAACTTGGTAACTGCCACCTTGCTGAATCATAGACAGTGAAGTCAAGTCTCAACCAATATGCCCAAGTTGTTGTTCCTGGGTCACATGATGTAACCACATGATGTTATTCGTGGGTCATCTGTTGGGTGTAAGGATTTCGGGTGCCTGCCATGATTGTGCCCGTGCCTCTCCTACCGATGCAGAAACTCCTTTTCCTCATCCAAATCCAATGCAGCCACTGGCAGGCCTAATGGAATGCTCACAATTAGCATTGTTTGCAACTGCTGGAGTCAACTGGTGGCAACTGGAATGCTGGTGTGGGAGGAGTGCACAAAAGGGGTGCTGAATCAAAAGAAACCAACAGAAAGGCAGCAGGAAAACATGCATTAGCTCCAGTGCACTTGGATTGTTGTCAAAACTTCATTCAAAATGAACATTTCACAAATACAACAACCAAACCTCAGATGGTGATGTCTCATCACCACATTGACTTCAGAAGTTCAAAGAGGAGGCCCAACATGACCTGAGGGCAACTAGGCATGGGTATTAATTGTGGCTTTCCCAATGTTGCCCACATCCTGAATAACATTTAAAAAATCGTCTTTAACAAACAGTTTTATTCAGAAAATCAGGACAGCACTGCAAATCATCAGGGGGAATATGACGTGGGACTATTTTTGGACAGTTTACATAATTCTGTAGGGTCTAATGAGAAGTTGCACACAGATATTAATGCTTTAGAGTTTTAAAAACATTTGTTCCTGTGCAATTGGGAGTTCTGCAGGGTATGTGCTGCTGGCAAATGTTCACTCTGAATGCCACACTATGGAACTTATATTTGAAGGTTATATGATGCCACAGCTTGACAAAAATATTCTAAATATTCATTATATTGTCAGTATCATTCTGATAAATGATTACAATGTCAATTTTTCAAATGTTGTGGTGCATCTAAAATATAACATTTCGGAGAAGTGGAGCCAGGAGTTACTAAATAAATATTGCAATTCAGCCTTTTATGTGGTTACGAAACACCACCAGTTTATATATATACACATAATAGATTCTATATTTACACATCATAGATTCTCGTTGTAAGTTGGATGTTTCTCAAGCACATAATCAACCATTAAACATCATAGATGTTACACACAGTCACATATTTGTAAACCTCAAGATCTACTAAAGCTGACCAATGCCTTCAAACAAGTTCATGACTCAAAAGCAGTCACTCATACAGGTCTGTGACATATGAAAACAAAGCAGAAAATGAGGTCAGTTGCTGTTAAAGCAGTGGAAAAATATTTGTACCCGCCATTGATCAGGAGAGATACTTACATGACTTACCTGGGTGAACATAGTTAAGTAGTGATTGCCATAAATCCTGTGTAAAATGGGTGCAAGCTGCTTGAGTGCATGGAAATTAGAGTGCAGCCTTGAAAAAGTGAACTCAGTCTGCACACGTCAGGAACAGACTATGTCAATGCATGCTGATCAATCTTTAATAATACTTTTGAAGAACGTCTGCAGCAGGACACTCTGTATGAAGCAGCCAGACAAGGCAATAGGACATGGCACCAAGCCAGAGGAACCCAGAACCTTCCTTACTCAGAATATAATTCAGAAAGTTCAAACTCTTTAGAGGGAGATGCATTAAGGAGCCACAATAAAATTCCTCCATGCATTTTTGCTATTTTATTATATCGGAGCAAGTTTAATGAGCCAATTGTTACGACCAGGTGAGAAAGAGGTCTAGGGTTCCCTTTCAGCCTTCACCTGGTCTTACTGTAACAGGGTTTAATTGAAACACACCGTATTTTTAGCTGCCCCTTTGCTGAATCTGTGTTCACCGCTTTCCAATTATAAGGCAAAGAAACCAACACAAATAAGCTTTCTTAGGTTTAAAGAAGAAAAATTGAAATTGATTAAACTTAAACTTAAACTGTAATTCGGTTGACACCTATGGATACACGGCGCACCCACACTAGCATGCATACGCGATACACACATGCAAATAGAGACAGAAAAGAGCAGAAGTTAAATAAAGTGGAAAGGTTTGAGGCAATATCCGAACAGTTGTTGTTACAGTTCTTTGAGCTCACTATAGAATCCTTGATTGTCCGTAGATCTTGCTTTTTGTTGGGGCCCAGTATTTTTCTTAAACCTTGTTCACTATAGGAGACTTTTCTCTCTTGGGGTTCATATGTCTTTAGTGGATTCAGAGGCTTGTGAAAAAGAGATGGGAGCAGACAGACAGGAGAGAGATCTTCTCAGTCTAGGAGCAAACACCTGACACATTAACTTGTCTGATCACTTCATAGCTGTTAACAGACGTGTGTGTTTCTTCATGTCATATTAAAGTATATGCAAGGTAATAATACATTTCAGAGATTCTTGGTATGTGAAAGAAGATGTAGCCATTGCTTTTACTTAATACAGCTGTTTTCTGAGGCAAAACTTGACAAGTTCTGATGAAAGATCATAGATTTGAAACATTAATTCTGCTTCTGTCTCCACAGATGCTGCCTGACATGCTGAGTATTTCCAGTACGTTCTCTTATTATTTCTACAGAAATTTGCCTGGACGGCTGAAAGCACAGACACCAATGATCAGAAAAATGTAGTGGGAGATGCCCACCGTCAGTGTCAGAGGATCACAGAATCAGTTGGGGTTGGGTGGCAGTGTTAGAAGGAGCACAGCTAATGTTGTCGTGGTGGAAGTGATTACAGAGAAAGAGTGGAGTGAGGCCTTAAAAGGATGAGAACTTCCACTTTCAGGGCTTTTCTGCCCTTTATATTCTCGGTCATCTCCTCTTGTGCTGCAGCAGAAATCCCACTGCAGCACACCCAGATTTTGCCGTTGGTCACCCGTGGGCTTCAGCTTGGCAGTGTGACCCCTGCTGGGAGTGCACAGTTGATGAAGTCCAACCCAGGAGCCTAGATTGTTACAGTGTCAGAGGGATGAATAGAAGTCCTGCCCTGCAGGAACACTGCTGTCAAGGGGGAATCTGGACCCCAGTCTTAACTTTTTTTTGAACCTGAATTTTCAGGGCTCCCTATGAAGAAGGGTGTGCAACACATGCACCTACAAGAGGTATAGACATTAATTTTTCACATGGAAATGATGGAACTGGGCCTAACAGTGCTCCCAGTCTCAGTTCCCTCTAGTGATCATTAGTTGTGTTCCCATTTTGAAGGGAATCCAAAGAAACTGTCACTAGCCTTTGTACCAGTCACCCCTCAGATTGGAGAATCTGACGGGGGCAGGCAGAAGGGCAAGGTGGCTTAAAACTGTGGCCTTTCCTTCCCATAGGAATCTATTAGATCCTTGGGTTGTTTTCAGACAGCAACCCAAAGGCCCTGAAGACGATGGACTTCACCACTGTTCCAGGTGTCTGAGCCTTTCTAAGCAAAATTGTGAACACATGCGACTTGCACCTGGCAACAGATCTTTTCTGGGAATATTTTGGAGCCATGCCAATACCTGAACCTGTGAGGCCAGGTGGATTCAGGGTAAGTCAATGCACTGTGGCTGCAATTCCCCTGAGTAACACCCCACTACAGATGGGAAAGGAATATTGTGGCTGCTATATTCAGGAATGGTTTAGATAAATTAGAGTAATAGATTTTCCTGTCGGACATTGCAGGAGAGGATTGGACACCATTAGTGTGGATCTCTTTCTGGAATCAGCCCAACTAACATAATGTAGACAAGCTCCCAGCATTCAACACACCATTGATTGGGAGATCACTTTTTGGTAGTTGGAGAACCAAGTGCTGCCACAGATTTTAAAGGCCCAGAGTAAATTAACAGGCCAACATCGTGGATCTCTCATTTTAAATGCAAAGACGTTCTTCAACGGTTCACAAGGTCTGTCAGGAGTATAGTTGGCTTCAGAATGTCCCAGTTTCAGGATAGAGCTGTTTGAAATTATTCTAGGAAGGAAGGCAGAGGAGGGAATCCCCTTTGCGATGAAACAAAGGACCCAAATTGCTCAAGGAGAATGGAAGGAAGTGGCATTCACTGTGATTGCCAACAGCAGTAGCCGATACACCTGGAAACAGTACTTGGAAAAAGTTCAATGAACTTCCTAGGTGAACCAAGGTGGGAGAGCCCATTATTACCTTCTATTAATGCAACTTGCAAAGCATATATATTGCATGAAACAAAGCCACTCAGAAAAATGAGCTGCCTATAGTGATCCAGTTCATGTTGATAATAGAAAATATGATAGTGGGAGATCGTCAAGAAGATAATCAGTATCTGTCAGTGTTTCCAATGTTGTAATCCCTCTTTATTGTACATCAATTGGGTTTTAATTGTATTCAGATGGTGGGTATTAATTGGGGACTCACCTGTGCTCATATATAGAGAAGCAGACTGAAAGAGGGGTTGTTGGTTGGAGGTGCATAATATGCAGTGTGTGTCCTGTAAATATAAGTTTATAAGTGTATAAAGACTAGGCTCCAATGTTCAATCCTTCACCATCTGGCTACCTGAGTTCTAACAACTCCTTCTCGGGATTCTGATGACTGTAACAGTTGATCAAGTTTCTGCTTGTGATTTGTATATTATCCATCTCCCCTGCCTCAAATATGTTAGATGCTGCAAGATGACTCTCAGTCCTTGTTTATAATCTGTACAACCTCCAGAAATATCAAGCTATAACTGTTTAATAATACTTATGCATTAAAACATTTAACAGGCTTATCAAAACATGAGTGTTAATGTGTGTTCTGTATTTTTCTGATGAAAGGTCACTGACCTGAAACACTAACTTTGCTTCTCTCTCCACAGATTCTGCCAGACGTGCTGAGTATTTCCAGCACTTTTTGTTTTTGTTTCAGATTTCCAGCATCTGCAGTATTTTGCTTTTATACAACCAATTCTTCTTCTTGTTTCAGGGGGACTGCTGATATGTAAGAATGAGCTCAAAGGAATTGTATCTTATGGGAAAAGAAATGGACTTCCCAAAAAGCAAGGAAGAAGGATCACAAAGGAGTATATTGAGTGAATTCAGGAAATAACAGCTTGAACCTTACAACAAAATGTTTAGAGTATATTGATTTTATGCATTATGTTTTTCTCTTGTGGATTTCTGTACCTTGGACAGCAAATGAAATGGCATTAGCATAGATTGAGATTATTGTAAGCTAATATGCTGTAATTGGAAATTCAAACTTGGAGCCTGTACATATCCCTTGCTAAAAGTTCAGGCAAATCATGCAATAGAATTTAAAATAATGCAGTTTGCATATATTTGAATAGAAGTATTGTGAATTATCACAGCTCTGTTGTTGAGTTGGCCAAAAACATTATTTGAATGGCAAAATAAAGTTTTAATATATTCAAACAAAGAAGTTAATCCATTTTGTGCTCCAGTAGATAAATGCTTGTATCTTGTGCTTTGTGGTTTTGAAAAACTGCAACAATGAAGAAAGAAAATACTTTTTTCTCAGTACAGCAAATATCAAAGTGTTCTTATAATTATGGAAGGATGACACAGGATAGTTGAATGGTCTAGATTGGGGGATCATAGGTAAAATTTTAATTCAAAAATTTAGATAAAAGAGTCAGTAGAATTTCTTTCCAAAGCACTGTGAAATTACTTCTAGCGTTACTGGTTGAAGCCAAATCTGAGAATGAAATTCAACTTCAGCTAGGGTACAAAATGGGCAGAACAGGATTGGCTGCTCATTATACACCCCAACCAATTTTCCGTTCATTTATTTTATTTGTTCGTGGGATGTGGGCATCGCTGGCTAGGCCCACATTTATTGCCCATCTCTAGTGCCCTTGAGAAGGTGGTGAGCCGCCTTCTTGAATCACAGAAGTCCTTGGGGTATAGTATACCCACAGTGCTGTAAAGAAGGAAGTTCCAGGATTTTGACCCTATGACAGTGAAGGGACAGCAATATCGTTTCAAGTCAGGATGATGTGTGACTTGGAGGGGAACTTGTAGTGGTGGTGTTACCATGCTTCTGCTGCCCTTGTCCTTTTAGGTGGTAGAGGTTGCAGGTCTGGAAGTTGCTGTTAAAGGAGCCTTTGTGAGTTGATGCAGTGCATCTTGTAGATGGTACACGCTGCTCCCACTGTGCATCAGTGATGAAGGGAGTGAATGTTGAAGGTGGTGGATGGAGTGCCAATCAAGCGGGTTGCTTTGTCTTTGATGGTGTTGAGCTTCTTGTGTGTTGTTGGAGCTGCACCCATCAAGACAAGTGGAGAATATTCCATCACATTCCTGACTTGTGCCTTGTGGAGACAGGAGGTGAGTTACTCACCGCAGAATTCCCAGCTCTTGTAGCCACAATATTTATGTGGCTGATCTAGTTCAGTTGTTCAGTTTCTCATCAATGGTAACCCTCAGGATGTTGATAGTGGGGGATTCAGCGATGGTAATGCCATTGAACAGCAAGGGGAGATGGTTAGATTATCTCTAGTTTGAGATGATCATTGCCTGGTACTTGTGTGGCATTAATGTTTCTTGCCACTTATCAGCCCAAGCCTGAATGATGACAAGGTCTTGCTGCATCTGGACATGGGCTACTTCAGTATCTGAGAAGTTGCGAATGGTGCTGAACATTGTGCAATCATCAGCGAACATCCCCACTTCTGACCTTATGATGGAGGGAAGGTCATTGATGAAGCAGCTGAAGATGGTTGGGCCGAGGACACTACCCTGAGGAACCCCTGCAGTGATGTCCTGGGACTGAGATGATTGACCTCCAACAACCAGAACCATCTTCCTTTGTGCTAGGTATGACTCCAACCAGTGAAGAGTTTTCCCACGATTCCCATTGACTCCAGTTTTGCTAGGGAGCCTTGATGCCATACTTGGTCAAATGCTGCCTTGAATCAAGGGCAGTCACTCTCACATCTGGAGTCATAGTGTCATAGAGTTATACAGCAAAGAAACAGGCCCTTCGGCCCATTGTGTCTGTGCCGGACAAGTATCTATCTATTCTAATCCCATTTTCCAGCACTTGGCCCGTAGCCTTGTATGCTATGGCGTTTCAAGTGCTCATCTGAATACTTCTTAAATGTTGTGAGGGTTCCTGCCTCTGCCATCCCTTCAGGCAGTGTGTTCCAGATTCCAACCACCCTCTGGGTGAAAAATCTTTTCCTCAAATCGCCTCTAAATTTCCTGCCCCTTACCTTAAATCTATGCCCTCTGGTTAGTGACCCCTCCGCTAAGTGAAAAAGTTTCTTCCTATCTATCCTATCAATACCCCTCATAATTTTGTATACCTCAATCAGGTCTCCCCTCAGCCTTCTCTGATCTAAAGAAAACAACCCCAGCCTATCCAGTCTCCCTTCATGGCTGAAATGCTCCAGCCCAGGCAACATCCTGGTGAATCTCCTCTGTACCCTCTCCAGTGCAATCACATCTTTCCTATAGTGTGGTGCCCAGAACTGTACACAGTACTACAGCTGTGGCCAGTGTTTTACACAGCTCCATCATAACCTCCCTGCTCTTATATCCTATGCCTCGGTTAATTAAGACAAGTATCCCATATGCCTTCCTAATCACCTTATCTACCTGTGCTGCTGCCTTCAATGATCTATGGGCAAGTACACCAAGATCCCTCTGACCCTCTGTACTTCCTAGGGTCCTACCATCCATTGTATATTCCCTTGCCTTGATAGTCCTTCCAAAATGCATCACCTCACACTTCTCAGGATTAAATTCCATTTGCCACTGCTCTGTCCATCTTACTAGCCCATCTATGTCATCCTGTAATCTAAGGCTTTCCTCCTCACTATTTACGACACCACCAATTTTCATGTCATCTGCAAACTTACTAATCATACCTCCTATATACACATCTAAAGCATTAATTTACACTACAAACAACAAGGGTCCCAGCACCGATCCCTGCGGTACACCAGTGGTCACAGGTTTCCACTCGCAAAAACAACACTCGACCATCACCCTCTGCCTTCTGCCACTAAGCCAATTTTGGATCCAATTTGCCAAATTGCCCTGGATGCCATGGGCTCTTAACTTATTAACCAATCTCCCATGCGGGATTTATCAAAAGCCTTACTGAAGTCTATGTAGTCTATATCTACTGCCTTACCCTCACCTACACATCTAGTCACCTCCTCAAAAAATTTAATCAAGTTAGTTAGACATGAATCCCCCCTGACAAAGCCATGCCGACTATCCCTGATTAATCCCTGCCTCTCCAAGTGGAGATTAATCCTGTCCCTCAGAATTTTTTCCAATAGTTTCCCTACCACCGATGTTAGACTCACTGGCCTGTAATTACCTGGTTTATCCCTGCTACCCTTCTTGAATAATGGTACCACATTCGCTGTCCTCCAGTTCTCTGGCACCTCTCCTGTGACCAGAGAGGATTTGAAAATTTGTGTCAGAGCTCCTGCTATTTCCTTCCTTGCCTCACATAACATCACATCAGGGTCTGGGGATTTATCCACTTTTAAGCCCACTAAAAAAGCTAATACTTCCTCCCTTTCAATGCTAATATGTTCAAGCGGGGGCGGCACAGTGGCGCAGTGGTTAGCACCGCAGCCTCACAGCTCCAGCGACCTGGGTTCAATTCTGGGTACTGCCTGTGTGGAGTTTGCAAGTTCTCCCTGTGTCTGCGTGGGTTTCCTCCGGGTGCTCCGGTTTCCTCCCACATGCCAAAGACTTGCAGGTTGATAGGTTAATTGGCCATTAGCAATTGCCACTAGTATAGGTAGGTGGTAGGGAAATATAGGGACATGTGGGGATGTGATAGGAAAATGGAATTAGTGTAGGATTAGTATAAATGGGTGGTTGATGGTCGGCACAGACTCGGTGGGCCGAAGGGCCTGTTTCAGTGCTGTATCTCTAAACTAAACTAAACTAAAGTATATCACAATTGCCCTCCTTGATCTCTACACCTACATCATCCTTCTCCATAGTGAACACAGATGAAAAGTAATCATTTAAAACCTCATCTATGTCCTGTGGCTCCACACACAGATTGCTACTTTGGTCCCTAATGGGCCCTACTCTTTCTGTGGTTATCCTCTTGTCCTTAACATACTTATAAAATGCCGTGGGATTTTCCTTTATCTTGCCCACCAGTGTTTTTTCATGTCCCTTCTTCGTTCTCCTAATGACTTTTTTAAGTACCCCCCTACACTTTCTATACTCCTTCAGGGCATCCGTTGTTTTCAGCGGTCTGTGTCTGCCTTAAGCCTCCTTTTTTTTTTCTTGATCCAATCCTCTATATCACTTCACATCCAGGGTTCCCTGGACTCATTGGATGTACCCTTCACCTTTATGGGAACATGTTGGCTCTGAACCCTCACTATTTCCTTTTTGATTGACTCCCACATGTCTGATGTAGACTTTCCTACAAGTAGCTGCTCGAAATCCATTTTGGCCAGATCCTGTTTTATCATATTGAAATCGGCCTTCCCCCAATTCAGTACTTTAATTTCTGGTCCCCCTCTGTCCTTTTCCATAACAACCTTAAATCTTACAGAGTTATGGTCACTATCCCCGAAATGCTCCCCCACTGACACTTCGACCACTTGTCCGGCTTCATTCCCTAGGATTAGGTCCAGTACTGCCCCTTCTTTTGTAGGACTTTCTACATGCTGGCTCAAAAAGCTCTCCTGTATGCATTTTAAGAATTCTGCCCCCTTTAAGCCTTTTGCACTAAGACTCTCCCAATTAATATTGGGGAAACTGAAATCCCCTACTATTATTACCCTATTATTTTTACACCTCTCTGAGATTTGCCTCCAGATCTACTCCTCTATCTCTCCCTGATTGTTTGGAGGACTGTAGTACACTCCCAGCCAAGTGAGTGTCTCCTTTTTGTTTTATGTTCTACCCATATGGCTTCATTTGAGGAAACTTCTAAGATATCATCCCTCCTTACTGCAGTAATTGACACCTTGATCAACAGTGCAATGACACCTCTTTTACACCATCCCCTGTCACGCCTGAAGTCCCTGGAATATTGAGCTGCCAGTCCTGCGTTTCCCTCAACCATGTTTCTGTGACAGCAATAATATCATATTCCCAGGTGTTAATCAATGCCCTCGATTCATCTGCCTTACTAGTAAGACTCCTTGCATTAAAATAGATGCAATCCAGCCTTGCATTATTCACTTGTGCCTTAACAGGTCTATATTTGCTCTGCCTTCCAGACTGACTTAGTTTCTCCTATATTGGACTGTGCCTCACCCCCTACTGTACCTCCACGCTGTATCCCATCCCCCTGCCAAATTCGTTTAATCCCACCCCCCCCCAACAGCAATCGCAAACCTCCCAGCAAGAATGTTGGTCACGTTCCAGTTCGGGTGCAACCCATCCAACTTGTACAGGTCCCACCTTTGCCAGAAACAGGCCCAATGATCCAGGAAACTAAAGCCCTCCGTCCTGCGCCATCTCTTCAGCCACTTATTCATCTGCTCTATCCTCCTATTCCTATACTCACTAGCACGTGGCACCGGGAGTAATCCAGAGATTACAACCTTTGCGATCCTGCTTTTTAATCTGCTACCTAGCTCCCTAAATTCTTGTTGCAGGACCTCAGCCCTCTTTCTACCTATGCCGCCGGTACCAATGTGAACGACGACATCTCACTGTTCACCACCCCCCCCCCCCCCCCCCCCCACGCCCTTCAGAATGTCCTGCAGCCGCGCCGTGACATCCTTGACCCTAGCACCAGAGAGGCAACATATCATCCTGGAGTCACATTTGCGGTCACAGAAACACCTATCTTATGATAAAATTCCCTATCACTGTAGCTCTCCCACTCTTTTTCCTTCCCTCCTGTGCAGCTGAGCCACCCGTGATGCCACAGACATGGCTCTTGCTGCATTCCCCTGAGAAGCTATCGCCCCCAACAGTATCCAAAGCGGGAGATGAACCCAGGGGACTCCTGCACTACCTTCCGAGTTCTTCTACTCTTCCCGGCGGTCACCCATTCTTTTCTGCCTCAGTAGTCTTTACCTGCGGTGTGACCACCTCCCTGTATGTGCTATCCACGATGATCTCCGCTTTGTGGATTCTCCACAGTGTCGTCAGCCGCCGCTCCAGATCCGAAACGCAGATTTCGAGTAGCTGCATCTGGAGACATCTCCTGCACTCTGGACACTGGAAGTGTCCCTGACTTCCTACATTGCACAGGAGGAGCACTCCACACTGCCAAGCTGCCCTGCCATGACCGACCCTTAATTTACTTCCTTAAATTACCCAAAAATGTAATTATTTACACTAGGGACCTTGATTCTCAAAAAAAAAACACTACCTACTATTTAAAACAAAAATTGTAGACCTTTCTCTTTACTTTGGTTACTTACCTAGCTATTTAGAGTTATTCCCTAACAGCAGTTACTCACCAACCAATCACCTGGCAGCTTTCCTGTGATGTCACTGTTGACTTTTTTTTCTTTTTTCAAAGCTCTGGCGTGACTGGACTCCACTCCCGGAAGGTAAGTGCAGGCCCTGAGCCTGGTGCTGAATTGGTCCCGGTTCTAGGCATTTCCACATAGGTCCGACTGCTCTCCGCTCCTGGAGTTCAGCTCTTTTATTCCATGTTTTGACCAAGACCATAATGAGGTCAGGCGCTGAGTTGCCCTGGCAAAACCCAAACTGAGCATCAGTGAGCAGGTTACTGCTGAGCAAGTGCTGCTTGATAGCACTGTTGACAACACCTTCCATCACTCTACTGATGACTGAGAGTACACTGATAGGGCGGTAATTGGCCGGGTTGGATTTGTCCTGCTTTTTGTGCACAGGACATACCTGGGCAATTTTCCACATTGTCAGGTAGATTCCAGTGCTGTAGCTGTACTGGAACAGCTTGGCTAGGAGTGCAGTTAGTTCTGGAGCACAAGTCTTCAGTACTATTGCTGGACAGTTATCAGGGCCCATAGCCTTTGCAGTATCCAGTGCTGTCAGCCATTTCTTGATATCACGTGGAGTGAATCGGTTTGGCTGAAGACTGGCATCTGTGATGCTGGAGACCTCAGGAGAACGCCGAGATGGATCATCCACTGGCTGAAGATGGTCGCAAATGCTTCAGCCTTGTCTTTTACACTAATGTGCTGGGTTCCCCTATCGCAACTTTAAGTGTATTCAACGATGGAGCAAGCACAATCCTCTGGTGTAGAGAATTCCAAAAAAGTAATTTCTCCTCATCTCAGTCATAAATGATTGGCCCCTTATCCTGAGACTGTGACCCTGTGTTTTAGATTCCCTGACCAGCGGAAACAATTTCTCAGTGTCTACCCTATCCAGCCCCTTCAGAATCTTGAATGTTTCAATGAGATCACTTCTTATTCTTCTGAACTCAAGGGAATACAGGCCCAATTTATTCAGCCTCTCATCATAGGACAGCCCCCTCATCCCAGGAACCAATTTAGTGAACCTTTGCTGTACTGCCTCCAATGCAAGTATATCCTTTCTTAAATGTGGAGACCAAAACTGCACATTGTATTCCAGACGTGTCTCACCAAACCCTGTACAATTGTTGCAAGACCTGTTTATTCCTGTACTCCAATCCCCTTGCAGTAAAGGCCAACATAAGAACATAAGAACTAGGGCCCCTCGAGCCTGCTCCGCCATTCAGTAAGATCATGGCTGATCTCATCTCAGCCTCAACTCCACTTTCCTGCCCATTCTCCATAACCCTTCAACCCTTTACTAATTAAAAATCTGTCTATCTCCTCCTTAAATTTACTCAATGTCCCAGCATCCACCGCACTCTGGGGTAGTGAATTCCACAGACCTCACAATCCTTTGAGAGAAGTAATTTCTCCTCATCTCTGGTTTAAATCTGCTACCCTTTATCCTAAAACTCTTACCTCTTGTTCTAGATTGCCCCACCAGAGGAAACATCCTCTCTACGTCTACTTTGTCAATCCCCTTAATCATCTTATAGACCTCAATTAGATCTCCTCTCATTCTTCTAAACTTGAGACAGTAAAGGCCTAAACTGCTCAATCTCTCTTCATAAGACAAACCCCCCCCATCTCTGGAATCAATCTAGTGAACCTCCTCTGAACTGCCTCCAATGCAACTACATTCCTCCTCAAGTAAGGGGACCAAAACTATACGCAATACTCCAGGTGTGGTCTCACTAATGCCTCGTACAGTTGCAGCAACACTTCCTTACTTTTATATTCTATTCCTTTAGCAATAAATGCCAAAATTCCATTTGCCTTCCTTATTACCTGCTGCACCTGCAGACTAGCTTTCTGCGATTAATGCTCGAGGACACCCAGATCCCTCTGCACTGAAGCACTCTGAAGTTTCTCTCCATTTAGATAATAATTTGCCTTTCTATTCTTCCAACCAAAATGGAAACCTCACACTTATCCACATTAAACTCCATCTGTCAAATTTTGGCCCATTCACCTAACCTATCTATATCCATTTGTAAATTTCTTATTTCTTTATTGCAACTTACTATCCCACCTATTTTAGTGTCATCTGCAAATTTGGAGCTAGTAACTTCTATCACTGCATCCAAGTCATTAATATAGATTTTAAATAGTTGGGGCCTGAGGACCGAACCCTGTTGCACCCCACGAGTTACATCTTGCCAACCAGAAAAGGACCCATTTATCCCAACTCTCTGTTTTCTGTTGATTAGCCAATCCTCTGTCCAAGCTAATAAATTGCCCCTAACCCCATGTGATTTTACCTTGTGTATTAACCTTTTGTGTAGCACCTTATCATATGCCTTCTGGAAGTCCAGATATACTACATCTACAGGATCCCCGTTATCCACTTTACTTGTTACATCTTCGATGAACTCTAACAAATTAGTCAAACATCATTTACCCTTCATAAAACTATGCTGACTCTGATGGATTGCGTTTTGACTTTCGAAATGTCCTGTTATTACTGCCTTAATAATGGAATCTAACAATTTCCCAATGACAGATGTTAAACTAACTGGTCTATAGTTTCCTACCTTCTGCCTCCCTCCTTTTTTGAATAATGGCGTTATATTAGCATTTTTCCAATCCACTGGAACCTTTCCCGCATCCAGGGAATTTTGGAATATTATAACCAATGGATCCACTATCTCTGCTGCCACATCATTTAAGACCCTAGGATGTAGGCCATCAGGCCCTGGGGACTTGTCTGCCTTCAATCCCAATAGTTTGCTCAGTACTTTTTCCCTAGTGATGATGATTGTTCCAAGTTCCTTCCTTCCTACAACCTCTGCATTACTTGTTACTATTGGGATGGTGCTAGTTTCCTCCACTGTGAAAACTGAGGCAAAATACTGATTTAGTGTCTCCGCAATTTCTGTGTTCCCCACTATTAACTCCCCAGTCTCATCCTCCAAGGGACCAACATTCACTGAAGCTACTCTCTTCCCTTTTATATACTTATAGAAGCGTTTAATATCAGTTTTTATATTTTGCACTAGTTTGCTTTCATAATTTACCTTTGCTCTTTTTATTACCTTTTTAGTAACCCTTTGTTGATCTTCAAAAGTTTCCCAATCTTCCAACCTGCCATTGGCCTTTGCAATATGGTATGCCTTAGTCTGGAAGTGGTTCAAGAGTTCACCTACCTAGGCTCAACTATCACCAGTAACCTGTCTCTAGATACAGAAATCAACAAGCGTGTGGGAAAGGCTTCCACTGCTATGTCCAGACTGGCCAAGAGAGTGTGGGAAAATGGCACACTGACACAGAACACAAAGGTCTGAGTGTATCAAGCCTGTGTCCTCAGTACCTTGCTCTATGGCAGCAAGGCCTGGACAACGTATGTCAGCCAAGAGCGATGTCTCAATTCATTCCATCTTCGCTGCCTCTGGAGAATACTTGGCATCAGGTGGCAGGACCGTATCTCCAACACAGAAGTCCTCGAGGCGGCCAACATCCCCAGCTTATACACACTACTGAGTCAGCGGCGCTTGAGATGGCTTGGCCATGTGAGCCACATGGAAGATGGCAGGATCCCCAAAGATACATTGTACAGCGAGCTCGTCACTGGTATCAGACCCACCGGCCGTCCATGTCTCCGCTTCAAAGACGTCTGCAAACGTGACATGAAGTCCTGTGACATTGATCACAAGTCGTGGGAGTCAGTTGCCAGCGTTCGCCAGAGCTGGCGGGCAGTCATTAAGGCGGGGCTAAAGTGTGGCGAGTCGAAGAGACTTAGCAGTTGGCAGGAAAAAAGACAAAAGCGCAAGGGGAGAGCCAACTGTGTAACAGCCCCGACAATCAAATTTTTCTGCAGCACCTGTGGAAGAGCCTGTCACTCTAGAATTGGCCATTATAGCCACTCCAGGCGCTGCTCCACAAACCACTGACCACCTCCAGGCACTTACCCATTGTCTCCCGAGACAAGGAGGCCAAAGAAGTTTTTGTCTTTATGTTACTCTTAATTTCCTTGCTTAGCCATGGATGTTTTCCCTCTCTTACAATCTTTCTTCCTCTCTGGAATATTTTTGGGAGACGTTGGGAAGATTTGAATATCTCCTTAAACATCTGCCACTGCTCATCAACTGTCCTACCTTTTAGTCTTCCTGCCCAGTCCACTAGGGCCAAATCTGTCCTCATGCCTATGTAATTACCTTTGTTTAACTCCAGAACGCTAGTGTGGGACTCCAGTCTCTTGCCTTCAAACTGAATTTGAAATTCTAGCATGCTATGATCACTCTTCCCTGGAGGATCCTTAACTATGAGAGCATTAATTAATCCCACCTCATTACACAATATCAAATCTAGAATAGCCTGCTCCCTGGTTGGTTCCACAACATATTGCTCAAAAAACAATCTCTAATACATTCAATGAGCTCTCCCTCAAGGCTACACTTGCCAATATGACTAATCTAGTTATATGCGTATGAAAAGCCCCCATGATTATTGCCGTACCTTTCTTACAAGCCCCCAATATTTCCTGGTTTATACTGTGCCCCACTGCGGAACAACTGTTTGGGGACCTTTAGATTACTCCCACCAGGGTCTTCTTTCACTTGCTATTTCTTATTTCTACCCAGACTGATTCTACATCTTGATCTCCAGTGCCTATATCATTTCTCACAACAGTACTGATCTTTTCCTTTACTAACAAAGCTACACCACCTCCTTTTCCTTCCTGCCTAACCTTCTGAACTGTTGAGTACCCTTGGATATTCAATTCCCAAACCTGGTTTCCCTGCAACCACGTCTCAGTAATCGTCACTAAATCATACCCATTCGTCTCTATTTGCGCTGTTAACTCATTAATTTTATTCAGAATGCTTCGTGCATTCAGATACAAAGCTTTTAAGTTTGTTCTATTATCAGATTTTCCTACTCTTGTATGATTCCTTGGTGCAATATGACGTTCACATGTTCTGTCCCTACCGTTTATATTCTGGGAACAATCAGCCTCATCACTAACCTGCACTCCTACCTTCTCCTTTAGCTTTGACTTCCTAATTTTCCATGCAACTGAACCCTCCCCCCAACTATCTACAGCCCTAGTTATGCGATTCGCCAGGACTCTGGTCCCAGCATGATTCAGGTTTAGATTAGATTAGAGATACAGCACTGAAACAGGCCCTTCGGCCCACCGAGTCTGTGCCGAACATCAACCACCCATTTATACTAATCCTACACTAATCCCATATTCCTACCAAACATCCCCACCTGTCCCTATATTTCCCTACCACCTACCTATACTAGTGACAATTTATAATGGCCAATTTACCTATCAACCTGCAAGTCTTTTGGCTTGTGGGAGGAAACCGGAGCACCTGGAGGAAACCCACGCAGACACAGGGAGAACTTGCAAACTCCACACAGGCAGTACCCGGAATCGAACCCGGGTCCCTGGAGCTGAGAGGCTGCGGTGCTAACCACTGCGCCACTGTGCCGCCCTCAGGTGGAGCCTGACCCATCGGAACAGCTCCCTCCTTCCCCAGTACTGGTGCCAATGTCCCATGAATTCGAACACATTCAAACCCATTCCTCCCACACCAATCTTTGAGCCATACATTTACCTCTTTAATCTTATTGACCTTGTGCCAATTAGCTCGTGGCTCAGGTAGTAATGCGGAGATTATTACCTTTGTGGTTCTGCTTTTTAATTTAGCCCCTAGATGCTCATATTCCCTCAGCACAACCTCTATCCTCATTCTACCTATATCATTGGTACCTACGTGGACCACAACAACTGGATCTTTCCCCTTCCACTCCAAGTTCCTCTGCAGCCCATATGAGATATCCTGAACCCTGGCACCAGGTAGGTAACGCAGCCTTTGTGACTCTTGATCCTGGCCACAGAGAACAGTGTCTATGCCCCTAACTTTACTATCCCCGATTACGACTACATTTCTTTTTTCTCCCCCCACTTGAATGGCTCCCTGTACCACGGTGCTATGGTCAGTTTGCTGATCCTCCCTACAGTCTCTGCTCCCGTCCACGCAGGGAGCAAGAATCTCGAACCTGTCGGACAAGGGCAAGGGCTGAGGCTCCTGCAACACTACCTCCTGGATCCCTCTACCTGCCTCACTCATAGTCACACCCTCCTGTCCCTGGCCACTGGCTGAATTCAAGGTAGTTAATCTAAGGAGTGTGACTGTCTCCTAGAACACAGTGTCCAGGTAACTCCCCCCCTCCCTGATGTGTCACAGTGTCTGAAGCTCAGACTCCAGCTCATCAACTCTGAACCAGAGTTCCTTGAGTAGCCAGCACTGGCTGTAGATGTGGTCACGAGGAACCACAATGGGGTCCACCAGCTCCCACATCATGCAGGTACAGCACATCGCCTGGCCCTGCATCTCTATTTTATTGAATTAGATTTTCATTTGTTTTTTAAATTTCCGACTTGTCTTTAGTTTTTTAATATGTAAAATATTTCTCCTTTTCACCTTTAATCTGAAATCAACTTAGAATAGGTAATTCAGATTAGCAGTTACTTACCAACCAATGAACTTACGGTTTTCCTGTGATGTCACTCTTTGTTTTTTTTTCACTCTGTTTTTACTCCCTTAAATTACCCAAAAAATCGATTATTTACACTAGGAACCTTGATTCCCTAAAAACAAAGACTACCTACTATATTAAAAAAGAACTGTAGATCTTTCTCTTTACTTTAGTTACTTACTGAGCTAATTAGAGATATTCCCTACAGCTGTTACTCACCAACCAATCACCTTGCAGCTTTCCTGTGATGTCATTGTTGACTTTTTTTTTCAAAACTCTGGCGTGC